>NC_060139.1:186946824-187314324 GCF_021461385.2 Schistocerca piceifrons
ACAAGGGGTTATGAGCGTTAAAATCTCCCAAAAGTAGGAAAGATTCAGGGGGTTGAGCAATCAGTGCAGTCAATGTGTTCAGGTGTACTGCAATATCTGGAGGAAGATATATGTTGCAGACAGTTATTTCCTGCGTCATATGTATCCTGACAGCCACAACTTCAAGAGGGGTTTGAAGGGGCACAGGCTCACTACATACCAAGTTCAGGAAATAGATGCAAACTCCACCTGACTCTCTATTATATTCACTACGGTTCTTGTTAATAACCCCTGTAGTCGAGAAGGGCAGGGGTCCACAATGCCGGGAACCAGATTTCCTGGAGGGCAACGCAGAAAGCAGGTGTAAAGCTTAACAATTGCTGCAGCTCAACCAGGTGGTGGAAAAAACTGCCTCATTTCCACGGGGGAATAATGTGATCATGTGGCTGGGAAGGCATGGAACATTCAATGAGGCAGTTTATGCCTCAGGGTTACCTGCCGCATCCAACTTATTTCCTGAACAGTCTATATCCATTGTGTCTGAGGGTCCAGCAAGATCTAGGTCCTCAGTGATCCCACAATCTCCACCCCATCCTCATATGCAGAACTTGTAGATAGCGGTGGTGTGGGAGCCACCAGAATTCCCTTTGGTCTTGGGGGTCTTCTTTATGGGTTTCTCTCACTGCTCGTTCGGTTTCTCTGGCTTGCAGGGCTTTTGTGATTCAGTCTCCAGGACTGAGGATAATCGTGAAGCCCTACGACCAGCTGCTTGTGGGTGTCATCTTTCCCACTAGCAGAAACCTGGGAAGGGAGTGACCCAAGGGACCCCTTCCTGGTGAGAGGAGCTGAAGAAGACTTACACTTCTCTGGCTGAGAAGTGGGGACTGGTGTCCCCGATGGCTGGGGGGGGGGGGGGGGGGGGGGGGGGGGAGTCTCCCAAGGTAGGTGGTGCGGGAGCAACAGGGAAGTGCCCCCCACCATCAAGGGTGCAAGTGTAGTCTTCTGACTCGGAGGGCCAACTGGAATTCGTGGAACTGGTGGGGCTAAAACTGTTATCATAGCAGTGGCATAAGAGGAGGTCATAGCCACAGGATGGAGGCACTCACATTTCCTCTTAGCCTCAGTGTAGGTCAGTCGATCCAGGGTCTTATATGCCATGATTTTCCTTTCTTGCTGTAAAATCCTGCAGTCTGGTGATCAAGGTGAATGATGCCCTCCACAGTGGGCACAGATGGGTGGCAGGACATATGGAGTATTTGGATGCGAAGGACGTCCACAATCTCAACATGTGACGCTGGAAATACAGCGGGATGACATATGGCCGAACCTCGGCACTTAGAGCACCGCATCGGGGGAGGGATATATGGCTTGTCACCACAGCTGTAGACCATCACCTTGACCTTCTCGGGCAATGGGTCACCCTCGAAGGCCAAGATGAAGGCACCGGTGGCAACCTGATTATCCCTCAGACCCCTATGGACACGCCAGACAAAATGAACACAGCTCGTCGTCAGACTGCAAAAGAAGGTCCCTGTGGTTGGTTGGTAGTGAGTGAGTGAAGGAGGGAAGGAAGGAAGTATAGGTTTAATGTCCAGTCCACGGCAAGGTCATTAAAGAACGAGCACAAGCTCAGATTCGGAAAGGACAGGAAATCAATAGTGCCCTCTGAAAGGAACCCCCCCCCCCCCCCCCTCCCAAGCATTATTCTTAAACGATTTAGAGAAATGATGGAAAACCCAAGTATGGATGGCCAGATGGGGATTTGAATTAACATTCTCCCAACATTCTCCCAAATACTAATCCAATGTCTCACTGTTTTTAACATCAGCTGACTGAATGCAAAGAAGGAAATATTCAGATGGTTTATGTCTTTGATTTCATTTAAAGTTAAAATCAATTCTTTTGCTACTCTAAGATAGCAGGAGTGTGGTTTCCTTGGAGATCAGCCATAGCTATTGATTCTACTACTGAACATTAATCTATTACAGATGCTTTACAAAGCATAATTAATAAACAATGACCAGCATTACTTACTCCTTGTTGGTCGGCTTAAACCATGCCCAAACTTCAGCCCCTGGTGCTGCATCACGCACAGGATATCCCCAAAGTTGGTGCCGCCACAGGCCTCCTGTGAGACTCACGTGTAATTCTTGTACATCAAACTGGGCAACAATCTCACCCAGTGGACGTGGAAAGAGGTGACTGTGTTTGACTAAAAAAATTTCTCCTTTAGGACATATGTGTTATAAACTTATATTACTGGAACTAATAGTAATTTGATGAAAGTATGTGGATCATAGTCACAACTTTTTATACCCTTCATACTATTAAAATTTCAAGGCTATACCATACACCATTATCACATTACATGAAAGCAAATTTGGAAAAAAAAAATCGATTGAGATAATTTGTTGTTTTTGCTAATGGATTGTATAAATGCTTTTGCAAGAACTCAAACTGAGTAAGAAGCAAGGCTATCACAAAGAAGCAAATGGATGAATCTGTTTCATGATTATAACCAGAATGTACACTACTGGCCATTAAAATTGCTACACCACAAAGATGATGCGCTAAAGACGCGAAATTTAACCGACAGGAAGAAGATGCTGTGATATGCAAATAATTAGCTTTTCAGAGCATACACACAAGGGTGGCGCTGGAGGCGACACCTACAATGTGCTGACATGAGGAAAGTTTCCAACCAATTTCTCATACACAAACAGCAGTTGACCGGCGTTGCCTGGTGAAACGTTGTTGTGATGCCTCGTGTAAGGAGGAGAAATGCGTACCATCACATTGCCAACTTTGATAAAGGTCGAATTGTAGCCTATCGCGATTGCGGTTTATGTTATCGCGATTGCGGTTTATGTTATCGCGACATTGCTGCTCGCGTTGGTCGAGATCCAATGACTGTTAGCAGAATATGGACTCTGTGTGTTCAGGAGGGTAATACGGAACACCGTGCTGGATCACAACAGCCTCGAATCACTAGCAGTCGAGATGACAGGCATCTTATCCGCATGGCTGTAACAGATCGTGCAGCCACACCTCGATCCCTGAGTTTGCAAGACAACAACCATCTGCACGAACAGTTCGACAACGTTTGCAGCAGCAAGGACTATCAGCTCGGAGACCATGGCTGTGGTTACCCTTGTGCTGCATCACAGACAGGAGTGCCTGTAATGGTGTACTCAACAACGAACCTGGGTGCACGAATGGCAAAATGTCATTTTTTTGGATGAATCCAGGTTCTGTTTACAGCAACATGATGGTCGCATCCGTGTTTGGCGACATCGCGGTGAACCAACATTGGGAGCGTGTATTCATCATCGCCATACTGGTGTATCACCCAGCGTGATGGTATGGGGTGCCATTGGTTACACGTCTCTCTCACCTCTTGTTCGCATTGATGGCACTTTGAACAGTGGACGTTACATTTCAGATGTGTTATGACCTGTGGCTCTACCCTTCATTCGAGCCCTGTGAAACCCTACATTTCTGCATGATAATGCACGACCACATGTTGCATGTCCTGTACGGGCCTTTCTGGATACAGAAAATGTTCGACTGCTGCCTTGGTCAGCACATTCTCCAGATCTCTCACCAACTGTAAATGCCAGGGCAATGGTGGCCGAGCAACTGGCTCGTCACAATACACCAGTCACTACTCTTGATGAACTGTGGTATCGTGTTGAAGCTGCATGGGCAGCTGTACCTGTATATGCCATTCAAGCTCTGTTTGACTCAATGCCCAGGCGTATCAAGGCCGTTATTATGGCCAGAGGTGGTTGTCCTGGGTACTGATTTCTCAGGATCTATGCACCCAAATTGCGTGAAAATGTAATCACATGTCAGTTCTAGTATAACATATTGTCCAATGAATACCCATTTATCATCTGCATTTCTTCTTGGTGTGGCAATTTTAATGGCCAGTAGTGTAGTTTCACCACCGTTAGTTTCTCAGGTTGAAATACAATCAGCAATTACAAAAAACACTTTCAGCTCTCTGAACTGCCAAAATAATCAATTATGCAAAATGTAAGGACAAAAATCACTGCTACTCCCCATAAAGATGACATGTTGAGTTGCAGACAGGCACAAAGGAAAGACTGTTACACACTTAGCTTTTGAACAAAGCCTTCTTCAGGACAGGAAACACAAACACACACACACACACACACACACACACACACACACACACACACACACACACACACACGACCGCCATCTCCAGCAGCTCAAGACAGAACACAACTGTCCGGAGAAGCAAAAGCAGTAATCTTAAGGTGGAGGGGAAGGGACAGCAGGGTACAGGTGGGGAGAGAGAAGAGAGCTGTCTGGTGGCACATGTACAGTGTCTAGATGGCAGCATGAAAAGACTGCCTCAAGCACTGTGTTGCCAACGGTGGGGAAGAAAGAGGGAGGGGGGGGGGGGGGACCGAGGATGGAAAAGTTGATGAGCAGGGAAGAGGAAATTCGGGCAAGTGTGTTGCCAGAGGGTGGCGTACAATGGATAGTGAGGAGGTGACAGAATAGTAGGGACATAAACTATCGGGTGGAGGGTCAGGGGATAGTAGTTTACCGTAGGCTGAGGCGGGGATAATCTTGGGAGCGAAGAATCTGTTCTAAGGATAACTCCCATCTGCACAGTTCAGAAAAGCTGGTGACATAGAGGAGAATCAAGATGGCTCGGCTAGTGAAGCAGAAATCTAGCATGTTATGTTCAGTTGCATGCTGTGCCACAGGGTGGTTTACTTCGCTCTTGGGCAAAGTTTGGCAGTGGCCACTAATGCTGGTGGACAGCTGGTTGGTTGTCATACCAAAATAAAAAACTGTGTAATGTTTGCAGCAGAGCTGGTATATGATATGGCTGTTTTCACAAGTGGTCCTGCCTCTGATGGGGTAGGGTAAGCCAGTGGCAGGACTGGAATAGGAAATGCTGAGTGAGTGGATTGGGCAGGTCTTGCACCTGGATCTTCTACAAGTGCTTAGGACTAGGATTTGGGGTGGCATTGGGATGGGCTAGGATGATGTGGAGATTCGGTGGGTGGCGGAACACCACTTTAGGAGGGTGGGAAGGATCTTCGGTAGAACATTCCTCATTTCAGGGCGCGATGATAGGTAAACAATGGCCGCAAGCAGGATGTGGTTCAGTTGTTCCAGTCTGCAGTGGTATTGACCGATGAAGGGGGCACTCTTTTGTAGCTGGTTATTCGGGGTGGTAGGAGGAGAGTCTGTCTGCAGACTAGGTCTGGGGGTAGGTCTACGCGATAGTACCCTGTCTGTGAGGGCCTTGGTGAGACCATTAGCATTACTGGGCAAGGGAGTTATTGTCACTGTAGATATACTGTCTCCCGAGGCCAGGCTGTATGGGAGGGATTGTTTGTTGTGGAAGGGATGACAGCTGTCAAAATGCAGGTTCTTTTGGTCATTGGTGAGTTTAATGTTGACAAATGTGTGGACGGAGCCATCAGAGAGGAGAAGATCAAAGTCCAGGAAGGTAGCATGCTGGTTTTAGGAGGACTAGGTGAAGTGGATGGGAGAGAAGGTGTTGAGATTGAGAAGGACTATTCACATCCTGTCGCCCTCATTGTATGTTGCCCTCTGCCAAAGCACCTGCCTGTCTTGCCCCTTCCCTGCTCCTCTGTTTTTCACGTGCCATTTTCCCATCCCCAACTCTCTGACCCACATTCCCCCAACACTCCACCTGGGGCAGTCTTGTCGTGCCTCCATCTAGTCCCCGCACACTCCACCAGATAGCACTCTTCTCTCCACCCACCCACACCCAGTCCCCTACTTGTTTGTTTGTTTTAGGGCACAAAAACAACTAAGGTCATAAATGCCATTGTTATAACCTTAGGACATCAAGAAGTACAAGAACTTAAAAGTGACTATGCATTAAGCCCAGTCCATGAAAAGAAAGTGAGCTAAGAACAAGAACTTCCTCATGTATAAAGGTCCAGAAAATATGCTGCAGGACAGTGGAGGTCCCAAACCAAAGATTAAATCCCCTTTGCCATATTGTTTTGCTGGATAAAAAGTAAAATGTGTTTGACAGTCTGCACATTGTCCACTGATAATTTAGATCACACACATATATGAGAACGTAAATGGTTACAAAAAGGTCATCCAGTTAGGAAATGGCGAAGTGTCAAAGGTTGCCGGCAACGAGCACAAAGTGTTGGGGGATCACCACTTAACAAATGGCGAAGGCTAAAATGACAATGCCCAATATGCAACTTAGCTAAAATTATCACCTCGCACAGAGTGTGCCAAGATCAGGTGTGCCAAGCTGCTGAGAGAGGTTTAATATCTCGGAGCTTGTTACCATGAAGAGGAGACCAGTGGTGATGCCAAAGCAACAACACCTGCAGATAGACAGCAACACGCACATCATCCGAAGCCATGAAAAAGCTAGCAGACTGAGGTACGAGGATTGCAGCCTTGGCAGCAACGTCAGCAGCCTCATGTCCCATCAGACTGACGTGACCAGAAACCCACAAGAACATCACAGTGGCTGCCTCAACAGCCAGCAAATGGAATCTTTCTTGGACCCATCGCACTAATGGATGGACTATGTACAGCACACACAGGCTCTGAAGGGCACTGAGAGAGTCAAAGTAAATGACACAATTTATAAGCCTGTGTCACTGGATGTACTGCATGGCTTGATACAGGGTGAAGAGCTCCACTGTAAATACTGGGCAGTGTACTGGAAGCTGATACCGTAAAGTGTCAGCGCCAATGATGAAGGCACACCCAACACCACTGTCAGTCTTGGAGCCATCAGTGTACACGAAGATGCTGGCATTAAATTGTGTACAAAGGTCGAGAAACTTGCTGCAATAGATGGAATCCAAAGTAGTTTCCTTTGGAAGTGAATGAAGTCCCAGATGAATACAGGCCGCCGCACAAAGCCGACATGGTGAAGGGTTCACATCCATCGGGAACGGGCAGGTAGCATGAAATTAAGCTCCTGGAATAGGAGCTGAAAGCAAACTCCAGGAGGTAACAGAGAAGAGGGGTCGTGCCCCATACTGGTGGTCAAGTGAGTCATCGAAAAAGGAGGCATAGGATGGGTGGCTAGGCTTGGCAGACAAACGGCATGTGTACCTGCTGACGAGAACATCACTTCGGTATGACAGAATTAGTTTTGCAGCATCTGCATAGAGACACTCAACCAGGCTAGTGCAAAGAGCACTAGTGGCCAAACGGATTTCATGATGATGGACTGTGTTAAGACAACATAAGATGGACGGACGTGCAGATGGATAAACAAAATGATTCCTAGTCTAGTTTCGAACAGACAAGGGATCAGTACAAATGGAGGAGGGTGGTCTGATCTGTTCCCCAGGAGGTACCACTGAGGACATGTAGGACACTGAGGGACTGGATACAGTGTGCAGCCAGGTAACACACATGGGAGGACCAAGAGTGTTTTCTATCAACCATGAGCCCTAGGAATTTCGGAGTTTCAGCAAACGGGAGAGCAACAGGCCCAATGTGTAAAGATGGTGGAAGAAACCCATTGCACTGCCAGAAATTCATACAAACAGTTTTGTCAGTGGAAACACGAAAGCCACTGTCAGTGCTCCACGAGTAAAGACGATTGAAACCACTGAAGACTCTGCAGAGATGTCCAGTGGGAGACAGGCCATAATAGTGTTAATGGTTATAGCAAAGAGGACAACACTCCAGATGGAGCCTTGAAACTCCCCATTCTCCTGGATGAAGATGTCCGACAAGGCAGAACCCACACATACTTTGAAAACTCAGTCTTTTAAAAAGCCCTGGAAGCTCCATGTTTATAGAGTATGGAAGATACCAGTCCTCCAGCAGGAATCGTAGGCTTTCTCCACACCAGAAAACACGCCACAGTCTGGTATTTCTGCAGAGACACATTCCAGACATGGGTTGACAAAGTGACGAGGTGGTCAACTGCAGAACGGCACGCTCAAAATCCACATTGTGCAGTGGTTAGTAGATTGTGAGATTCATGCCAACTGGCCATGAATCATATGTTCCCTGACCTTGCAAATACAGCTGGTGAGAGAAGGGGCAGTAGTCCTTACCAGGCTTAGATACAGATATGACAGTGGCTTCAGACCAGCATCTGGAAAACACGTCTATCCAGATGTGATTGTATATATGAAGGAGAAAGTGCTTGCCTGCAAGAGAAAGGTGCTGCAACATCTGAAAGCCAACATCGTCTGGCCCTGGGGCTGAAGATCGGTGTGAAGCAAGGGCATGCTCCAATTCCCTCATAGTAATAGTGGCATTGTAGCATTCACGATCTGAGAGGAGAAGGGTATCATCTAAGCTGACTCCACTTGTTTCCAAGGAAAGAGGGCGGGTTGATAGTGGATGGAGCTCAAAATCTCCAGAAAATATTGGCCCAAGGTGTTGGAGATAGCTATAGGGCCCACAATGATATCACCTGCTACGGTCAGGCTGAAAATCAGGGAACAGACCTAGGTCCCAGAGAGCCAACAAAGGCTGCCCTACATGATGAAAGAGGGAGTGGAACTGTTGAAAACACTAGTACAGGAAATCCAACTAGCTTTTTAGCTATCACGAAGAATGCAACAACACTGCACACACAACTGTTTATAACAAATACAGTTCACCATAGTAGGATGATGGTTAAAAATGTAGAGACCATGTCTCTACACATGAATCGCATCACGGCACGCTTCAGTCCACCATGAGACTAAGTGTGACGTATGTAACCTTCCGCATTGGTAAAAATAACATTCCTGAGGTACTCTACCGGGTCATCACAACTGTGGAAATGCCATTTGTCAAAGGTCGCCAGGGAGGAATAAAGCCTCCAGTCCACCGAGGTGCAGCTGGGAGAGTCTTTGAATCTTTAGCTTCATTCTGTTTATGTTTAGTAGACATAGACTGACATGATGATTGGCTCATTGCAAGAAAATCCCCCATGACTAGCAGTGTCTCTGATGGCGTGCTCCTTCCGATTGGAGGTCAGATATTACAAGTTACCTGGTCACCAGTTACAAGTCAAATGCATGGCCCAACCTTCATCCTTCAGGAGTACACAGCGAGCAGGAAGAAACAAAGAGGAACCTAAAATGCTGAAGCAGAGAAAGGGTAGGATATGGAGAATGAAGAAAGAAAGAAAAAACAGTTGAGGGACTGTTCTAATGTCAGGCTACTAAAACTTCAGAATACATTCCTAAAAATATCTCACACACATTCCCCGAAGGAGGGGAAAAAGAATAGGAGGAGGAGAGACATGCAGCATGGAAAGGGAATAGGTGCTGCTGCAAAGGTTGGAGCCCCATGGTAGCTAAGCACAGACTCGTCAAAGAGTGGTGAACCCTTGGAGGGGATGCACCCTATGATAGCTGTTTTCGTTTGATTCGACAGCCGCATTCTGGTCTTAGCTGCTGGAGATGGTGGTTATGTGAGTGTGAGGTCTGCTTGTTTGTGTGAATAAATGTGTGTGTTTCCTTTTTTTTTAAGAAGGTTTTGGTCAAAAGCTGAGTATGTAACTGTCTTTTTGTTGTGCCTGTCTGCAACTCAATGTGTCATCTTTACAGTGGGTAGCAATATTGTTGATATTCCAGCCTGTATTTTCCATTGTTTAATTGTGCAAAATGGTAACTCAAGATCAACATCCAAGTTCACCTGTCCTACACATAATAATTTTAATGTTTAATATCAACCGCTATTCACCACAAAGGAGGCACTGAGTGGCCAAAAGACACACTAAAAAAAATTTGTTTCCATTGGTCAGTGCCAATCGGGAAATAGTATACACTAGCCAGTGATACATGCTGAATCTAGAAATATGAATAGGTTACTTTTGTTCTAAGCATGGAGAGCACAAGACCAATGATTACTGATCTTGCTGTTATGGATTAAAAGGTTAGTTACTGGTTTTCGTATTTATTTTATGCTCTGTGTATTTCTCAGAATATGCCATGATTTCTTGGGACATTGTTTCATATTCTAGTGTTATAGTTTCATTGTGAGTTGAAAAAGCCAACATACGTGACTGGAGGAAAACTGGCTATGCTGAAGGGCTGATTGGTATAGCCTAAGGTCTAGGTTAATATCTGAATTGGACAGATTTAAAATATACTCACCAACTGGTGGCAGAAAAAACAGGCAGAAGGATTGAGGGGTGAAGGAAATGGATTGGAGAGGTCTAGTAAAAGGTGTCGATTTCGGGGAAGTCACCCAGAACTGCGGATCAGGGGAGACTTACCGGATGGGATGAGAAGGAAAGACTTGTTGTTGGCAGTCCCCAACAATCAGTCTTTCCTTCTCACCCCATCCGGTAAGTCTCCCCTGACATGCAGTTATGGCTGACTTCCCGAAAGAAGTGTAATCTCCAATGAAGAAAAAAAAAAGATCCAGAAGAAAGAAGAAATATTGGACAGACAGAAGAGCAAAAACCCCTTTAAATACTAAATTATAACAATTCTCTGAATAAAAATTGTATACTAAGGTGACAAAAGTGTGAGATACCTCCTAATATTGTGTTAGACCACCTTTTGCCTGGTGTAGTGCAGCAACTAGACATTGAACGGAAACAACAAGTCATTTGACATCTCCTGCAGAAATACTGAGCCATGCTGCCTCTATTGTTGTCCATAATTGTGAAAGTGTTGCCAGTGCTGGATTCTGAGCACAAGCTGACCTCTCAATTGTGTCCCATAAATGTTCGATGGATTCATGCTGGGTGATCTGGGTGGTCAAATCATTCGCTCTATTTGTTCTACAATGTTCTTCAAACCAACTGTGGCCTGGCGACATGGTTCACTGTCATCCATAAAAATTCTATCATTGTTTGGGAACATGAAGTCCATAAATGACTTCAAATGGTCTCCAAGTAGCCGACCATAACCATTTCTGGTCAGAGATGAGTTCAGTTGGACTAGAGGACCCAGTCTATTCCATGTAAACATAGTCCATACCATTATGGAGCCACAAGCAGCCTGCACAGTGCCTTGTCGACAACCTGGGTCCATGCATTCGTGAGGTCTACAACACACTCAAACCCTACCATCAGCTCTTTCAACTGAAATTGGGACTCATCTGACCAGACCACTGTTTTCCAGTAGTCTAGAGTCCAATTGATATGATCACGAGCCCATGAGAGGCACTGCAGGTGATGATGTGCTGCTGGCAAAGGCACTCGCGTCAGTCATATGCTTCTATACCCCTTTAATGCCCAATTTTGCCACACTGTCCTAACAGGTATGTTTGTCGATCATCCCACATTGGTTTCTGCGGTCATTTCATGCAGTGTTGCTTGTCTGTTAGCACTGACAACTCTACACAAATGGTGCTGCTCTTAGTTATTAAGTGAATACTGTCTGCCACTGTGTTGCCCATGGTGAGAGGTAATGCCTGAAGTCTGGTATTCTCAGCACACTGTGGATCTCTGAATGTTGAATTGCCTAACCATTTCTGGAATTGAATGCCCCATGCATCTAGCTCCAATTACCATGCCACACCATGTGTGAAATTGTTGGCAGTGTTTGTAGTTAGGGACGTAAGGTTTGGAAGCTATTCCATTGAGTTATCAATTATTTTATTTTTTATTCATTTATGTGTTTGGCGTTACTGGTTTGTTGTTTGTGGTGCAGTAAGACATCTAATTTATTGTGTGGTTTCTGTTGTTAGGTATCGATATGACGATGAAATGTAACAGTGCTATGTTGCGGCTGGAGATCAGGGAGGACATGTTGCCCATTATTAAATTCCTCCAGTTATTTGGACTGATTGATGAGATTGTGAAGCTTAGTATTTGTCGCAAGAACATGAGGTTGATCAGAGTTCCGTTTTCTTGGACCAGCGATGGGTACATGTGGCGGTGTGTGTGTGTGTGTGTGTGTGTGTGTGTGTGTGTGTGTGTGTGTGTGTGAGGGGTGAGGGGGGGGGGGGGGGGAGTTCAGAGGCGGTCCGACCTAGTTTCCAGCACTGGAATTTGTCGGTGGTAAGAAGTAATTGTTATGTTGGGTATATTCTTCTCGAGTTGTGATGTTTCGTATATTTATGGTGTACTGAATGTCTTGATTTATGCAGGGATGTTTGATTTTTATACTGAGGTGTTGTGGTTTTGGTTTTATTTTTCATAGTTGTAGGTGTTGGTTTTTTGGTATCAATAGTTGTGGTTGGTTATAAAGGGCAAGGGAAATCACCGATTCCAATTTTCATAGTTTTAGTTTTAGGTATTGGTGTTTTGGTTTTGTCAGCTGTGGTAAAGGGAAATGTCCAATTCCTATTTTTGAAGTTTTTAGCTGTAGGTGTTAGTGTTTTGGTATCCTCAGGTGTGGTAGGCCTATATAGGTCAAGGGAAGTGTCAGATTCCTATAGATTTTGGTGGTGTAGCAGAATGCTGTTTTTTTTTTTTTTTTTTTTTTTTTTTTTTTTTTTTTTTTTTTTTTTTTTTTTTTTTTTTTTTTTTTTGGTGAGGTTTTGGATTGTGGTGTGTTTTTTTATTGTTATACTTAGCTTGTCCGCACCCTAAAGCCCCCAATTTCCTGCATTGTCCTGTTATTTTGATTGTATTTTTGGAGGGAGATGTTATTGTCGTATTTATATGTATTTTCGTGTTTGTTGCCATGTGCGTATAGTGATGTCATAGGTGCCATATTAGAGATGCTTAGAATAGACATTTTCGTAATACTGATGAGTCATGGGTCATAGCATTCAGGTGGAATCTGACACTTTCATAATCCCCAGCACTTGTCTTTCTGGAAGTCAAACTGATTTACACAACATTATATTCTGCTATGAAATACTGGATCTGAGTTGCCACAATTTTTTTAAATACTTTTGAAACGACTAGGAGAAGTCTGTCTAATCAGAAGCTTCCTACACCTTACCTTGAGCCTTTCTTTATAACAGTTTTACTGGGTGAGAATAGATACAAATCAAAATTAACAATATTAGCAAATACACAAAATTACATCACCTAAGAATAACAAAAATCTTTCAAATATAATAAAAACAGTATTTTAAAGCTTGATTTTAAACCTTATCCAGAGGGTCTCAAAAACAAACATATATTTTCTAGTATAAAAACACCTGCTCTTTCTAATGAGGAAATAAATTATTCATATTTAGCAATATAATATCAAAGTACATACACATTTGATGGAACAAGTTTCGCTGACATAGCTGATTTATTTGTAACAATTTAAGGTCAGCAGTGTCAGTTCTCATCAGCCCTTCTTTACATTTTGTCGTGTTTGCTTATATGAATTTAGGTGAAATATGTGATTCTGCTTCTCAGGCATGAGAGTTCAGTTTGATTATCATACAGGTGTGTGTGTGTGTGTGTGTGTGTGTGTGTGTGTGTGTGTGTTTTATGTCTTGACCTCTGATCACTGAACACCCTATTTCTATTGTGGTCACTAAGGGCTGTGCAGTATGACAACTAGTGGAAAATTTCTCTAGAACCAGAACATAAGTTATGTAAACCCAGATGATGATGAAACAAAGCAATGGTGATTAATTGCACATTTATGAAGTACTCTCCTATGTTCACTTTGGTCTGGCGTTAACGTCTTTGTTATAATACCTAGAAACAGCCCGCGTTCTTCACTGCACAACCACAAATTTTGGCTTTTCATCTCATATTTTCTCCCCTAACGCGTCTTCAATTCGTTACATATCAAAGAAAGTTTTTTACCCTGGGATCTGTAGCTCTGAAATGTGAACTAATACAGGGACGATGCAGCAGTTCTGAGCTTTACAACGAACATACTGCCATTGTTCATCAAAAATCTTTTAATACACAATCTGTAACCTGGTAAATAAAAACAGAATATAAACTCACAAGATTCTGCGTCCGGTTCAACATCCCATACGGTAGTAAATTGGAAATATGCATACACATGATCATCAGGTAATGGTTTTAATAGCAGCTCTTCATTAAACACATCGTTTTTTGATGACGCCAACACAACTGTCAAACACAATATTAATGTACTAATTAACTTTGTACCATAACCACTTTCCCCCATAGTTTCAAACAGCGTCTGCTAGGAAACTCATTGAAAGATATGCTACGGTGTGTGGTAGCGGTTTTCAACAGAAGGTCTTGAAAATAATATAATGCTGTTGAATTTTTTTGTATGCATTGTGTCATTATTTAAGGTTGTCAAATTCCAAATTTCTGTATTGAAACTAAGCCATGACGTCAACCCTAAACAACTTATTCCGCCAGCTTATTTATCTAGTAACCTGGGGTCTTTTTTTCGCCGCGTATGGTCTTTGAATACAGATGTGTTGTGTTTATG
This sequence comes from Schistocerca piceifrons, assembly GCF_021461385.2. Classification (NCBI taxonomy): domain Eukaryota; kingdom Metazoa; phylum Arthropoda; class Insecta; order Orthoptera; family Acrididae; genus Schistocerca; species Schistocerca piceifrons. The sequence continues at coordinate 186,961,086 of NC_060139.1, forward strand.
TTTGGTGAGTGCGGTGACGCGTTGATCATTGTTATGAATAAACTAAAACTGCTCGATTGTTTTCGTCAGCTTTCAAGTAAGTAATATTGTGGTACCCTGATAATTACTTTGCTTGATGATGATGTTCTAGGACGTTTAAACTAGGGTCAACATTACGTTGACACACAGACTAAGAAGTAAATCGTAATCCACATACACATGAAAGACACAAGTAAAATACAACATCATTAAAAACCCAGTCTATTTCATTCCAGGATCACGACTGAAATGACATTTATTGCCTGTATCTAAGCAGTTTGAGGCACAAATGGTCGTTTGCTTTAATTTGTTACGTTCTTGTTGAAGTTAATATTCGCCGTCATGCCCCCTCATTTCCCGTAAGTTTAGTAATTTTCATTAGAACGTGACAGCAGTGACACTCAAATTGTCGAACTTTTTATGCGTAGAACTGTTCTGTCACTGTAAGCTAGAACAGTATCATGTTTATCAATGAGGACATATATATGTACTTCCATACTCTGCAAACCACCGTGAGGTGCATGGCATCTGTATCTAAGGACGCTGATGGTCTCGCCGTTTACCGCACCAAAACAGTAATAGCCTCTAATGCATGTTTCTTTTATATGTGTGTTAATTGCATTATATACTGATTCCGGTCAAGTTACTAGATACGGATTATTCACTCCCAGGTACTTGCCTGAGATGACCGATTCCAACTGTGACTCGATGTTATAGGATACCACGTTTTTTCGTTTTGTGAAGCGCACAATTTTATGTTTCTTTTGGAAATCTTTGTATCACTTTGAATTATTATCAAGGTGTGTCTGAATATTTATGCAGCTTCTTTCAGGTTAATGTCAGGGATATTTGACAGCAGTTTTGTGGATCACTTCTTGTACCTTTCTTGTAAACGGATGGGACTTGTGATTTTTTTCTGGGAACTGGGCATGGCCTTTGGTCAAGGTGTCTAAGATAGATTATAGGCCTAGTTAGAAGAGTAGCTAACTCAACCTCATATTCACTATAGAATCTGATATAGGGATTCTGTCAGGCCCTGGGGCCTTGTTCAGTTTTAACAAGTTTTACTTTGTGAACACCACTGACACTAACAATTATTTCACTCATCCTCTCTGTGGCATGAGGATTACATCTACATCCATACTCCGCAATCCACCTGATGGTGTGTGGCGGAGGGTACCTTGAGTACCTCTATCGGTTCTCCCTTCTATTCCAGTCTCGTATTGTTCGTGGAAAGACGGATTGTCGGTATGCTTCTGTGTGGGCTCTAATCTCTCTGATTTTATCCTCATGATCTCTTCGCGAGATATACGTAGGAGGGAGCAATATACTGCTTGACTCTTCAGTGAAGGTATGTTCTCGAAATTTTAACGAAAGCCCGTACCGAGCTACTGAGCATCTCTCCTGCAGAGTCTTCCACTGGAGTTTATCTGTCATCTCCGTAATGCTTTCGCGATTACTAAATGCTCCTGTAACGAAGCGTGCTGCTCTCTGTTGGATCTTCTCTATCTCTTCTATCAATCCTATCTGGTACGGATGCCACACTGCTGAGCAGTATTCAAGCAGTGGGCAAACAAACGTACTGCAACCTACTTCCTTTGTTTTCGGATTGCATTTCCTTAGGATTCTTCCAGTGAATCTCAGTCTGGCATCTGCTTTACCGACAATCAACTTTATATGATCATTCCGTTTTAAATCACTCCTAATGCTTACTCCCAGATAATTTATGGAATTAACTGCTTCCAGTTGCTGACCTGCTATTTTGTAGCTAAATGATAAGGGATCTGTCTTTCTATGCATTCGCAGCATATTACACTTGTATTTATTAAATTGGGGCCAGTTCCTGTCTCGCTTGATAATGGTTATCAAGGGTAATGCAGAATTGCAGTTCATCACTTAAATGCTGTGTGACACAATTCGTTAGAAGACTATACTGGCTTGTCGTGGCACCACTCCAAATATAGCTGTTTGTCTTGAAGTGTTGGTTGCAGCCTACACATAGGATGGAATTCCCTAGTCCAGCTGCTGCTGGTCTCTGACCAGTTGTGCAAGATGACACACAATGTTGCAGGGAGTACATTACTTCTTATCAGATTACTGGTGCTCAGTGCACACTATGGCAGTCCTCTCTTGTGGAGGTCAGATATGGTTGACCAGAACCTTGACAACGAGGAAGCCAGCCCCTGTGTGCCCATGCAGTCCAACATTGGGCCACTGTCACATTCTAATGCCCCACAAATCTAGATATGCAAAAAACACACACACACACACACACACACACACAATACTATATTAGTCTCCATTCAGAAGTTATTCTTTAGATTAGGAGAAGTTGTAAAGCAGATATGATTTCAGTCTGTATTTGAAGTTAATTTTATTATCTATTAAAATCTTTACATCACAAGGGTGGTAGGTGGACAAAGATTATTATGGCTGAATGCTGCATTCCTCTCTGCTTCTTGTGTATTTTATTTAGACTTAAATTTTGACAAAAAAACTTCGTAAGGGGGAGAGTGTTGTGTGAGGTTGTTGCCAGTACATCCACTTCTTAAAGAGCTGGCTACAAATGATTCCAGCCTGGACACCAAACGGAAATACGAAAGCGTCTGATCCCACCCGTCTGCTTTGACCCATGACGTCACAAATGACGGAAACGACCATAAACCATGATTCCAATATGGCGCATATAAAGTCGTTACACACACATTATGAGAACGAAAAGCCTAATGACACTAACGGGACAAGCGCAGGAAATAGGGCATTTTTGGGTGGGGACAAACTAAATATAAACAAATTTAAACACCCACCCCCATACAAAACGACGAAAAAAACCGACATCACAAAACTCCCCAAATACCACTAAACACAACATCATCTGGAATCGGACACTTCCCTTGACCTATGTAGCTCAACAGCAGCTCCCGATCCCATAAATTAGGACCTAACACTTCCCTTGACCTATATAGCTCGAAAACATCTCCCGATACCAATACAAACATTCACAGCCACACATTGGGATAGAACACTTCCCTTGACCTGTTATCCTTACATCTCCACATACAGCCGTCCCTGGTCCGAGACACCGGAACTTTAAGTGAGCCTCATTTCTTCACAACATACTGAACACTTCACGACTTCATCCAAAAATCCGAATAGTTGAAGAAATTTTACTAGAGACAACGCACTGTCCCCCATCATAGCCGAAACCGAAAACTGTTGACCCTGTCAGTCATATCCATATCTACCAAAGACATAAAAAAAGCAATTTACCAAAATTCACACACGACGCCACATTCTCAAACTAAACCAAAAACATCACCTAATACACCACCAGAGAGCACCACCGATCAAAACGACACCTAAAAACACGCCACTTTCACAAACTAAATTCCGCGCCGTTGTGACATCACACACCACAACAGCCTTACGTCACGGGTCAAAGCCGACGGGTGGGATCGGACGCTTCGGTCGACCCCACCAAACAGTATCCTTATTAAACACTTCTTTGCTACAAAGGTCACAACATCCTAGTCCATCCCTATTACATTTCCTATTCCATTCCCTCGTCAGAAGGATCACATCCCTGTGGAAGACCCAATTGCAAGACCTGCCCAGCCCACCCACCAAGCACTTCCTATTCCAGTACTGTCACAGGCTTATCCTATCCCATCAGAGACTGAGCCACCTATGAGAGCAGCCATGTCATATGTCAGCTCTGGTGCAATCATTTCACAGCTTTTCCTGGTGGTATGGCTGCCGACCAGCTGTCCATCAGGATGGATGGCCACAGCCAAACTTTGGCCAAGGGCAAAGTGGACCACCCTGTGGCACAACATGCAGCTGAACATAACATACTTGATTTCAATGGCTGCTTCACTGCCTGAGTCATCTGGATTCTCCCCTCCATCACCAGCTTTTCTGAACTATGGAGAATGGATGTATCCTTACAACACATTGTCCAATCCCAAAATTATCCTGCCCTCAAGCTACAGTAACACACTTTCCCCACAGCCTCTCCCAACATTTCCCACACCCTCTTTCCTATCACCTTTTCCCTATTCTCACCTCCCATTCTCTTTGTGTACCGTCCTGTGCCAATTCATTGCCCACGTTTCCCTGCTCTTCTCCTTTTTTGCTTTCTGTGTGCCCCCCTCCCCCACCTCCCAGTCCCACAGCCTCCTGACCATCTACCTGTTGGTAGTCCAGTCCCTGCACACACTGCTGGACAATGCTGTTCTCTCCACCACCCCTACTGCTATCCCATCCCCTTCCCTGCTCCCCCCAGATTGCTGCTTCCACTTTGCCTGAGAGTTGCATTTTGATATGAGCTGCTGGGGATGGCAGTCGTGTGTGTGTTTGTTGTGCTTGCTTGTGTGAATGAAGGTGCATGTGTTTCTTTTTCTGGCAAAGGCTGTGGCCAAAAGCTAATGTGTTAGTGTCTTTCAGTTGTGCTTTCCTGTAACTTATCATGTCATATTCATGGCTGGTGGCAGTCTCTCTTTTCTTTGCATTATAAATATTTTATTCTTTCCTCCGTAGTTTGCTTTACAATTTTCTCATATTTTTGTTACAGGATGCTACTCCCAGAGAGCATTGGTCTGTTCACCCCACAGTTATATTTCTGGGACTGCAGTCATGCCAAAAGGAATTACCAATCCAAATTTCAAAGAAATTTGTTTTACTGGCACTAAAGTAACAAGTAATTACAAAATATTTCAGTTGAATGACAGAGTAACAACATCTTTTCTCCAGTTTTCACCTAATGTAACACAAAGGAGGCCAGTTCCACCTGTGCTCGATGCACCTAATGTCACTTCATCAAATATGTTTGAACTTCCAGCCTGCAGTGTTATTGACTATTTACATGAAATTCCAGTGAAGGATATCAGTGTGCCTACTGTAGGAAATGTAACTGAGAAAATTGCTGCACGGCTCATAGTGATCAGGAGGCGAAAAATGAAGAAACATAAATTGCGAAAACTGCGTAAAAGAATGAAATTTGAATGGGCAAAAGTTCGCCAGCGAAGAGAGCTAAGAAAGGAGAAGAAATTTCAAGCGGGCCTGATAAAGAAAATAAAAATTGCAGAAAGTTTTGATGCAAAGGCATTTGTTGCCCAAAAATTAGCTAAAGCCCACGCCGCAAAGCAAACAATCAAATCGTAAAACATCTAATCCATGTGCTGAATCTTGTATATATAATCTGAATTTTTGATAGTAAATTATTAATTTTATAAATCCAGAACATTGATCTTTTTCTCATTTTTAATATTCACTTTCGCTATCACAGGAAAAGTCATCTGTTGAGTAACTACTGCAAAATTTGAAGTAAATGATTGTGAACTCAGAGTAGCCAGCTCTTAGCCCAAAATAGTCTTCATTATTACATATAGTGTTATTTCTTTTACATTGTTTAATTGTTTGGTGTAACTTGAGGAAGGCCAATAAGATTTAAATGTTTAACAAACTGTGCTAGTTCTTTTTTTTATATAATGTTTATTGAAGCTGTGTGATAAAAGTGTTAGACTTGCTTGTTTTGTTGGAAATGATGCTTACCTGACTAATGTGAAGCAGTTAACAACATGGAATGTAAATAACAGAAGAAGTATTGTTGAGGTATCCCCAGTAATCACGTAAACAAGATTTTTGATGTTGTTGGCTTTTGGACGAATCCTCCTTCGGAGATAATAGAATATACATAAATACAGCTGTATGGCTATATTGTCCCAGGTGATTACATTGGCCCAGCACTGCAGCCTGATTGAGTTGAGGGACTCTGTTGGGTGGAGTGGGTGAGGGGAAAATGTCATGGGGAGTAGTAAAGCGGGCTCAAGCCACACAGATCAGAAATGTGGTGCTGGTGGGCATATTCTGGCCACAGGCAGGTGGGGTTGTGGCAGTGGACTGGAAATGGTAGGGGGGGGGGGGGGGGGTGTAGAACAAAGGGAGAGGGAGAGACTGGAGAGGAGGAGGGTGTGAGTGCAGGATGAGTGAAATGTTCATGGTGCAGGAATGGAGGTTAGTGTGGGGCAGGGGCTATCTGAGTTTACAGGAACAAAGGATGTGTTGTGATGACAATTCCCATCTATGTAATTCAGTTGGATAGATAAAAAATCTACTCACCAAGCGGCAGTAGAACACACACATAAAAGACTGTTGTGATTGACAAGCTTTCAGAGCCAGTGGCTCTTTCTTCAGGCAGAAGGGTTGAAGGGGAAGGAAGAAGGGTAAAGGAAAAGGACTGGAGATATTTAGGTCTGGGGGACTTTCCCCAAAATCTACCCCTTTTCCTAGACCTCTCCAGTCCTTCTGATCACTTTCAAAATGGTCAGTTTAGAAGGAATGTCTACATCTTGATGTTTGGAGCCAAGTTGCAAACAAAGAAAGATTTTGTTTGCATAAAAGTATCTGATTACATTGAGTGAAGAAATACCATTGTAAATCATAGAAGAATGAAATGCATTTTCTCATCAGTTTAACCCCCTTTACTCCTGTCTTGGATTAATGTCCGCATTATGTCAAACACAGAGGACATAATGATTGCATGAAGAATGTGTATAAATGATGGGACAAGCTGGAGAAAGCTCTTTCATAATGTGGGGTTCTTAATTATACATAAATGGGTCCTTTGATTAACCTATCTAACACCTAACCACACTCTTGTGATGACACCTTTCTTTGTGTTTCCACATAAGACATCCACTTCATCAATGTTGCATATTCTGCACGTTCAGTATTTTGAATCCTCATTGAATATCACTTCATAGATCAAATCTGCAGCTTTACAGACATTTTAGTAGACATAGATTTCACAGCTTCAACATTTACTCTGTTTAATCCTGCCCTGGCTAACTCAGCCTCTAAAACTCACTTTGTCTTTGTATTCTCTGGCCCCCACCAGAATGAACACACTAAATTTGCTCTACTTTCTTTCCCTCTTTCGTTCATCGTCTTTTTGGAAATGCCTACTGCCATGAGAACTGCATTAGGATTTAGTATCATTTCATCATTAATAACCTGTTTTTCATTCGAAAATGCACGTGACGTACTGTCAACTGCATCGTGAACAATCCCTGTATCCTTCCGCCATTGTGTGGTGATATCCTCACCTGGTATGTCCGTCGTTACTTCATCTTCGGCTCCTGTTCTTATATTTGCTACTCTTGAACTTGGTGGGACCTGTAATGGCCTTGTTCCTGCTCATTCCATATCTGAGATTGCCTCTAGTTTAATGGACAGTCCTCATTATATCAGAATGGTAATTTTGAGAATCTTGCCCAGTTTCGCCCCCATTCACATTATTGGGCATTGTCTGGCCTAGACTCAGCATGGCCCAAGACCAGTCCGAACTTTCCTACCATCTATAAGTGTGAAACTAAGGTGCTGCCTCAAGCCTTCCGTATTCAAATGACCTGGGCGCTCGCCATCTGGCCATTACTGTGTAGTAAACATCCACTCACTCTAAAAATCTGACAAATTTGTCATAATTACCTCTGGTTGTTGATACCAAAGCACTTCTCTTATCAAATGGAAGTTTTTGTTCCAAGCCCATTATAAAAATGTAGTATCTATTAACTTTCCTAAATACTGTAGTATGGACAACAAATAATAACAGAAACTTTTCGTACAGCCTAACCACTGTTGGTACCTTCCCCCACTCCAGAAATCCATCAATAATTCCTGTTGTATTTCTTGCAATCAGTACTACCACAAAAGAATTTCTTGAAATTCACCCATACCAGTACACATTTCCACAACTTCCTGTGGGCATCTGGCCACATCCCCTACCACCAGTAATAAAAGCAGTTTGTTCCTTTTGACTCCAGGATTTTAGTAATACATGGTCAAACTCATTAACAAATGCTTTTGGATGTATCAAACACTGCAGTTCAAATCTACTACAGATTTTAATGTAATAAATGCTGTCTCTGCCGAAATGACAGAAACCTGCTGTGCAATCCTTTTTGAAATTTTTATTAACTATTGTGCAGTATTTTTGCAAATGTCTGTAATCTTTTTTTTTATATTTTCGTTAAATCCTATCTGCTATTTTGAAGTGATTCATGAGCCTACTGCTCAGCGACCACCAAGCGATCAACTTCTGTTACATAGTGAGTAAGTTTTTCCTCCTTTTTATGCAATTTGTAAATAGAATTAGCAACAAATAATTAATTAGTATGACATATTTCACTTTATGACACAGAAGCTCGGTAATCATTACTGAATGCCTACAGATGTTTTGACATTTTCATGTGTATGCATTCTACTCACTGTGTTACTCTGTGCATATGTTAGTAATTTGAGAAGACAGTTTATTCTCCAAACCAACAGTCTTGTCATATTGAGGATTTCCTACTGCCGTTTTGTTCTGAAAATTTCTTATTCATGCTGTCTGTCGATTCTGTAATTGAATGTGAAACTTCTTTTTTGAAAGCAGCCACCACATGAAAAGAATGTTCAGCACTAGTCCTAACTTCAGATTGTAAATTGTCGAACATTTCAAACAACTTTGCTTGCCAATAACCAGTAACTGCCTTCTGCGACAGTTTGTGTTCTGATCCCTGAGGGGAGATATTAATGTTATCTAATTTTGCTTCATACAGTTCATCTACATAATCTGTTTTTGACAGTGCTGAAAGCTATTCCCCTTGCATGTTTGTATATTCTAAAGCTGGCAACTACGAATCTACTTGACTTTGTGTCATTGCGAATTGCTGCCATTGAACTAGTTTGCCAGTGGTTTGTAGCAGGACTGTAAAACTTAACTTTGATATCTTGAAACGATGATCTAAAGCTGATGTGAACGGCAAATTTGCATGTGGCAGCAACGGTGACTGCCATACTTGCCCAAGCTACTGCAAATGCTGCGATGCTGTGCCAGGGAAAACTGCCCTGACCGGTGACATGGAATGTGGGTGGGAGTCCACCCCTATGTGGAGTGGTGTCATTCAACATGGACCACACACTGAGCAGACAATGTAACGAATATTAGGGTCGGTGGCAAAATGTAGTCTCACAGTAAATGTGCTTTTGACCCCCATAAGCTACACAGTGGGTTACAGTAAATGAAACTTCCCGCCATAATGATGTGCCAGGATTAGCAAAATCATGCATTTTAGCAAGAAATGACTCGGATCACTTTCCCTAGCACAACTGGAGGCAACTTGGTTATCTCACGTCTTTTAAAGATGTCCCATAGCCATTGTCCTGCTTGGTTTCTTCTCCGTTGGTCGCGAAAGGATGCCAACTACTTTTGTTTCATTTTATGAATCGCAAAACTAACAAAACAATTCCAGAGCCAGTCTATCATTAATAGTCATACCTAGATTTCCGGCCGTTAATCGTTAGCATGCGAACACTGCAAAAGTCACAAAAACTCTGCATACAGTCTTAGAATCAGCATAAAATCACACAAATAGGTTTTCCAAGGCAACTTAAACAATTAAGTCCATCTTTATGTAGAGTTGCATTTCACACACTAGCTTGCATGTTGCCACCTCGAAAACCAATCATAGACTGCCTTGGATTAACACAACATCGCACAAGTACGTCATCCAAGGCAAATCTTCAACAAACTGTTCCATCTTTATATGAGGTCAGATTTTACACACGGATTCATGTATCACCTTGTCTGAAACTGATTGTAGACTACTAGTGCGATATCTTAACAGTTTGGCACCTGTCCTCCTAGGGCGCACTTGTGATTGGTCCGTCCTTTCCATCGACAAGCACTGACAGTAACTAAAATTTGTAATTAGCATTTCCTGATGAACTGAGTGACAGTGAAATTATTATTAACATGTTCTAAGTGCAAGTAATGTGATCAGCACAGATGGAGCTGTATATTAATATTCAAACAGTAAATGTAAATGATAAATGATTTGCTTCTTGGCACCCAGTAAGGTAGGTGAATCCCCACTATTTCTCTTTGCTCCTGGGTGATACGGCTCTTGCTAGCCTGGCCATTGTCACACTATGTGACCATCTGGCATGTCATTTGGTGAGTCTCTCCTGTGATCCTACCAACTCGATAGCCACCTGTAGCCGAATCTTCCCATAATGTGCATTAAAACATAACAACAACAAAAAATGTAATAAATGTGGGCAGAGATGTGGCATAAATGCCACATATCCCCCAAATGTTTTGTGAGATAACCTGGTTGTGAAAAAATTAGAACATTAAAAAAAGAAAGAAGTCCAACCCTTTTTTTTTTAATTCGTTTAATTCCTGAGGTGCTCAGCCCTACTGTTGGAATACAGTAATGTTTGTAAATTAAACACATAAAATCTGGCTCCTCCAAATTTCTAATATTTATAAAATTATTTCAGCACATGTTTTCTATGGCCAGTTGCAGAATTACATGTTGATCTTCCAGCTGGTGATGTCATTTGCAACCTTTCTCTACTCCTGTCATAGTACGAGGTGCGTTTGAAAAGTCTGTGCGAAAATAAAAACTACTTACTTTAAACCTTTTTTTATTTTTCGACAGTCTCCTTTTAGACTTACACACTTTGTCCAACGCTGTTCTAATTTCTTGACCCCTTCCAAATAATAGGAATTGTCCAAGTCTGCAAAATAGCTATTAGTTGCTCCAATGACCTGCTTGTTTGAATAAAATCTGTGTCCCGCCAGCCATTTCTTCAAATTGGGGAACAAATAATAGTCCAAGGGAGCCAAGTTTGGAGAACAGAGGGGATGTGAAACAAGTTGGAATCCTATTTCCATTCATTTTGCGACCATAGCTGCTGAGGTGTGTGCTGGTGCATTGTTGTGATGGAAAAAGGACTTTTTTGCAGTCCAATCGCCAGCATTTTTGTTGCAACTCAGTTTTCAAATTGTTCAATAATGATGAATAATATGCACCTGTAATAGTTTTACCCTTTTCCAGATAGTCGATGAGGATTATCCCTTGCGAATCCCAAAAGACAGTCGCCATAACCTTTCTGGCTGAAGGAATGGTCGTCGCCTTTTTTGGTGCATATTCTCCCTTGGTAACCCATTGTTTAGATTGTTGTTTGGTCTCAGGAGTATAGTAATGTATCCATGTTTCATCCACAGTCGTGAAACGACACTTAAAGTCCTGTGGATTCCTCCTGAACAGCTGCAAACCATCCTTGCAACACCACACGATTCCATTTTTGGTCAAACGTGAGCAATCGTGGAACCCATCTTGCGGATAGCTTTCTCTTGTACAAACGTTTATGTAAAATATTATGTACCCGTTCATTTGAGATGCCCACAGCACTAGCAATCTCACGCACCTCAACTCTTCTGTCATCCATCACCATATCATGGATTTTATCAATGATTTCTAGAGTCATAACCTCCACAGGGCATCCAGAATGTTCAAAGATGCCCATATGGCCACTCCGAAAATTTTGAAACCACTTATAAACTGTCCTAATCGAGGGTGCTGGGTCACCATAATGTTTATCAAGCTTCTCTTTAGTCTCCTGAGGCATTTTGCCTTTCATGAAGTAATGTTTAATCACCTCACAAAATTCTTTTTCGTCCATTTTTTGACAATCACTCGACTTCCTTGATTTACACGAATACCAAACAAAAAGAAATAGACCAATATGGCTGAAACTTGGTGTGCGTTCTTTCCAAAGATGCTGCTAACTAAACATGACCTTGATGCCATCTCTCGGACTTTGCACGGACTTTTCAAATGCCCCTCGTACATTTTGATACACACAACATACATTAAATAATACAAACACTAGACACTTATGCAATATTACACACACCAAAAAAAGTTTTGCATCACCTCGGTTCCGAGAGTTCTGGAACCTGTACAGAAAATTGGAATAGAGATCAACATAAACATCATTTCCACCCTTCTTATTGCTCATGAAAATCACACTTTGCATGTTGTACCACCATACAGTGAGACCTTCAGAGGTGGTGGTACAGATTGCTGTACATATCGGTACCTCTAATACCCAGTAGCACGCTCTCTTGCATTGATGCATGCCTGTATTCGTCATGGCATACTATCCACAAGTTCATCAAGGCACTGTTGGTCCAGATTGTCCCACTCCTCAACGGCGATTCGGAGTGGATCCCTCAGAGTGGTTGGTGGGTCACGTCATCCAGAAACAACCCTTTTCAATCTATCTCAGGCATGTTCGATAGGATTCATGTCTTGAGAACATGCTGACCACTCTAGTCGAGTGATATCGTTATCCTGAAGGAAGTCATTCACAAGATGTGCATGATGGGGGCACGAATTGCCATCCACGAAGACGAATGCCTCGCCAATATGCTGCCAATATTGCTGCACTATTGGTCGGAGGATGGCATTCACGTATCGTATAGCTGTTATGACACCTTCCATGACCATCAGCGGTTTATGTCAGCCCCAGATAATGCCACCCCAAAACGGCAGGGAACCTCCGCCTTGCTGCACTCACTGGACAGTGTGTCTAAGGCGTTCAGCCTGATCGGGTTGCCTTGAAACACATCTCCAACAATTGTCTGATTGAAGGCATATGCGTCACTTGTCGGTGAAGAGAATGTGATGCCAATCCTGAGTGGTCCATTCGGCATGTTGTTGGGCCCATCTGTACCGTGCTGCATGGTGTCGTGGTTGCAAAGATGGACCTCGCCATGGACGTTGGAAGTGAAGCTGTGCATTGTGCAACGTATTGCGCACAGTTTGAGTTGTAACACGACATCCTGTGGTTGCACGAAAAGCTGTATTCAACCTGGTGTCATTGCTGTCAGGGTTCCTCCGAGCCATAATCCGTAGGTAGCCATCATCCACTGCAGTAGTAGCCCTTGGGCAGCCTAATCGAAGCATGTCATTGACAGTTCCTGTCTCTCTGTATCTCCTCCATGTCTGAACAACATCGTTTTGGTTCACTCCGAGATGCCTGGACACTTCCCTTGTTGAGAGCTCTTCCTGGCACAAAGTAACAATGCGGACGTGATTGAATCGCAGTATTGACCATCTAGGCTTGGTTGAACTACAGAAAACACAAGCTATATACCTCCTTCCTGGTTGAAGGACTGGAACTGATTGGTTGTCGGATCCCCTCCATCTAATAGGCGCTGCTCATGCATGGTCGTTAACATCTTTGGACGGGTTTAGTGACATCTCTGAACAGTCAAAGGGACTGAGTCTGTGATACAATTTCCGAAAGTCAACATCTGACTTCAGGAGTTCTGGGAACTGGGGTGATACAAAACTTTTTTTGATGTGTGTACAATCTTCCTGAAAACTCATAATTACAAAATCATGAATTATATGAATGGATGATAGTCCAAACATAATGCCTTAAGTATTATTTTAAAAAAATATTGATCTTCAACTCACAAGCAACTAGCTCCCAAGCTTGTAAACTTTAAATGACCTCTTATGATCCAGTGTACATGCATCACCGTTGCGTCATTCACCTACAGTTCTGTCAAAGGCTGTGGCAAAGGCCTTGCTGCAACAGTGCACTACTTAGCCACATCTTCAGAACTGCTGTTATGTGCTCAGCTGAATTTAATAGTCCATACTTCGTGCACTCAAATTACAAAAACCTCCTCACTCATATTTTAAATGTGTAACACATACTCAATCTGTGATCGGTGCCACATCATCTTAGCAAAACATTAAATTGATCTCCCAATAAACACTAAATTAATAGGTATACTTTTAACCGTCCAAACAACTTCATATTGTTATCACCCACAGCTTCTCACATTACTATGACATGACTTGAAGCTGTTGTTTGAAAGGATTGTGCTCTTGCACCTCAAACCAGGGAGCATAGTCTTTCCAAACAACACAATTTTTAGAAAATATTTTCTAATTCTTTCTCATTAATTTTAGTAATGCTTTATTTTCATTGTAACCTGTTACTTGATCTATCTGTTCATAAACTACAGCATTAATATCATTCTCCGATCAAATAAAGTTACACTTGATATTGCAGATTTTACAGTCATTGTTCTGGTTTACAATGTCACAAAGAGTATTTGTTATTTTCCTTGCACGTTGATTTATTTTTATACTCCTCAACCACGTTACCTGCATTTGTCGTTATTCTGTTACTGCTTCCCTCAAGATACAATAATTAAATTCATTTTCCATTACTTCATCCTTAATACTACTGTGGTTACCATTTTCAGCACATTTTTCCACATATATATTATCATTAATAATTAATTCATCAATGTTGTCCTCAATATTAGCAACATCTGCTTCAGTGGTGATCTCATCACTCCTACTATCATTACTAGGATCCATATTGGTCATAAATAATTCACAAAACAAGCAATTTACAAATCCTAAATTTGCAAGATGAAATCCCCTCTGCAATTACAACAAAATTTCCCTTCTTTAATAATGTTGTAAATACAACTTACATCGATTACAGCGAAGTCTGGCATCTCTCCATGCTATCATGATACCTGTCACATGCATCGAGCTGCCAACATGGCTAAATCTCCCATCAGTCGCTGGCACCATGCTGACCTCTACACATGAAGTACCACTGATACACTTCCATGTACCACAGAAGCCACCAACTCCCAACGATTAGCTTTTACTGGCTACACTGCCTCCAGTTGTTGTTATACGTCTCTGTCGCCATCACACTCAAAGTCACGCACACGATCACAGTCAAGCGTTTGTGTGTATGTGTGTGTGTGTGTGTGTGTGTGTGTGTGTTGTCTAATTCCAATGAAGGCAAATTATTTCACTTGTCATAGTTTCTATATTTATCCACTATGGTCACAATTAATTAAGAAATCTGTCACCTTGTAGAGTGGGGTGGGTATGTTCGCGCCAATCAAATGTCTAAACGAGAAGACTAAATGACATACAATTGACTAAAAGGCAGTATGAGGAAAGCAGTAAAATGAGGGATCTCTTGACCATATGTAATTCTTCCAAGACCAGTGGAGGCTACTTCCCAAAGACCTTGGAGTAGAAGTCTATATTACTTAGCATTTCCCTATTTAAAATCTATGGCAATAAGTATTACTGTAGTGGAAACTTATATTCATAATGGTGAACGCTAGTCATAGTCATTCACATTTCTAATGCTACCTGTGTAATGATATGTTACTTATTTTCTGTGTGATGATTCAAGAAGGCTAATAGTTAATTAACAATAGACCAGAAACAAAGATTACAACAGTAATCATCCCAAAATATCCTTTAACAAACATTGTACCATCATACTCAGCCTACCTAATGATATACATCATTGTTAGAATTAATTACTCATCAAGTAGCAATATCTGTCTTACGAAAGTGAAAAGAAAGGGGTAGGTGGAGGTGGGCTGCTTATAGTTGAAATCTGAGTTTCAGTCTTCAGCTTGTTCTTTCCAAATGTATATGCTGCTAATTTTCTCTACTATATAGGGAGTGGTTATGTTTATATATTCTGTTATTTGGAACAGTTGTTTATTTGAATTAAAAGTTGTCCCTGAAATGTTGAATGTCTTTGCTCGATATAATGATCTTCAGATCCTCAGCTTGTCATCTGCAGTTGTTACGTACACAGTTTATTGTCTGTGCATTTTCTGAGGTGGAGGTAAATGCTAGAACCATATTTATCATATCCTTGAAAGAATTTCCAGAGTTGCCGTATGCCCACTTCTGCATCGCAGTCTCTGCTCCAGCTATCCTAAAACTGATTCAGAATCCATCCTGTATCTATTATTGTTCTTGTTTAGGACAATTAAAATCACATCAAGTAACTATAATGCATTTCTGGATGCCTTTTTTGCAGCCCAAAAGTGTTGCATCTTTTCTCTGGCCACCTGCCTTCTTTTGCCAACCACTGATCTGCTTTTGCTCATTGTGGAAGTTCTTGATCAGTGATCTGTACTTTGCTCAGTTTGAGATGTCTTCCTGATTCAGTCCAATGTGCTTGAAGGTCCTCCCTTACTTCCTTAAACCACATATTGGATACTTAAAGTCTGTTGTGCAGTAGGTTAAAAATTTGCTTTGTTAGTTGAATTGCAGTCATACTGAATAGATGTCTATAGGATTTTAGTTGCCGTTTTCTTATGGACTCCATAGCTGTTCATTATCCATTCTCTTCCTCTCAGTCTGTTACCTTAAGAGCTATTATTTTCCAAATGACCATGCACTCAAACTTCTTGGCTTCTCTCAGCCCAGCCTTTCCTGTTGTTCTGAGGCATTCACTTGCATATAGACATTTAGTTTTGATCAATGTGCTATAGTGCCTGAGTTTAGCTTTTCATGAGATTGCCTTTACCTTATACAGGACATGCTGCCTGTGAAAAGTAGTAGACATTGTCCCTCTCCTGCTGTCGTTAGCTTCTTTTTCGCTTGTTTTCATGTATACTATTTCATTGAAGTGTCTGAAACTTTCCACTTTTCAGGTTTACTGAACTCTGTTTTTGGGTGATCAAATGTTCATGTATTGGTCTTGTACTTTATTTTCTCAAAAAAATTTGGAGTTAGCTTTTTCTTCCTCATTTCTTCAGCAAATTCATCGTTCCTCAGGTATCTGTGTGTTTCTTGACAGGTCCGCCAAGCTGTTGGTGAATGCGAGGCTGTTAATTCTTATTGCCATTCTGTGAATCTCCAATTTGAACTTCGTTCAGTAAACCTTTTCCAACTAATTCTTTTTCCCATTCTCAGATGACCTTCTCCAACACACAGAAGAAGAGAAGTGTGGTAGAGTTCGCTTAATAATTTCTACTACTTTTGGTCCCGCTTAAAATTCTGCTAAGGTGTCAAATAATAATGCTTAAAGGTGGACAAGGCACTGCCATATCTTTAGGAGATGCAGTTTTCCCCAACTCTTTTCAGACTCTTGATTCTGATTGATGCCAGACCTCTTTTTTCCTGAATGTAGCTTGATATTTAACAATTTGATGATCTGCACGGTGTCTCAAAACAAAGTTGATATTTGAAGAGCTCTATGTGGATGAACAATGAATGCAGGAGAATGGGGGGGGGGGGGGTGCAAGTTCATTGCTTGCCTGGGCCTTAGGAATTAAATTGATAAGGAGTGCTTCTCAAGGGCGGTCCACGCATTCTGTGTGCGAGAATTAAACAAAAACAACGATTCAGTGACTTTACCATGGAGGAAATTTTGCAGTGATCGTGGATTGCATAATGTAAATGATGCTCCATGTGTTCCACTTATCTGGAAATCGATCAAAATCTTTGAGGAGACTGGGTCAACACTGATGAAACTGAAATCTGGGCAACCGAGGTCATCAAGTTTGGGTGAATCCATGGATAGCGTAAATTGGTCTGTTCATGACAATCTTAATCTTTCCATTTGTAAGTGTACAAGTTCTTTAAATGTGCATAGATCATCTCTGTACCAAATTCTGCAAAAATACCTTAAATGGCACCCTTACAAAATCCAACTGATGCAAGAAGGTGCCTCAGGATGCTAGACATAGGCTGTAGTTAATTAATGATGCAACTGAGTGCCCTTTTTTTAACATTATCTTGTTTTGTGATGATGCTCATTTTCATCCAAATGGTCACATCAGTAACCAAAATTGCTACTACTTGAGTGCAACGAATCCTAAACAGAAGCATGAAAGCCCCTTCATTCACCAAAAGTCACTGTCTGGGCTGTGATGTCAGCTCAAGGGATAATTGGCCTGTACTTTTTCGAGGACGAGAGCAGTTGTGCAGTTACAATGAATTCGGAACATTATGACCCATGTTAAATGACTTTTTAGTGCCTGAATTGCAAAACTTTCCTGGTTATAACCAAAGAACATGGTTTCAGCAAGACAGAGCCTCAACATACATGTCCAATGCATTGAAATTGCGAGTTTGTGTAATTTTCCCTTGCAAATTGATCTCCAAGAGGCGTGACATAAATTGCCTCCTGCGCCGTCCAGATTTGAGCCCCATGGCTTTTTTCTTATGGGGTACGTCAAATCTAAAATGTTTGTCAATAATCCAATTTCTCTGGAGCAATTGACAGAAAATATCCATAGCAAAGTGGGAGCCATAGCAGTGTCAACATGCTGAGCTGTTGTGCAAAATTTTGTTCATCATTTAAAGAGGAGTGCCAGAGGCATAATGTAAACTTCCTTTTGAGACACGCTTTACTAGCACCACCAATCTAGCCCGGAGTAATTTTGAGAGTATCACATAAGTTTGAGTTACAATAGGAACATTATGATAAGTGTTGATATCAGTTCTATGTATATTTTTATATAGAGGATGAGTCTGTGCTATTTTCCATTCACCTCATGTACGAGTTTCCCAAATGTTCCAATCTCCTGACTAAGGGCATTAGTGGTGATTTCTCCTTCATTTTTCACTATCCTGTGTATGTTTTTCTTTATATCATGTGACAGTATTCCACAGTCAAAGCAATTAAATCACCCCTGAATTTGAATCCTGTGGCATCCACATTCCCTATCATTTTTCCTTCTCTTCCTTTTTTTATTATTGAATTCCAGTACCCATAAAATTAATTCTTTGTTTCCCTTAAATATTTGAATAATTCCTTTTGTTGTATCAGAGATTGTTTCAGTCTCTTCATCCTCTGTGGAGATAGTAGGCATAGAAACTGATACAGTTGGGGTAGGTGTTGACTCTGTGTATCTTGGCAGTGCCTGTGCTTGGACTGTGCTGTTTTTAGTAGCTCACCCACATTTGTTCTTTCAAATTAATTATTGCCCCTACTCCAGCATTACTCTCATTCCATTTTGTGGTCGATCACACATTGTTCACCTGTTCTTTTTGCCACTGCATATCACTATTTCCCACTACAACTTCAACATACTCATTTCTGTTTTAAAATCTCTAACCTGTCTACACCAATGAGGCATACGTTTCCATACTCTGACTTTTGGAACATCATTTATTTTTATCCTTCTGCCACCGAAGATATCATCCTCATGAATAGTATAATCCATCCAGGACACTTGTATGTCGTAGAGAAATATAACAGCAGTAGTTACCTGTTCCTTTCAGCCGTTTGCAGTGCCAGCATAGCAAGGCCATATTGGTTAAATGCTACAAGGCCAGACAAGTGAATCATTCAGGCTGTTGCCTCTCTTCAGAAAGCATGTTAACCCTGGTCTCTTAACAGATGCCGCTCCATTGTGGTTGCACCTATGGTATAGCGCTCTGTATTGACACACAGACCATCTCACTGTGGCAATGTCCAAGTTTTGTGGGCATATAAATATTCACTGATAAACAAGGAAAATTAGTATTAGTATCAAAAGGTAAAGTCATTCAAGAAAACAGTAAAATGATGAGGGAAATTGCTGATCAGTACTTACATTCAAGAGGTGAAATTTAAGTACTACCAATGGAGGCACAAAAGATTACATATACTATCTTAGCTTTCAGAGCTAATAGTTCCATCCTCAGGGGGGGAGAGGGATGTAGACTGGGGAAGGTCCAAACACCAGGACGAAAAGGGCCCATCTGTTGTGAAGGTGAGCTGAGATAACAGAAAAAAGGGGAGACGTGTCAGATTGTCTCTCTTAAGACCCCATACCCACTTCATCTTTACATTTTTGGCTCACCTCTTCCTCAAAAAGTGGGTACCTCTCATCCTGGGGTCTGTGTGACCTCCCATTCTTTTTTGACTTTCTCTAACCTATCACTGTCTCATCCCTGTGGACGAAGCGACTTGTTCTGAAGACAAGGATAATACGTGTGTTTATATATATGTGTCTATCAGCAGTACTGAAATTTCTCCATCTTAAAGTATGTACTGGCCAAGAAACTTATTTCATAACTTGATAGTTTTTAAAATTAGTATTAGGGAAGATAAATGGAAGGCCTAAATTTGTTGTGAAGGTTTTAAGAACATGAAGTCAATCTGTAGAGGAAATCAGATACAAGATGCTAGTGTGACCAAATCTACTGTTGCAGTGTTTTAAGTCTGTATCAAGTAGTCACAATAACAAACATTGGACAAATTGAGAGATCTGCTGCTAGGATCATAACGATAATGAGATTGTATAGGCTTTACTAAAGTGTCAAAGAAATGCTTAGAAAACTTGAATGGGCATTCTTGGAAGAATGATGATGTAATTAACTTGCACACACATCTACTGTCTCAGAGAGCTGAGACCACACTGTGAACAGCAGCTCCAGTGCATGATGGGAGTGGTGACGGGGGGGGGGGGGGGGGGGGATAGTATGGTGGGAGTGGCGGACAGTCAAGTGTTGCAGTTTAGATGAAGGGCATGAGAGAAGGTGCGAAGGGAGTAGGGGGTAAGTAGCGGAAAGGAGAGAAATAAAAAGAAATTAAAAGACTGGGTGTGGCGGTGAAATGACAGCAGTGTAGTGCTGGAATGGGAACAGGGAGGGGGCTGGGTGGGTGAGGACAGTGACTAACGAAGGTTGAGGCCAGGAGGATTACAGAAATGTAGGATGTATTGCAGGGAAAATTCCCACCTGCGCAATTCAGGAAAGCTGCTGTTGGTGGGAAGGACCCATATGGCACAGGCTGTGAAGCAGTCATTGAGATGAGAGATATCATGTTTGGCAGCGTGTTCAGCAACAGTGTGGTCCAGTTGTTTCTTGGCTACAGTTTGTCGGTGGCCGTTCATGCGGACAGACAGCTTGTTGGTTGTCATGCCTACATAGAATGTGGCACAGAGGTTGCAGCTTAGCTTGTAAATCACATGACTGGTTTCACAGGTAGCCCTGCCTTTGATGGGACAGGTGATGTTAGTGACCGAACTGGTAGGAGGATGTATGAGACAGATCTTGCATCTAGGTCTATTACAGGGGTATGAGCCATGAGGTAAGGGATTGGGGGTTATGTAAGGATGGACGAGTATATTGTGTAGGTTCGGTGGACGGCGGAATACCACGGTAGGAGGGGTGGGAAGGATAGTGGGCAGGACATTTCTCATTTCAGGGCATGATGAGAGGTAATCGAAACCCTGACGGAGAATGTAATTCAGTTGCTCCATTCTCCGCCAGGGTTTCGATTACCTCTTATCATGCCCTGAAATGAGAAATGTCCTGCCCACTATCCTTCCCACCCCTCCTACCGTGGTATTCCGCCGTCCACCGAACCTACACAATATACTTGTCCATCCTTACACAACCCCCAATCCCTTACCTCATGGCTTATACCCCTGTAATAGACCTAGATGCAAGACCTGTCCCATACATCCTACCACCACCTACCCCAGTCCGGTCACTAACATCACCTATCCTATCAAAGGCAGGGCTACCTGTGAAACCAGTCATGTGATCTACAAGCTAAGCTGCAACCACTGTGCTGCATTCTATGTAGGCATGACAACCAACAAGCTGTCTGTCCGCATGAACGGCCACCGACAAACTGTAGCCAAAAAACAAGTGGACCACCCTGTAGCTGAACACGCTGCCAAACATGATACCCCACATCTCAATGACTGCTTCACAGCCTGTGCCATATGGATCCTTCCCACCAACACCAGCTTTTCTGAATTGCGCAGGTGGGAACTTTCCCTGCAATACATCCTATGTTTCCGTAACCCTCCTGCCCTCAACCTTCGTTAGTCGCTGTCCTCACCCATCCAGACCTCTGCCTGTTCCCATTCCAGCACTACACAGCCGTCATTTCACCGCCACACCCAGTCTTTTTTAATTTCTTTTATTTCTCTCCTTTCTGCTACTTACCCCTCCCCCTCTGCACCTTCTCTCCTGCCCTCCGTCTAAACTGCAACACTTGGCTGTCCATCACTCCCACCATACTATCCCTCCCCCTCCCCGCCCCAGCCTCCTCCTTACCCCCACCCAGTCTCCACTCCCATTATGCACTGGTGCTGCTGTTCACAGTGTGGTCTCAGTTCTCTGAGACTGCACTGTGTGTGTGTGTGTGTGTGTGTGTGTGTACTGCTGACAAAGGCCTTAATGGCCAAAAGCTTTAATTGTGTGAATCTTTTTATTGTGCCTATCGAGACTCAGCATCTCCGCTATATAGTGAATAGCAACTTTTCTTCTTTGGTATTGTTACATTCCATCCTGGATTTTACATTGTTTAATAAGAACATCAAGAAGAGAAATAACGAATAAACCATTGAAAGAAACACATTTTAATTTTCACATTAGAGGGTAACATTTGTTAATTGCATACCATGTTTACCTTCGAGGTTACAAACTTTGCTCAGTGTGATGACCACCTGCATCCACAACAGCTCAGAACTGCACTAGAGATTGCTCTACTGCTGCCCAAAACATCTCTGGTGAGATGTCGGCTACCTCCCTTGCTATTCTCATCTTCAACCTACAATGTGTGTTATTGATAAACCATGTCCTTCAGGTAATGCCTCATCCAGAAATCATATGGATTCAAATTTGGTGATCTTGATGGACATACAGCTTGGATTGATCAGCCAATGATCTGGTTTTCACCAAATGTGTTACAGAGTAGTAGAGGGATCTCATGAGCAGTGTGAGATGGAGACCCATTGTGCATCAGAACATTTGATTTCAAAGTTCCTCTCTCCTGTGGAGCAGGGTTATCATGTTGGTGAAGTGCCTTTCATGCTGCATGTCTTTGCATCTTGGGTTCTAAGTTCCTCAAAGAAAAATAGACGAGTCCTGAATTGTGCCATGAGGCCACACCACACAGTGATGCATTCACTATGCAGGGGAACTTCACGAAAGTTCGTTTTCGGTGGTGATTGCGAAATGCAAAAATTGTGAGTATTCACTGCCCCTGTCAGGATAAATGTACTTCATCACTCCACAAAATATTTTGAGAACACAGGTCACTTTCAACCCATGCAAGAAATGTAAGAGCAAAGTCTACTCGAATGTCTCTGTCACATGGCGAAAGTTGGGGAGTAACATGAAGTTTGTACAGATACCATTTCACAGTTGTTTGCAACACTTTTCAAATGGTAGACTGTGGAATGTTCAGCTGTCATGACACAGCTCATGCACTACATGGAAAACACACATTGCATCCAGCATTCTCAGTCATGGCAACAGTTAATTTCTTCAACAATATGTGGTGCAATTGGCTGTTGGCCTCTCCCAGGAACAGTTCCAAAATTGCCAGTTAATCTGAACTTAAGAGTCATGTTCTTCAACCCCAGTGTTGTAAAAGGACCTCCCTGTATTTCTTTTATGCATCAATACTCATGAAGAGCAGCACCACTTTTGCTGTTGTATTGATAAAACAGCTTTATGAGTCAAGCCCTGCTCAGCTTGTCCAAACCCTTTTTTTGTCGCTGTACACAAGTTATGACATTAACACTACTAACAATGCAAATCCTGCAGGGCATAGTTTGAACATCATTCCTATAAATTTGGGTACCCATATGGTAAATATTTTTGCATCTACATCGACTCAAGTAACAAAAGTTTAATTACAACCACCTTGTATATTTGAAAGAGAGCGTGTGACCATTCTGATGCCGCCACTGTATATCTCACACTGGCTTGATGAAAATAAGATAAATTATGGTGTCTACAGAAGCATACAGTCAGTCATTTTTTTCCTCATTAAAAATTGTTGATAAAACACCAAATATCATCTTAAAATTAAAAAAATTAAATTAAACACCACAATACTGGACGAACGCATCAAACAACTAAAGCACAACTACGACACTCTAAACTAACCGAATAAATTTCTATAATGACAAGTGACAACCTCCAAACATTACTAATACATAAATGTAACAACATAAAAGAAACACTGATACTTTCACAAAAATGCAAATGGAATAGACAGAAAATTGATGATGGTGATACAAAGTGTCCACAAGACACGGTATAGTGGTTAGTGAGGTATATACACAGCTGTAGTTCTCATCATGCCTGATTGTGCCTAGATAAATGGATACAGTGCTTTAATGGGCAGTATACGTGAGGACAGCTATGCCTCAATTTGTACATGCCTTAGTCAAGTTGCCAAATGGTAGGTATCTCGGGGAGTCTTGCCAGCAACAGTATAGGAAGGCACAGCTGTTAAAGGTGTTGGACTCACATTCATGAGGAGAGTGTAGAAATACCATTCTCCAATCTAGATTTAAGTATTCTTCACCTTCTGCATATTTCGCTTCAGATGGATAGCAAGGTTGCTACATTGTGAAGGTTATGGCTAACCCCTTCCTGAATCCCTGAATCTTCCACTGGCTGTACTAGTGTCCTTATTTTTTTTTATAAAAAATATCCCAGGTGTTCCACTAGAATTCAAGAAACACAGTATTTATTCCAACTTCTCATCCATCAACAATTAAGAGGATAAAATGAGAAAAACTGGGCCACACACAGAGAGGTGCCATCAGTATATCTTTCAGCTCATCACCCACAAATGGAGCACGATAAATATGAATGTATATGTTGACCGGGTATGGTGGTGTTGTCTACAGAAGATGAGAGAGAGAAAAAAATTGCTGAATGCAGAAAAGATAGCATATTATCAGTGCTTGGTACAAAGATAGGTAGTTGATTCTCAAAATACGAAAATGTATTTGAATAGATCAGAATGGTCAATTTCATTACACTGTATTTCATAATACCTCAGAGTAAATATCATCACTGAAATTTTTGTTCAGTGACTTTGTACTGAATAGCTGCAAAATTCTATTTGTCAAGATGTTTAAAAGAAGCACGTGCAACCTGCAAAACTACTTGAAAAGTTCTCACACATTGCTTCAGATGGCAGCTGCTCATCATCTTCAGCTATGATTGTTGCTAGCTGTTGTGGCTCACCAGTATATACACTGTTTAACTAAAGAAATGAAGGCACCAAGAGGAGGGGGCCTATAATGTCATTGCGGTGGACATTGACAATCGTAGCCCCCTGCCAGAGTAACAAACCACGGACACTGTATACAAGGTGTGGTAGAGCTGGTCGGAAGCTGTGGACCCCAGTGTGTCTGCAGGCAAATTGTTGGTGCTCAACTTAGGTGTCGTGGCTTTTATTTCCCATTAGTGAAAAATATAGATGCTACTCACCATATAGAGGAGACATTGACTCGCAGACAGCCACAACAAAAAGACTGCTACACAAACACATTTGTGCCTAAAGACCTTCTTCTAAAGTAAAAAACACACACATGTCCACACAGGCACAACTCACACACACAAGTCCCCTGTATCTGGCTGCTGAGGCTGAACTGTACACTGGGCTGTACACGGCAACTTTATCTGAAGGGAGAGAAAATATGTGAGTGGTTGGGTGGATGGGGGGTGGGGGGTAAAGAATAGATGGTGAGGGGGAGAGATAGCAGGATAGGGGTGGGGAAAAGTGTAGTGCTGCTTGAGGGAGCATGCAGGGACATGTTGGGGATAGGGTAGTGTTCCTAAGTAGTTGAGAAGTGTGTGTGTGTGGGGGGGGGGGGGGGGGGGGAACGAAAGGAGAGAAGTCTAGGAGTGGAAAAAAGGTGGGTGTGTTGATGGGTAGAAGGCTGTGTAGTGCTGGAGTGGGAGCAGAGAAGGGGATAGGTGGGTGAGAGACAGGTGCTAGTGAAGGTTGAGGCTGTAACCCTGCTGGCTTCAGTCTTCACTAGTCTGTGTCCTTCACCAACCTATCCCCTTCCCTGGTCCCACTCCACAGCCTTCTATTCCACCAAAGCACCACCAATCTGTTTCTCCTCCTCTACTTCTCTCTTTTTCAAAAATGTGCTTACTCTGACTCCTTTTATTCTATAACCAAAATGAGTAAACTGATTATGTGGCTGTGGATAGCACTCTATCTTCTATAGTAGCTAACCTTCTCATGGAAGACTTCAAGGATAGAACACTTCAGTCAGCTGTTTGAAATCTACGAACAAATGTTTGTGGAGATACTTTGTCCAAGTATTTGTTTCACCATCAAAGTGGAGAAAAATGGAGACTTCCTATTTATAGGTGTCATGGTTGATAAAAAAGAAGGTTGCTCCTCTACTCACAGTTGTTTCATAGATTAACAGACATCGACCTGTGAAATGTCATTGCCCATCCGAATGCAACAGTGTGTTGTGGATACTTGTCCGTACAGGTCGGGCTACCTCCAACCCAGAGAGGTAGTCAGCAGAGCTTAGCCATTTCTGCTCTTTGTTTGTCCAGATCAGGTGCTCTAAGAAGCAGTTCACAACATGTTTAGACCAGCGTGTGTTAAAGCAACCACGAGAAACGGAGAACTCCACTATGATGCTTTTCTACCCCGTTGTCGGTGTGTCCTTAAAAATCTGCAGGCTTTTCAAGAAACACTGAATAAAATTTATCTATCCTCCTCTGGCACGAATGCAAATGATGCTGGGTTCCGCAAATGACAACCTGGGTCTAAGGAGACCAGAAATATACAAAATCCTCTGTCTGTGCAAAATAATACTTTGCCTAGATATAACACATTATTAAATTCAGATACACCGAACGTTGACATCGCGCCACATGGGGTTACACAAAAAAATTTGCTAGTGCTAAACACTATCTTGACATGGGATGTGGCATGAACTATGGAGAGATCAGATTCTCTCGTCAGCCTCGACATACTGGGTCCCCATTATTAACACACTGATTGCTGGAAGACTGCTGGCAGACACAGCAGAGGTTCATGCCTGGCACTGTGTGACCATTGGTGGCCACAGGCTCCACTGTGTGTAAAGTTGCAAAAAAACGTAGCTGTATCTGAGTCCCTGAACATCAACTTCCCCAAGAAATACAAATTAATGCACAGTACTCCATTATAAACTGTACTAAATGAGTGAATCGTCTGGCCAATGGCGGCTCGTAGTTTCAGGGGTGAACCTCTGCTGTGGCTGCTGGTAGCCTCATGGCGGTCAACATAAAGAAGTTGTCAAAATACATATAACTAATGACTTAATTAGTGGAGGACAGGAGTTCAGCTCAGTTGAGTGGAACCACAACTAAGATATTTTCACAAACAAGCAAACGATTTTAGTGAGAGCACCAATGGAGAATCAAACCCTGGACACCTAAGCCAGGTACAAACACCTTGTCGCTGTGCACATGCTGTGGTCCACAGATTGCAGTAAAGTTTCCCACGCATGCAGGGTCAGCAGTTTGTTTCTCCACCAGGGGGCTTTGGATGTTAATGTCCCCTGAGGTGACTTTATAGGCCCATCTCTGGGCACCTGTGCTTCTCTAGCAAACCAGTATATGAACTGGAGAGCCAAAGCAACTAGCCACAGTGAAGCTCCATTGTGTCGAGATAATATGTTGATGTGGGAGGATGCATGTTTAGTGAAGTGAAAGCACAAGGCCCTCAAGCATCTACTCAATCTGCAGATGAGACTCCCACCATGCATGCTTCAAGAGCCAACTCCAGCATCTCTGATGTGCCTTCTGGCCTTCCAGGGTGTGCTCCCCTCTCAGTCAACAACAGATGCTGCTGAAAAATTTAAAAGATACAGCACATGGGTGCACAATCTTTGTATGGATGAGAGCATCTTGTATACACCTATTGACAAGTATAAAATCTTGCACACAACAAGAGGAGCTTCCGCACATTGTTCTGTAGAAGAAGCCTTTCCCACTTATGCAGTAGCAAGATTTTTGGACATAGGGATTCAGTAGCCAATGTACTCAGGCAGTTTCCCGTAAACCAGCTATTGCAGCAAGGAAGGTGGTGGTGTGGACAATAACATGCTCTCACATGCTCCTGAGCCTGTCATGTGTCAAGCTTGGTGTGATTGCTGTTGCTAACGACAACTTAGATTTCACTTCATCTGATGGTGTGAGTTCAGGGACAGAAAACTTTGCCCCATTGACATCGGAAGCAGACATCAACCTGGCCTCTATGATGGGACTCATTATCAATACTTGGTCAGCAGAAGAGACTGTGGAGATGGAGCTTCAATCACTGAAGTGACCAGTTCACATGAGTGTTACTTCAAAGGCTACAAAATATTTGTTTCCCAACAACTAGTGTCCCCACTCCAAAGTGTGCTCACAGTGTAAGACATCTCTTAAAGGCCCAAACAACACCTGTTAAGTCCACGAAGAGGGCTTTGTTAAGCCTAATTGGTAGCATACCACCAAGGCAGTTGCACTGTCCCCACCCAGTTGTGTAGATATCAACAACCATTTCTCCAGTTTTAATAATAACACCAACAAGAAAGGCATCAGAAGAGCAAGAACAAAAGGATCATGTCTCTACCACTTGTTGTGACATTCGATCCCTCTACAACAAGTTGAAAGTGACAGTGTCCTCAGACTTTTCGATATGGCTGTCTGGTCGTTATTTCTACCAGGTAATTGTATGCACCACTAAAGACTACTACTGGATCATGGACATTGTCAGTAAAGAGCAGTTGCATAGCTTCACCTACTGATCTGAGCCCCTGGAGCTAATCAAGGTGTTAAACCATAAAAAGCCTTACTACATGAAGCTGGATCACCTCAGAGAAGAACTCAAGGATATGGGTTTTGGAACTCATTCCACGGCCAAAATGGAATCGCCCAAACCCACTGGGCAATGGCTCACTTCTTGACAGTACTTCTCGATGATATCGAGCACAAGAAGATTTTCCAGGTGGATACAGTAGCCAAAGTATTCGACAAGGTCATGAAACGTAGGGGATTACAGTGTTATTCACATCAAGGTCTCGAATATGCAGCGCGATTTCACACGATACCAATCAGCTGTGTCAAGTACGTGGGCAAGCATCACAGCAAAGACTGCCCTGGACCTAGAAGGAACTGCTACAATGCTGCAGCTGCCGTAAGAAACATGTAACTTACTACAGGGGCTGCTTTCAAACGTGCAGCTGCAAGACAACATACACATGCTACAACTTCAAGCTCCAGGCTCAAAAAAGCTTCGTTAGTGTCACAGAAGGGACTGCACACACCAATCCAGCTTCACAAATGGGTACAAATCCTTTTACAGAAGATGAGCTGCTTGTGAAAACCAGCCAGCACACCAAGACGTCTAGGGAACCTTTTGTACCTATTGCTGTAGAACTCACGGACGTGGACAGCGTTTGGGTAGATGCTGGCGCCCAAGCAGCATCTTTCTTAACATACTTCAAACCAAGACAAGGCCACTGAAGATCGCAGTACTTCTCCCAGAAACTCTACCAGTGAAAACATTAGTAACAGCGCTGCTCAGTTGAGATTAAGGCAATTCATATGTTAACTCTCACTCTGCAGTGATTGCAGCCATCCAGACCGTTGCACCTGTGTCAACCTATAAGGGCTGGGATTCACATGAGAATAGTTTATTCTCAGACAGTTTGTACTCTCAGTTAGTACTCGCAGAACTGTTTACACCAGAGAGGAATTTTCGCTGATATTTGCTGTCTGATAGTTACTTGCAAGTACTGTCTGTAAGTGTCTGAGAATCTTACTAAAGCAAGTGTCGGACACATTTGCACACAGCAGGGTGTGTGTGTCTGTGGGAGCTGAGCGATCGTCCTCAGTGAGGTTTTTCCATCGTAGTTCTGTGCGTGGAGGAAGACATTGCAATGTAAGAGCATAGGGATGAAGGTGCACGTTCAATACTTTTAGGGACAAAGAAAAAAACGTAAACATCCTGTTTGTGTTGGGAAAGAGAATGGATTAAGTGGTTGGATGATACTAGAGTAGGCAAGTATCTTATTGTAGAGCTTGTGATGGAAGTTGAACAACAAAAACAAACCAGCCACTCACATTAGCCTAATTTAACCTTCAAACGGAGTGGTGACTTCTTAGTATCGCAAATGGTGCTGTGGGGTCCAAGAGGATACCACTCAATTTTATCCATAAAAATTAATTTACTTTACTCTCATTTGAAATATTTATTTATAAATTTCTTAATTGCCTATGTTACAACACAAAACTTCAGTTAAACTAAAAAAATCTCTATAAAATTCACAAAAGGAAAACAAGTTTATGCAACACTACTTAACATTGAAATGAAATGCAATATAAAAATTCAAACTAGTTTATTGTATCAGATATAACACGAAACAGTAATAGATTGCTGTGAGATAAATATATAGTGTTTGAAAAATTATCTGCATGTAATGAACATCAAATATGAATTGATACAGAGTTTTTCATAAACCGTCAATAATCACCCGCATTCTCCTCTCCACACTCTTTGCAGACAACTGAAGACAGGTTTGGCAAACTGGGTGACTGCAGCAGGTACAATACTGGTTTGTCGTTTTCTCACTGGCATGTGGACAAAGAGCACATCGTTTCCTCTTTGAATCCAGAGTGGATATTTGTGATTTTGGTAAAGGTTTCTTCAAAAGTCCTGAGATTGTTACTCTTAGTTCTTTTGGTAGTCTGCCATTCATCAGCCTCTCATTGAGATAGGGTTCAGCAAGCTGCCTGGCAAGTGTCTTGATGAATTCAAACCAGGAAATAGGTATGTACTTCTTGCAGGACGTTTGTATTACATACGATTTAACTCCGAGTATGTTCAGAACTGCATAAAATACAGCAAGAGGCCATCTGTGTGTTCGTCTGCCTCTGCTGTAGGTAGCACACTTCTGGTCAAGAGTGTCTACGCCACCTTTTGTGCTATTGTAAAAGGAAATTATTTCTGATTTTCCTGTTTTTGAATCTGTACTTTTTGAATTATGCATACTGGAAATCAAAATGACAGCTTTTCCTTTTTAGGGACATAAGAAATCAATGTTCTGTCATTTGTGAAGCCATAAAGTGTTGAACCTTCCACACGCCTCTTAGATGGCTGGAATTCGGGTGGGATTTCCTTTTTGCTTTTCCTCAATGTATAAACATAGGTCAACTTTCGTTTTTTCAACTCCGAAACTAATTCAATAGAGCCAAAGTAGTTGTCAGCTGTAATGTTATAGTTTGTACCGTAAATGGGCTTCGCTAGTCTCAGGACAGATTGAGTAGGTTTCTGAAATTTCTTTTCTTCTGGTGTCAAGCTAACACCATCACTGTCTTTTCCAGTGTGTAAATAGGCATTCAGAAGGTGATTTGTTTGAGCATCAGCTAAAATCATTATTTTCAGCCCATATTTCGCTGGTTTACTAGCCACATAAACCCTAAATGCGCATCTCCCACGAAAACCAACCAGCATTTCATCCACGCGTGCATGTGAACATATGTTATAATATGCCTGAGAATTGTGAACCATTCTATCGAAAATCCAAGAAATCGCTGCTGCAGGGTCATTTTTCTTCCTCTCACCTCTGCTAGTTATGTCATCAAATCTTAGGCAGTAAAGCAATATCAGCACTCTATTCATGGATAGTGTGGCGCGGAAAATATCTCTTCTAGTGCCGTCTGTTGCAAACATAGACTCCAGATTTTCAAGATTAGATTTGAAAACGTCACTGAAGTATAATAATCCAAATAGTGCTCTAAGTTCATTGACGTTCATGTCTCGTAGTTCTGTGCGCTGCTGATCAGAAAATTTTGATCGATATGAAGAAATTTTCACATTGGTGTGACTCACAATTTCTTCTAACATATCTCTGGTAAACAAACACTCCCACGCTTCCAATGGACTGCATGAGTCTCACAATCGGCTTGCAGGGCCTTTCAGTGTAGGAACTTTTATTATCAAGTTGTGGGCTGGTGTTCTCACATTCCTTTGAGGTTCTACAGTGGACCACTTATACCTATTTCTGCCATAGAAACTAGATGATTCCCCTCCATGTTTATTTCCCTCTAATTTATCTGATTCACTAGGGTCACGACTTTGTTCTGAAGCAGCTTCATGTTCACTGTTGTAAGAAGGGTCATTTTCATCGTCCAGATCATTTTCATCACTACCCTCTTCTAGTTCTTCTAGCGTTTTTCTCACAAAGTCTGGAAAATTTGGATCGAGCACTGACATCCGTGAATGAGAGCTCGAAGCCATAGTAATACTGAAAATAAATGAAAACATTCACTAAGCCTAAAAATAAAATGACATTTCGTTGGTAACTAAACTTTTGACGTAGGGCAAACAGAAACACTTACGGTGTCGTGAGGTCAATAATGGCACCACCCAAACTGTGCACTGAGAAAGAGAACAACTCGACAATGCTGATAGTTCGTCAGGAGGTTCACTATCAACTGCCGAGAAGGTCAATAGAATGACCAACAGAGAAAAATGGCACGTGTATACAGTTTGACTGGTATCAAAAAGAACCGCACATCTCCGTTTGAGGGTTAATGGTCCTTATGTAAACAAACTGTTCGCTTGGGTGCACGTTCCATTTATTCATTACATAATTAATGATCAGTTACTGTCATGGTAATTACCCTAATTTGTGGACAAGATGGCAGATTAGTGGCTTCATGTTTATTCAGGTGTACAAATGCTTTTGGAATAAAGTGATAACTATCGTTTTATTAATGATGGTAATTTATGACCCAAAAAAGACACAGTGCTGCTATTGGTCGTTCTCCCACAACGACCCCGCTGCTCGTTAGCGTCCCTGAGGTCGTCATTCTTAATGTGAACCTATTTTGAACAAGCATGTTCAATTTCCAGCACAATAATCCACCCCAAATCCTATTTATCGATTTTCTTTGGAAAAGAATATGGCTATAGAACTTAACACCTCAGTGCACTAAAAAATACGCCTCTGCAATTAACATCACATTGCATAACCTGCAATCTCACACAAAAATGTGCAGGTAATGTCACCTTCAACCGAAAGAAAACCCTCTCATACTACTCTACTATTACGGCAAATAACACTGGGATAGGTTAGCAACACACTTTATTTTCTTCGTACACCGACACTGTGCTCGAACATTGGTGAGTGGGTAGGTGATGGAAGTGTAGCACACAGTTGCCTCTGTTACTGAGCTGCAACTGTCGGCGAACAGTGACGGATCGCCGGGAGGAATGCAGTGGCTGCTGGCGAACCCCTCCCTCTCCACGATGGGCTACAAACACTTGACTTGGTCTTCACTGCAGGATCAAGACCTTATTCAGATAGTGTACAGACGTGAAACTGGTTTACCGCAATCACTATGGTACTAGCAAATACAGAAAAAAAGAGAGTGACCTCCCTCATTACCAGCCGGTTGTGCTAAATCAGTTGTGTATTTTTATATGAAAATAATAAGACAACGTATTAAAAAATCATTTATTTTTCATTCGGCCACCCTTTTGTACCACCTTCACATCGCAATTTAATGGGAAATGGACCATCAACCTCATAATTTCCATGTAACTTGAAATGCTTGTCGCAATAGCTGTACTTGGAAGTAAACTCGTCAGTCTAAAAGACTGGTAGTAGCTTGTGAAACATATGTATAATGTTACATAAAGCAGGTATCAGTTCTTTAGGAAACAGATACCGGTAGTGATCCAGTCCATTCGATTTATTTCACTCATCCATAAGTTTCTTAAGCACTTAGGTAACAAAAATCGTGGAATACCTCCTAAAATACTCTCGATCTCCTTTTTGCCTGGTGTAGTGCAGCAGCTCAACATGGTATGCACTCAACAATTCGCTGGAAATCTCTTGAAATATTGAGCCATACTGCCTCTAAAGCCATCCACAATTTCGGAAGTGTTGTCAATATCAGATTTTGTCCACAAACTGACCTTTCGATTACGTCGCATAAATGTTTGATTGAATTCGTGTTGGGTGATCTGGGTTGCTAAATCATTTGTTCGAATTTTCCAGATTGTTCTTCAAACCAATCGCAAACAACCATGGGCTGGTGACATGGTGCATTCGTCCATATATGAATGGCTGCAATTGGTCTCCAAGTAGCCGAACAGAACAATTTCCAGTTAATCATCAGTTCATTTGGGGCAGAGGACCCTGTTCGTTCCACATAAATCACAGCCCACACCAATACGGAGCCACCACCAGCTTCCACAGTGCCTTGTTGACAACTTGGGCTCATGGCTATTTGGGGTCTATGCCACACTTGAACCCTACCATCAACTCTTACCAACTGAAAGGGAGTCATCTGAGTGGACCATCGTTTTCAACTCATCTCGGGTCGAACAAAAATTGTCAGGAACGCAAACGACGCACTGCAGGTGATGTAATGCTGTTAGCAAAGTCACTCGCAACCCTTGCCTGATGTCATAGCCCATCAACACCAAATTTCGCCACACCGTCCAAATGGATACGTTCATCGTGAGTGCCGCATTGATTTCTGTGGTCATTTCATGCAGTGCTGCTTTTCTTTTAGCACTGACAACACTATCAAAACGCCACTGCTCCTGGTCATTAGGTGATGGCCGTCGGCCACTGCGTTGTCTGTGATGAGAGGTAATGCGTGTAATTTGATTTTATCACCACTCTCTTGACACTGTGGATCTTGGAATGTGGAATTCCTAAACGATTTCTGAAATGAAATATCCCGTGCGTCTAGCTCCAACTACCATTACGCGTTCGGAGTCTGTTAATTCCCATTGTGGAGCCATAATGATGTCAGAAACCTTTTCACATGAATCACCTGGGTACAAATGACAGCTCCGCCTATGCACTGCCCTGTTATACCTTTTGTACGTGACAGTACTGCCATCTGTATATGTGTGTGTGTATATATATACATCACTATGAAATATTCGCGGGTTATCAGTCAAGTGGCGTCGTCTTCTAGTCTTCAGGCCTGAAGATGATGGATTCACAATCCATTGAAACGTTGCGACTGGAAGACGACGCCACTCGGATTCAGGCCTGAAGATGATGGATACGCAATCCATTGAAACATTGCGAATAGAAGACGATGCCACTCGGCTGATAACCCGTGAAGATTTCATAGCTGAAATACGCCGAGGAAGCCTGCAATTGCATCTATATATCACTATTACATGACTTTTGTCACCTCAGTGTAAATTTCGAGTCACCTTACATTTAATTTTAAATTTAAGCCATTTGAATATGTAAAATGTGCCAACACTCTCTGTCTTGTCGAATCCATAGTCTTCTAGCTGCGTCATCGTCACGTATTCTGGTATAATTTGTTCTAGAATATTTAGAATGGTCAGACTTAGCAGGTTCGCTGAAAACACCAGTGTCTTGCAATCGTCATTCTCCATTAACTGCGTCTTAATGGTTGACTGCAGTGTGCTGAAAGATGCTTCGGTGCTGAGAACTTGTAGTATACACTCATTGTCTGCGGTAAGATAACGGCTAATACCATATTCTCGTTTTTCACATTTAGCATATAGTATCATGACATTATTCATCACATGGCATGCGATGAACTGCTTGTAGCACTCTCCATATAGTTCATCTGTGCGTTCAAACTAAGTCGACACTCGGCACAATGGCTGATGGGAGCGACTGCAAAGGCATTTCCCATTTACAGCCGCTCTCAGCCAGCGCGCCGAGTGTCAACTTTGTTTGCGCTATTTACCTGAAACCAGAGCTAATATACATAGCGTTTTTCGTTTTTTCGATGTTTCGTACACTGCTGTGAATTTTATATATGTTATTAGTCATGGTGGAATTAGTAAACAAGAATGTGACCATACATGCGTGAATCTAATGCACATTTCCTTGTCTTCCTGTATGTGAGGCGAAACCATTGGGTCCTAGAATTATATTATATAACTTCAGCAACATAAAATGTGTTATTGTGAGAATGATCTCAGATCATGTTTTATTCAGTGCGGGTTTCCGAAAATCCTCGATTTACTGATACCAAAGTCATACTACCCATAGATGAGTGGTTGAGCCTATGTGAAACTTCGATGCAGATTGCCGCTATATTCAAAGGAACTGGATAAGCTCACTCAGTGATACCAAGCGACCATACGATTGCCTCAGTTGACCTCCCAGGCACAATTAAATGTTATAAAATAAACGACTTCACACATCTACAAGAGCAGACATTTAGGAACTTAATGTAAGCGAGTTACGCAATTCAGCATGCTCTAGACACGCGACTAAGCTTACAGTCACGTATGTACAGACTCTACGAGAAAATGTGGGCCAATCTGACGGAGTTGGTGCGCCAAATTCCCAGCCGTCGGAAGAAATCAACTCCCAACTGTATGACGCATTCTGTGTATCAGGGGAATATGTATGAACCAATCATGCCTGATGTGGGCGCTGAACTACGATTGTATTTAAGAATGTATAATCACCCCCTTATTTGTAAGAATTTATGAATGAATAAAAGTGTAAGAACTCTATCTGTTTTCTCTCTATAAAATCCACTGCATGTTAATGTAAACCTGCAGTCATCACCATGACTGAGTGAACAAAACATCCTCTTCACAAGGACTTTGCAGTAACCAACTGATCCTGCAATGATGCTGAGGAGGGGGAATAGAAGAAGAAGAATGCATGGGGGCTTAATTATTATGTTTGAAAATAATTTTTAATTTTGGTAGCTGAAAGTCCGATTACGCTGTGTCTCGTTAACGGTTGGCCCTGACTAGTATTTGTACGCAATCTGACTGCATAGAATAACAACAAAGAATGAGAGAAAATTTTCGTTAACACAATTAATTAATTAAGTCCCCAGCAACTATAAAACCTACGAAGCCAAAGCACAAGTATAACTGTTCTGTGTGTGGAAGTATAACTCAACGTACACATCTGGCACGGTTCTTCTTCAATAAGACAAGAAATTTTAAATATCATTTATACTGAAGTAATTAAGAAAAATAGAAATCCTATAATTGCGCAAGAAAACCAGAATTACACTCTAATACAAGAACACAAGCCAGATGCTTTATTGACTGAACCTGTAATGCTGCATTATTTAAGACATTGAGATAATAAAAAGAAAAGGAAATTTTTTTTTCTTTTACCTTCATATATTGACCAAAATCACTCTAATCATTACAATATCTCCACACCGACTCGCTACTACCACATCTCAACAAAAACTTTTCAGTATCACATCTCAGCAAGCACTGCCTACTACGAGTTCTCGACCAGCACTTTTCACTAGCACATCTCAACAAGCACTGACTACTCCGAGTTCTCCCCAAGCACTGCCAGTGGAGGCGGCTGAATAATACTCTTTGGCGCAATCTCTGGCGCTGTGGCTCAGTGTAGCCACCTTTCAAGAAGAAGAAAGGGACAATCTTTCTTAGTTTCATCTGTGCTCTAATTATTGGTCTTCAGGGCGTGGAAAAACTAGTTTGGTTCTATCTTTGTCAAACCACCCTGAGGGAGTCTTCTTCGAGCATGTATAAATTTTCAAAAAAATTATTTCAGCTCGCTTTATCAGTTATTACAGGAGATTCTGCATGACATCGAGGGATTAACGTACCAGACGTTCAGCGAAAGCAGCAATGCCCCCCTCTCCAAACCTGAAAAAATCAAACCAACCAAACACCGTTTTCATATGTGATGACATTGCAGTGAAGAGCCATGATGAAATCGGAAAATATAAATGTTTTGGCCGCCACATGAAAGTCGGTTTCTTTTATTTGAGCCAGGCTTACTGAAGGATCCTAAATCAGCTGATTCGGGATAATGCAAACCTTATTATTGCTTTTAAACAGGATAATCTAAATTTGAAGCATATTTACCAAGCTCATGTAGGAATCGACATGTCATTCAATGACCTCGTCACCATATGCCGCGATTCCTGGAATAACTCGCAGTATGGTTTTCTGGTTATCGATAAAACTAGGAAACTGAATGATAGCTGGTACTGACGAAATTTCCAGGACGTTCTGCTTAAAAGATAGTGTACCAGTACACACCTGCGTCAGTATTTTGGTTGCTATTGGCAGGTTTGCTAGGATGGTGTACATTTATTCTGAGGTTGTGATACACAGACCGAACATCCATCTATACATTGACACAAAAATTGAAAGTCTTAAAAGCTCTATTGAAAAAATCACCGATAGTCTTAAACGTTACACTGCGGAAATACAAGCGTTGGAGGATGCTCTCAAAAGGGTAACTGTAAAGACCCATGAAATTGAACTGGCATTAGAAGATATGAAAAAACCATCCCGTAAACATTGAGGAAAGAAATGCATGTGAAGAAAGCAGTAGAAGCTTTCTGAGGTTAATCAATATAGTAATGCAAATGTTAATGAGATTGAACGAGTGTTAGACATACAAAAGAGAAACCCTCTGCTTTAACGTATGTATACAAGTTGTATACTATCTCGAAGTGAGCGTACTATGCAACAGTAACTCAACAAAATGCAAAGCCATAGAGGTGCGTAAGACTGTTTGTCATAAATTACGACTGCTGAAATTGGGACAGTTGGAGCAAGATAATACTCGTTCAGAGAAGTTCAGATCAGACGAGGGATGGAGGCAGAAGAAAGGGTGAAGAAGAAGAGGATGAAAGAAGAAGGATATACTATTGCTGATTGCATTAGCCATCAAGGTACTAGCAAAATAGATACGGCATAGGGAGTCATCAGGGATAAACTATATATGTTGGGAAAGCATCCAGCACACTTAACCAGATACTTAATACACGTTGGAGAGATTGAGTTTACAGAGAAGCTCTAAAGCCGACGTGTTGCTCATAGGGCGCGTTATAAGATATCGACGGAGCATGGCATTTGTGAAATGGCTGGGCATCCCTTCAAAGCATAACAGCTGGGTGGACGCTAAAGACATAGTGTACAAAGTGGGTATTACAAGACGATCCGCCGCGAATGGTGTTGGTCTAGCGCGACAGCCATCTAGCGGTAGACTGGGTGAAACTACGAAAATTAGCAGAAACATTATCCAGGCGCCAGAATAGAGGGTAATTGAATAGCCCAGGTGCAAAAGCGGCTTTGTGACAAAAAATCGAAAATTGAGTTAGAGGCACGTACTTGTACAGGTTTTCACGGTCTATGTAATAATGTATTCATCAGCCTTAAATAACGGTTCTAAGTACACTACTGGCCATTAAAATTGTTACACCAAGAAGAAATGCAAACGATAAACGGGTATTCATTGGACAAATATATTATACTAGAACTGACGTGTATACATTTTCACGCAATTTGGGTGCATAGATCCTGAGAAATCAGTACCCAGAACAACCACCTCTGGCCGTAATAACGGCCTTGATATGCCTGGGCATTGAGTCAAACAAAGCTTGGATGGCGTCTACAGGTACAGCTGCCCATGCAGCTTCAACACGATACCACATTTCATCAAGAGTAGTGACTGGCGTATTGTGACGAGCCAGTTGCTCGGCCACCATTGACCAGACGTTTTCAATTGGTGAGAGATCTGGAGAATGTGCTGGCCAGGGCAGCAGTCGAACATTTTCTGTATCCAGATAGGCCCGTACGGGACCTGCAACATGCGGTCGTGCATTATTCTGCTGAAATGTAGGGTTACGCAGGGATCGATTGAAGGGTAGATCCACGGGTCGTAACACATCTGAAATGTAACGTCCACTGTTCAGAGTACCGCCAATGCGAACAAGAGGTGAGAGAGACGTGTAACCAATGGCACCCCATACAATCACGCCCGGTAATGACGCCAGTATGGCGATGACGAATACACGCTACCAATGTGCGTTCACTGCGGTGTCGCCAAACAAGGATGCGACCATCATGATGCTATTCATCCGAGAAAATGACGTTTTGCCATTCGTGCACCCAGGTTCGTCGTTGAGTACACCATCGCAGGCGGTCCTGGCTGTGATGCAGCGTCAAGGGTAACCGCAGCCATGGTCTCCGTGCTGATAGTCCATGCTGCTGCAATCGTCGTCGAACTGTTCGTGCAGATGGTTGTTGTCTTACAAATGTCCCCATCTGTTGACTCAGGGATCGAGACGTGGCTGCACGAGCCGTTACAGCGATACGGATAAGTTGCCTGTCATGTCGACTGCTAGTGATACGAAGCCGTTGGGACCCATCACGGCGTTCCGTATTACCATCCTGAACCCACCGATTCCATATTCTGCTAACAGTCATTGTGTGGTGTCACCGCCAGACACCACACTTGCTAGGTGGTAGCCTTTAAATCGGCCGCGGTCCGTAGTATACGTCGGACCCGCGTGTCGCCAGTATCAGTGATTGCAGACCGAGCGCCGCCACACGGCAGGTCTAGAGAGACTTCCTAGCACTCGCCCCAGTTGTACAGCCGACTTTGCTAGCGATGGTTCACTGATAAATTACACTCTCATTTGCCGAGACGATAGTTAGCTTAGCCTTCAGCTACGTCATTTGCTACGACCTAGCAAGGCGCCATTACCAGTCACTATTGATGCTGTAAAACATGTACCGTCAAGAGCGATGTACACCAATTATGGATTAAAGTTAAGTATTCCAGAAGCTACGTACGTTTTTTACTAGTCTCGTTTCCGTGTCCTGTTCCAGACCTCACGCCAGCCTGCGTGAGTTTAAACGCGTGCCTTTCGGCTTCCTCCTAGTGGATTGGCTGTCTTGCCAAACTACAACACATTGGATCTCGACCAACGCGAGCAGCAATGTCGCGATACGATAAAACGCAATCGCGATAGGTTACAATCCGACCTTATCAAAGTCGGAAACGCGATGGCACGCATTTCTCCTCCTTACACGAGGCATCACAACAACGTTTCACCAGACAACGCCGGTCAACTGCTGTTTGTGTATGAGAAATGGGCTGGAAACTTTCCTCATGTCAGCACGTTGTAGGTGTCGCCACCTGTGCCAGCCTTGCGTGAATGCTCTGAAAAGCTAATCATTTGCATATCACAGCATCTTCTTCCTGTCGGTGATATTTCGCGTCTGTAGCACGTCATCTTCGTGATGTAGCAATTTTAATGGCCAGTAGTGTATTTTAAAGTAAGGTGCGAAAATCGCGTGCGGGTGCAAAGGCGGCTATGTTTTCTACGCCTTAGGTTGCAAAATCGGTCAAATCCTATTCGGTTGCAAAAGAGGCAGAGTCTTAACGGGATAATGACCACCGACAAAGCGTACGGTTGCAGAATACCGTCTTGTCACACCTAAATCTTTTTAAAAGTTTCGATTTTTAGCTACACGTGACTAAAAATTTTGGGTTGGCAGTACTGGGTAGATTTTCGTATGTTTTTCCCTCTATTGCTACATTGTAGGAAGGAAAGTGCGAGAAGGCATTGTTATATGATAAAAAGATCTACCAGCACACCCGTTCCTCTGTGTATTTTAAAACGACTTTGTAGGCAGTTTTATTGTAGCCCAGTCGAAATGAACAAGTACAATGAAGAGGAAATTTCTACTATTGAAGTACATTTCGACGAACCCGACGACAATACAGCTGAGATTAGCGTTAATGAGAGGGAAGATGCCACGAGAAACTCTACATCTAGGAAGAGAAGACGGAATGTACAGCAATGGAAACGAAACGTCGAGAAAAGTAAGAGGTAAGGAAGACCACTGCTTATAGTAATATTCAAATATTCATTACGTGTTTAAAGTTGTTGTTGGAATTAATGACCTAGCAACATTACCTAAGCTTTTCTGGAACACATTAATCATTTAATTCACTGGGCAAATATCGGCGATGTAGCACTTTTCCTCTAGGAAGTCACTAATCTAGAGGAAAAGTGCTACATCGCCAATATTTGCCCAGTGAATTAAATATAAAAATAATGTGGAAAATATTCTGTGACAAACGTCCTGATCTGGACGTAAAATATGACAAAATTCTGCAATAATTTTAATATTGGCTTCGGAGCACCTTATATTGACACATGCTCTACATCTCTACATGCTCGTCCCTACAAAGCATGATTTCCTTAGAAAACCGGGCAATGGAAAAGAAAAATTTGGAACATAAGCTTACAGCTGACAAAGTTCGGAGCGATGTTTTTTTTATGAAAGACTGAAGGAAGATATCGAAGATCAACTAATTTTAAGTTATAAGTGCCAGAAAAATTTAGTCCTTCCAAAAGTCCCAGATGAGGTGGCTTATTATTCCAGACAGATGTACTTATATAATTCCACAGTTTGCCGAGGTTCCTCTACGAGTAGTCAGACGAAAGACAATATGACCTCGTAAGTTTGACTGGAGAACGAATTTGCAAAGGGGTCGAATCAGATTGCTTCACCTCTTCCTCATCAATTTCTTAACACCAATTTGAATGGTGTCACCAAACTAAGCGTCTTTTCGCATGGATGCATTGGGAAAAACAAGAATACAATAATGATTGGGATGTCGATGTACTGGTTCCTGTACGCTGCTCCAGTACACGTAGAGAACGTTGAAATGTGGTTCCCGATCGTCGGTCATTCTTTAATACCCCCTGATAGAGTTTTTAGAAACATGCAGAGAAAATTTTCAAAATTAAGCGTAATCTAAAACCATGCAGTATACGTCGGCATAATGGAAAAATTCGCCACAGTGGTGCATCTGGGGTCGGACGACTGCAAAGTGAGTGACTGGAAGAAGATCGCCACTGACGTCGTCAAAGCTCCTAGATCCTGGCACTTCCAGTTTCAAAAGACGAAGAGATTTATCATCACGAAGACAGCAAACAGAAAATTATGTTTTGTGAAAGGAGAAGCATTCTTCAATTTTGAAAGTGGAGAGCCGAAATGTTTTCTTAAAAGAGGCAAACATATCACGAAAGAAACTCTAATTGAGGAGATTCCAAAAGGCCTTCCACTGAAAAAAGCTAAAATTATGAGCGTCAAGCGGCTCTTAGAATTACACTGGGGAGAGACATGGCCCTGGGAGGAAAAGTTAAGATTCTACACTGATGTTTTTGAGCAGCAGAAGATCATGGAACAGACGAATGTCAAAACACACCGTCAGGTGGCTTGCGGAGTATGGATGTAGATGTGGATTTTGAGCTCTTAGACGACGACGATTCCCCGAACATAGCTTAAACACTGTATACTTCATTTTACCTTGTGATCGTTTCTTTGCAATATTTCATTTTCCCAAGATTTGTTTCCAAAGATTTCTCACTTTCATGACAGGTGTTAAGACTGAATTCAGTGATTAAATCTGAGTAATATTAATATAGTACCTTGTAGTAGTTCATGTTCAGTTTTTTATGTAAAGGTTTCAATCTTTTTAAATATTTAAAATAAAATTTCGTTTAATTTTCTATCTTTCGCATTATTGTAGTATACTACTGTGGTCTACCTTTCGTACCGACATAGCCAGATAAACACCGGAATTAATTTTTCGGCCTGTTTTGCAACCGACTGCATTCCGTCATGGCCGCCGATGCGACTGCAGAAGCGCGGCTAACTGGCCCATTCGGTTGCAAAACGGGCTAAGTACAAATTTTTGCATAAAAATACTAATAAGGGGTTAATGTAGGACTGTAGAGACATTTATGATTTGGTCGCTATGTTTTTTTTTCTTTTTTGAGACATTAACCACCGTTGTAATATTGCTGTGAGAGCAAGGCTACGTTTTCCGGCTTTTCCCAGAAATCTGACTTAGCCGCTTTTGCAACTGGGCTACTCAATTCTAAACTGCCGTCAAACCGCGCATGCCCAATAAGCAGCGATCGATAACTCGCGTATGCGCAGGCGGGGGTACCACAGTGCTTTCTGCTTGTTATTTGCGTCTTGTTAGATGGCTAATAGCTAATTTCAGATTTTCTGTTGGGGATTTTCCTAATTTTGTTTCAGAAGTAGGTTTCATAGATGCAGAAAACATTATTTTTTGCCAGTAGATTCTCTTTTATAAAAGCTGTTTGTGAAAGCATTTTTTTCTATTGACTGCTTCGTATTCTAGAAACGAAATGGAGCAAAGAGGTGTTAAGCGTCTTAACTGAGGCACACAGCGAGGAAACGTGTTGTATGACCAACTGTATCGTAATAAAATACGTCGGCAATCGTTTCTTTCTTAGTAATATCCATATATCGTTAAACGGTGATTTTCTATTTGTATCGTGATGCCTTAGTTTACGAAAGTTCATGTTTGATTTGATTGCAACTCTTGCTTCACTTCAAAATGCCAGAAAAGATAAACTGGCAGTGATAGGGGAGAAAGTCCATGCAGTTCGACCCGGTGCAGCAGACGAGGACTGCAAAGCTCTGAGTAGCATATATATATATATATATATATATATATAT
Source organism: Schistocerca piceifrons (assembly GCF_021461385.2). Classification (NCBI taxonomy): domain Eukaryota; kingdom Metazoa; phylum Arthropoda; class Insecta; order Orthoptera; family Acrididae; genus Schistocerca; species Schistocerca piceifrons. The sequence continues at coordinate 187,004,841 of NC_060139.1, forward strand.
ATATATATATATATATATATATATTCCAAAATTGGAAAAATAACAGAAGTGCACCTTTAAGCATTGGTCCTTTAGAATGTTGCAAATTGCAGTGCATATATCCACAATAACTTTTGAAGTGGGGGGCTGTGCTATTCTGTGGCTATAGCCTGACTTAAAAGTTTCCCCAGTTGCCAGAAAACGTAATGTTACAACCAGCCTACAACGTAACAAGGCATTTACAGGTATTTTATTCGTGATCTAGGCTGGTATGATCACACAATGGGTAAACAAATGGTTTAGTTCTGACTTGCGAGAATGTGAGACAGACTGTGTCACACTTACTAATTCCATCTTCTATCATAGACATCAGCTTCTCGAAACAGGCCATGTCCATCCTCACGAAGTTCCTAAATTCTTGCGGATCTTTGAGCCTCAGTTCTTCCACAAGCAGTGAATATAATACCCCGCATTCGTCCCTTCTTTTCAGCCAGGGTCGAACTCAACAACGCCTGGATTTTAGTTTTCGTCGTCGTTGTGCCTTAATCCGAAGACTTACTGTCACTGCCAGGGAAATAGCTCCAACAACAAGTGGGTCCTCCATGTGCAGAGTGCTGTATAAACACAGATACCTGTGTAACTAAGTGTCATAATACGAAAAGTGTGCGCACACTTGTTCACAGGGCACGATCGATCTGCGATCAAGAGAGCCTTCCAGCAGAACTGCAGCACCTCGAGACAACATTTCGGAAAAATGGGTACAACCAGAAGCAAATAAGACACGCACAGAAGAACACAAGTCATTGGCGTGTATTCCGTTCGTCGAAAACACCTCAAGAAAAATCGATAGAATCCTCGGGAAACACAATGTGAAATGTGTATTCCGACCCCCTGCAAAAACCTTCACTCTACTGGGTTCAGTGAAAGATGAACTAGGCCTTCGAAAACCAGGCGTTTATCAAGTTCCCTGCCAGTGCGGAAAATCTTACATTGGGGAGACAAATGGCTCTGAGCACTTTGGGATTTAACATCTGGGGTCATCAGTCCCCTAGAACTTAGAACTACTTAAACCTAACTAACGTAAGGACATCACACACATCCATGCCCAAGGCAGGATTCGAACCTGCGACCGTAGCGGTCGCGAGGTTCCAGACTAAAGCGCCTAGAACCGCTCAGCCACACCGGCCGGCATTGGGGAGACAGTCCGCACTGCAGAAGAGAGGTGCCGCGAACACAAGCGCCATACCGAATTTCTCCAGGCCACTAAATCAGCCGTGATTGACCATTGTATAAAGATTGGCCATGCTATGGACTATGAAAAAACAAAAATACTCTGTCAATCCTCCTACTTCTGGGGCTGCGTTACTGAAGAGGCCATCGAAATCCGGCTACAGGACGATCTAATTAATAAAGACAGCGGCTTTCAACTTAGTCAGCCTTGGAACCCTGCACTCAGCCTGGAGAGAAAGATGCGGTCCCAGAGATCGAGGACCGCCCCCGACGGCGGCAGCAGGAAGACTGCAGACCCCAGTTCAGACCCAGGCACCGCTTCCCCCACCACCTCCAGTAGCCGCCGTGCCGGCCGCACCAAAGACACCAGAAGAGGAACGGTGGAGGGGGTAACGGCTAGTATACAGGGTGGTCCATTGATAGTGACCGGGCCAAATATCTCACGAAATAAGCGTCAAACGAAAAAACTACAAAGAACGAAACTTGTCTAGCTTGAAGGGAGAAACCAGATAGCGCTATGGTTGGCCCGCTAGATGGCGCTGCCATAGTTCAAACGGATATCAACTGCGTTTTTTTAAATAGGAAACCTCATTTTTTATTAAATATTCGTGTAGTAGGTAAAGAAATATGAATGTTTTAGTTGGACCACTTTTTTCGCTTTGTGACAGATGACGCTGTAATAGTCACAAACGTATAAGTACGTGGTATCACGTAACATTCCGCCAGTGCGGACGGTATTTGCTTCGTGGTACATTACCCGTGTTAAAATGGACCGTTTACCAATATCAGAAAAGGTCGATATTGTGTTGATATATGGCTGTTGTGATCAACATGACCAACGGGCGTGTGCTATGTATGCTGCTCGATATCCGCGACGACATCATCCAAGTGTCCGGACCGTTCGCCGGATAGTTACGTTATTTAAGGAAACAGGAAGTGTTCACCCACATGTGAAACGTGAACCACGACCTCTAACAAATGATGATGCCCAAGTAGGTGATTTAGCTTCTGTCGCGACTAATCCGCACAGCAGTAGCAGACAAACTGCGCGAGAATCAGGAATCTCAAAAACGTCGGTGTTGAGAATGCTACATCAACATCGATTGCACCCGTACCATATTTCTATGCACCAGGAATTGCATGGCTACGACTTTGAACGTCGTGTACAGTTCTGCCACTGGGCACAAGAGAAATTAGGGGACAATGACAGATTTTTTCACGCGTTCTATTTAGCGACGGAGCGTCATTCACCAACAGCGGTAACGCAAACCGGCATAATATGCACTATTGGGCAACGGAAAATCCACGATGGCTGCGACAAGTGGAACATCAGCGAGCTTGGCAGGTTAACGTATGGTTCGGAATTATGGGAGGAAGGATAATTGGCCCCCTTTTTATCGATGGCAGTCTAAATGGTGCAATGTATGCTGATTTCCTACGTAATGTTCTACCGATGTTACTGCAAGATGTTTCACTGCATGACAGAATGGCGATGTACTTCCAACATGATGTATGAAACTTCCTGGCAGATTAAAACTGTGTGCCCGACCGAGACTCGAACTCGGGACCTTTGCCTTTCGCGGGCAAGTGCTCTACCATCTGAGCTACCGAAGCACGACTCACGCCCGGTACTCACAGCTCTACTTCTGCCAGTATCTCGTCTCCTACCTTCCAAACTTTACAGAAGCTCTCCTGGTTCACAGTAACTTTACAGAAGCTCTCCTGGTTCACAGTAAAGTTTGGAAGGTAGGAGACAAGGTACTGGCAGAAGAAAAAGCTGTGAGTACCGGGCGTGAGTCGTGCTTCGGTAGCTCAGATGGTAGAGCACTTGCCCGCGAAAGGCAAAGGTCCCGAGTTCGAGTCTCGGTCGGGCACACAGTTTTAATCTGCCAGGAAGTTTCATATCAGTGCACACTCCGCTGCAGAGTGAAAATCTCATTCTGGAACATGATGTATGTCCAGCACATAGCTCGGGTGCGGTTGATGCGGTATTGAATAGCATATTTCATGACAAGTGGATTGGCCGTCGAAGCATCATGCCGTGGCCCGCACGTTCACCGGATCTGACGTCCCCGGATTTCTTTCTGTGGGGAAAGTTGAAGGATATTTGCTATCATGATCCACCGACAACGCCTGACAACATGCGTAAGCACATTGTCAATGCCTGTGCGAACATTACTGAAGGCGAACTACTCGCTGTTGAGAGGAATGTCGTTACACATATTGCCAAATCCACTGAGGTTGACGGACATCATTTTGAGCATTTATTGCATTAAAGTGGTATTTTCAGGTAATTACGCTGTAACAGCATGCGTTCCCAGAAATGATAAGTTCACAAAGGTACAATTATCACATTGGAACAACCGAAATAAAATGTTCAAACGTACCTACGTTCTGCATTTTAATTTAAAAAAACCTACCTGTTACCAACTGTTCGTCTAAAATTGTGAGCCATGTGTTTGTGACTATTACAGCGCCATCTATCACAAAACGAAAAAAGTGGTCCAACTAAAAAATTCCTATTTCTTTACGTACTACACGAATATGTAATAAAAAATGGGGGTACCTATTTAAAAAAAACGCAGTTGATATCCGTTTGACCATGGCAGCGCCATCTAGCGGGCCAACCATAGCGCCATCTGGTTTCCCCCTTCAAGCTAGACAAGTTTCGTTCTTTGTAGTTTTTTCGTTTGACGCTTATTTCGTGAGATATTTGGCCCGGTCATGATCAATGGACCACCCTGTATATAGCGCGCCGAGAGGAACAGCACAGCTTTCGTCAGGAACCACCTGAAGATGGCAACGTATACGTCTGTCGAAATATTGTGGAGAGATTACGACGCTACGCGGTCGGATACCCAAGAACTGTTCAAATTGGAAATACGGCGGGAAAACTTCAGCTCGCAAATTTCTTATTAAATAGGAACCTTGAGCTCACATAAATAATTTGAACGAATGACGTTACAATATATCACACGGTTTCCCTTGCGTGGTAGAACGAATGACTTTACAAGAGATCAGACAGTTACATTTGCGTTCCGCGCGATATCACGTCTACTGTGCATGCACCCCAGATATATTCCGCGTGGATGGTGTAAATGTAATACGTCTATGAGAACAAGCCTGTAGTTACAGATATGCACGCTTGGGGCGCTGGCGTATAGGTGCACGGTTTACGCGCAATGTGTAATAGCGGCTTACTAATGCACGCGAACCTTCTGAGCATACAGAACCATAACACGTGTCATACAGTAGGATGTGTATAGTGCACAGTAAATGTGTATTCTCAATAGTCTGCCAGTTGCATTATATATACCAGAGTCTCAGTATTGTGTACCAGGAACAAAACTACAAAAGCACCTGGCGCGCGATGATATAATGGGTTCAGTTTACTAGACCAGGCTTGTAAGGACATGATTTAGCCTACTCTGCAAATAAAGGCGTAGCAGACCGTCACGTCTAAGATCGAATCTTAGCCGAGAAAGCTAAACAAATATGTGGAAGAAGGGATGTACACTATTGGCCATTAAAATTGCTGCACCACGAAGATGACGTGCTACAGACGTGAAATTTAACCGACAGGAAGAAGATGCTGTGATATGCAATTGATTAGCTTTTCAGAGCATTCATACAAGGTTGTCACCTACAATGTGCTGACATGAGGAAAGTTTCCAACCGATTTATCATACACAAACAGCAGTTGACCGGCGTTGCCTGGTGAAACGTTGTTGTGATGGCTCGTGTGAGGAGGAGAAATGTACCATCACGTTCCCGACTTTGATAAAGGTCGGATTGTAGCCTATCGTGATTGCGGTTTATCGTATCGCGACATTGCTGCTCGCGTTGGTCGAGATCCAATGACTGTTAGCAGAATATGGAGTCGGTGGGTTCAGGAAAGGTAATACTGAACGCCGTGCTGGATCCCAACGGCCTCGATTCACTAGCAGTCGAGATGATAGGCATCTTATCCGCATGGCTGTAACGGATCGTGCAGCCACATCTCGATCCCTGAGTCAACAGATGGGGACGTTTGCAAGACAACAGCCATCTGCACGAACAGTTCGACGACGTTTGCAGCAGCATGGACTATCAGCTCGGAGACCATGGCTGCGGTTATCCTTGACGCTGCATCACAGACAGGAGCAGCCGGCCGAAGTGGCCGAGCGGTACTAGGCACTACAGTCTGGAACTGCGCGACAGCTACGGTCACAGGTTCGAATCTTGCCTCGAGCATGTATGTGTGTGATGTCATTAGGTTAGTTAGGTTTAAGTAGTTCTAAGTTCTAGGGGACTGATGACCTCAGCAGTTGAGTCCCATAGTGCTCAGAGCCATTTGAACATACAGGAGCGCCTGCGATGGTGTACTCAACGAAGAACCTGGGTGCACGAATGGCAAAACGTCATTTTTTCGGATGAATCCAGTTTCTGTTTACAGCAACATGATGGTCGCATCTGTGTTTGGCGACATCACGGTGAACGCATATTGGAAGCGTGTATTCGTCATCGCCATACTGGTATATCACCCGGCTTGATGGTATGGGCTGCCATTAATTACACGTCTCTGTCACCTCTTGTTCGCATTGACGGCACTTTGAACAGTGGACGTTACATTTCAGATGTGTTACGACCCGTGGATCTACCCTTCATTCGATCCCTGCGAAACCCTACATTTCAGCAGGATAATGCACGACCACATGTTTCAGGTCCTGTACGGGCCGTTCTGGATACAGAAAATGTTCGACTGCTGTCCTGGCCAGCACATTCTCCAGATCTCTCGCCAATTGAAAACGTCTGGTCAATGGTGGCCGAGCAACTGGCTCGTCGCAATACGCCAGTCACTACTCTTGATGAACTGTGGTATCGTGTTGAAGCTGCATGGGCAGCTGTATCTGTAGACGCCATCCAAGCTCTGTTTGACTCAATGCCCAGGCGTATCAAGGCAGTTATTACGGCCAGAGGTGGTTGTTCTGGGTACTGATTTCTCAGGATCTATGCACCCAAACTGCGTGAAAATGTAATCACATGTCAGTTCTAGTATAGTATATTTGTCCAATGAATACCCGTTTGTCATCTGCATTTCTTCTTGGTGTAGCAGTTTTAATGGCCAGTAGTGTAGGCATAGATCAGTGTATTTCAGCATTCACAGTTGGTAAGGCAATGTGTACCAAACTTAAACTTGGTGCTGGGATAAATTTCAAACAGGTTATGAACGCCGTTTGACGGCTGCTGAAGACCATGAGGAAACCTTTGGGATGTTTAAAAATTGCATTCTGTCATCGCTGTCACTGGCTGAAAGTATTCTGAAACGGAAAGGAGTAAGAAGAAGAAACGGGTTAAAACGCCATGGATTCTAGCATTACCTAAGACATCGGGTGCACTTATCTCATTTTTAATCCCAGGCCTAAATGGCTTGACAGCCGTTGGGCCTCTGGCTAGCGACACTGCCGCCGCAGTATGGACGGTGAAGAATGCAAAGAGCATGTGCCAACTTCCGGAATCACAGAGACATAACAAGCTTATGGATACTATCGCTATCAGAAAAGAGCTCTATTTAAAACGATACAGGAGAAGGGCTTGGACCGTTCAGGAGGGAAAAAAAGCTCATAGCCACACTTCAAGACAGACTACTTACAAATACAGATCTGCTTAAATTGGTCAAAAACTCCCACATCCAGCGATTCCATGGAATTTTAATGAGAGAGGGACTACCTAAGAGGATGCGGAAAAGTGGAAAATGGGGCTCACTAAGTTGCAATGTCAAGAAGAATGGGGATAATGTGTACTACTTTGACTTGTATGGTGATTTACGTCTGCAACAAGAATTGCTGCTCGGATATGGCGGGGAGGGAGGGGGGGAGGAGGAAACCGGGGTATCTGGGTATCTGCACCGAGCGGTAATTTCAGGGGGCACCAAATTCATATTCTCGAAGAAAAAACCTTGTTTCACAAAGCACCTAGCATGTTGGTCTATCGGTTATTCATATGATTTTGAAACGCATCCCAGATGATTTTTGAACATTTTCGAACACATTCTAAGTTGGTTTCTGAAAGAATCATCAGATGATTTCTGAATGCGTGCATGATGTGTCTGCCAGGCGAGTCCCTGTCGCATCTAGAAATAAAAAACTTTTCTTGCAGACAAAAGGGGACAGGGGTTATACGAGCTGAGCCGAATGAAACCGAATGAGTGAATGCCAATCGCTGTTTGTTTATATGTTTGACTGGGTGTGTGGACGATCAGCATTGTTATAATTGCTAGCGAAATCCATAGATTCAGACTGCCAGAGTGGAAATAAACGGCTAACAGGAATAACAGGTAAGAAAGAGTACATGTTATCTTCTTGGTGTATCCAAGAAAATGAAACTGTGACAGAAAATTTTTGCCAGATCGGTACACTACTGAGGCTGCGGTTACAGTGGCTCCGATATCGGGTTCCATCGACGACCGACATCGGCCGGAGACGGCCGATCTTTTCAAGTCAGTATGCCACCACATGGACTTCGGAAGACACTCGGTGAAATTCGAACAAGTTTGTCTTCTTCCGTCAAATCGACCGATGTTCTCGCACACAAAGCACGGAGCGTGGGAAACTGGTAAGTTTAGTCCAAGAAAGAGTGAGTTTTTAGTTTCCAGAGGATGAAAATATCATAATCGGGATATGGTTTGGAATCTATGGACTGAAATCTCAAGTTTATTCTAAACCTCAACTAGACAAAATCTTTATTGGAAATTAATTTGTTCAAGTTTTCGGGTGGCATATCATATGTACTTAAAGCTACTATACTGGATCTATTTGTGGTAGGTTGTCATTAGTTGTCTACAAATTATTATTACTGCTTACTGGCGTTTTATGCCAGCAGGGTAGTGATTCTCTTAATACGAAGTGGTTTGCAAATGCGTTGTACAGTATGTATTTGCACTTTTAAGTTCAAAAAATGGTTCAAATGGCTCTGAGCACTATGGGACTTAACATCTATGGTCATCAGTCCCCTAGAACTTAGAACTACTTAAACCTAACTAACCTAAGGACATCACACTAACACAACACTTTTAAGTGCTTTAGGTTTCCAGAGTATCTTACGCTACACTTTAAACTTGTCTTTCACTCGTGTGCTAAATGACTGTAATTGAAGGTTAACTGACGTACATCTCCACAACTTTAAATAAATACAGCGAAACAGAGTGTTTATAACTTGCTTTTCAAGGACACCACGAAGTAACTGAACGTACTTCCCATCACCTCACATATTCGTAAAACTTGTCTGGTAATTCCGGTAACTGAGGACAGAGTACTTAGTACTCGCCACGCTCTTTGCCAGACAGGAAAGCTAATTCACATGCATTCGACGTCTCTTTAATAGCAGAAGCCGCTACGCAACACTCGTATCGCAGCACAGAGGCGTCGTGGTATCCACCTCACCCTAGGAGGTTAAACTCTAACCTATTTCATACATAGAACAGATTCTAACCTAACCTAACCTCCTTGAGCCTGCCAAAAATTGACGGAGATCGGATGCACTATGACCACGCCGTCGGTCGGTGTTATCGGGCGTCCTTTGACGACGGTGTCTGACGACCGATGTCGGTGCCGCTGTGAACACAGGCTAAGGGTCAGTTGTACAATCCACGGTTAGCAACCGTTAAGTTCAGCTCTCGGAATAACGCGGAAAACGCGTTGTACGAACACGTAATAACGTCTAACCGGAGAATAAACGCCGGATAACTAAACCGGTGATTCTGCAGGGATAGTGAATGTAACCAGAGAATAAGTTTTGACAATGGCACGAATAGTTACGGCCGGCCGCGGTGGTCTAGCGGTTCTAGGCGCTCAGTCCGGAATCACGGGACTGCTACGGTCGCAGGTTCGAATCCTGCCTCGGGCATGGATGTGTGTGATGTCCTTAGGTTAGTTAGGTTTAAGTAGTTCTAAGTTCTAGGGGACTGATGACCACAGATGTTAAGTCCCATAGTGCTCAGAGCCATTTGAACCATTTGAATAGTTACGGAATTAGTGATGACAAGAGAATTTGTTAGAACGAGGAAGGAGAAGAAACGGGGACATCACACAAACTACATGGAAAAATATGACGATTCCAAATTTATATAAAAATTTCGTACTACTAGTGTCCGATCTCACGCTCAAGAAACTGGAGTGTATGAATGAAATTTGAAACTATTTGCTAACACAAAACGTTTTTCTTGCAGTAGGCATTTGATATTGTTACTTCGTTAATTGTATTCTGTTGTGTTATTTATGTAAATAAGGTACATAAAAATAATTATTTGTGCTGAAACAGTCTCGCTTATTTGCTGTGTGATACAACTGCTGCAATATTAGAAAGGCATATTTCGTTTTATCTTACAGACAGTAACAAAATAGACGTAATCAAATCGAAAAACGACATCAGTCTTTGGTATCATTCGTATTGACAACTTTTTCAATATTACACGACGATTTTGATTTTTCATGTAGCAATACGTTTGACGAACTTTGATGAGGTAACAGATTCTTTCGCAGAAAGCAAAGCACGCCTGTAAAACTGTAGCAAGATTATAGAGAAAAAAAGTTAGGTCTTAAGGATTGAAGAAATGTGTACTGTCTCCTTGTCTCTTGTCTTTATTGGTTTTATGTTTCCTATATTTAATTTTATGTCACACAATAGAGAAAGTTATTAGCTAACAGGCAACAAAACGTGCAAATTTTCTGAAGAGTTGTTACTCTCCCGATTACAAATAATCCCACCCAGTATTAATTGTGAGTTTTTCGAAATGGGGTAGAAGAATGATGTGTGAAGAGGCATGGCATTGCACTATGGCACAGTTAAGACCAAATAAAATTCCCTACATTTTCTCGAGCATATATGTTTTCCATATCAAACGCTTCAGAAAGATGCGCGATACAAAACGAACATATTTTTGAAAAATAGATTTTTTAAAAAAATTTACCTCCTGACTCAAACGCTCGAGGGTGGGGGGACTATCAAGTTTTTGCCCCAGTTCGGAGATATCGTAGATACGGAGCTGAAGAATTGTACGATTGATTTACCGACAACAGCCATATGCTCTACAATTTCGGACCCTACCAAGACTTTGAATCATATCTCAGTGGATATTTCTGTCTAATGTTTCTCGACAAATGCAAAAAAAAGAACTGCGTGTGCATCAGTGCATCAGTTGATATCCAGAAATCATGTGACATACCTTAAATTGGAAAGAACGATCCTCGATATTAAAAGCGAATTACTTTCCGCTAATTGACCTAAGCAAGGGGGGATGGAGCATTGCGTTGATTGGTCTTGAAACATACAACAGCATTCCACACATCACCGAGGCAAACAACAAGTTTCATTTAGTAGGTGGTGAAAGTTTGGAAATACTTCCCGGCTCATATGATATTGATGATCTTAATGCGCATATAACATGATTTGCAAAAGATTTCGAGCTATGTGCAACTATTAGCACATCTAAAACACGTAAAAAAGTTGGAACAGGCAGTAGAATTTACCAAGAAAAGTCCAATAGGTACTTCGCTTATCAAGGAGCCAAGTTTTATAGAAAAAACCCAATAAATTTTACGAGTCGGCAGAACTAGAGAATATATTACCGGGAAAAACAGTCTTTGTGTAATATTGCGACGAATTCATGCTTGAAGAGCTGGCTAATGCATAGTATCTATGGGTGCTACCCTACAATAGGCCCTGTATGCAAGACTGCGCAAATTACATGTACCCCAATGTATCTTCCAGTGACTGTCCAAGCTTTATACCATCTCGAAATTAGCGTTCTAGATCAGGACAGAAATTTAGTTGATTTTCGTGGCAAGGAGATAGTTGTACATCTCCACCTGAAGCAATGTATCAGATTTAAATGTGACTCTCACAGTCGTTGGTACATCACATTGTAACGAAAGCACAGTACATTAACAATGAAGAATTTAAAGTTTCTCAAAGCGATAAGTTTGAAAACGTGCAATAACGTAACACGATATAACAGCTCCAGTTCAATATGGCGAATGAAACATCCATCAGGAATATCTTTCCCGTAACCCATTTGCTTCAGCGACGTTTAATAGTACTGATGAAATATAAATTTAGCTTCAGCAGCAGGGTAAGCAGCAGTTTCCTTTATCTAGAAGAGCGGTTTTTAAAAAAGGATGGAGAGCCCACATTGACTTCATGAGTCATGCATAACCCGTTCGCCTTTCTGTACCAAGGAATAAGATACAAACTGACTGGAATCGAAATCGACAGTAGTAGGATAAAGTCGGTGTGGCCCCACTCTACATTGTTGCCAAATTTATTCAAGATGGCGGATCCAATTTGGTGGCCATAGACGTGGCAACAATGCAGTGTCGTCATGGCGAGAAGTTCAGATTTTGGCAGGAAAATAGGTCAATTGGGCTACCTCCACTAACCTAACCCCTCCCCCCTCCCCTCCCTTCCTGTCCTCCCCTACCCTATCTGGAAATTAGCAGGAAAAGGACTCAGTCTGTGCTGGGCTGCCAGATAGGATGTACATGGTGATCTTGCAGCCTTCAAATAATGAAATTACAATGAAATCTATTGTTCAAGGGCTGCAAGATTACCAATGGTATCTGTTCTTTCGAACATGTCTGAAGGAACAGATACCAACTTCATATAGATAAGGCTTTCCGGCCAATGATCTTCTTCAGTGCTGATGCACTCACATTGCTCAAACTCTTATAGGAATTGGTAGACTGACTGCTGCAAGTAATCAGTATTGTGGGTAGGGGCACTACAAATGTAGTTTGTGGACAGTAAGTTGGAAATGTGGGTCTCACAGCGAGTGTGCCAGAGATAAGTCCCTGCAGTCGCACTATCCTCTGCGACCTCGATGGTTCAGTCAGATAGAGCATCTGCTATGTAAGCAGGAGATCCCGGGTTCTAGTCCCAGTCGGGGCACACATTTTCAACTGCCCCGTTGATATTTATCAACGCCTGTAAGGAGCTAATGGTCTGGATTTCATTGTAATTTCACTGCGACATTGACATTGAATATAGATGGTGATCGCAGAGGCGTGTATTAACGGACAGAAAGTGCGGCGTGCACGTCACCAGCAGTGTAATCTCGTAATAAAATCACCGAATTTAGAAAGTGATTCGACTAAGGAACATGGAATGAAGCCAGTATTTCCAACTCCCTCGTGTTGCCACTACATATTTCTCCAATAATTGTAACACATTCTATCTCGATGCCATGTCACAGGTTCTGCAATATATCCACTGGGTTATAGACTATGGAGGTTGGTGGTTGATTCAGAATGATCACATACAGTGGATGGTGTGGTATTCAATGAATCACTTTAAAAAAATGCATCGCTATGTTGTGCTGTAAGAAATGTACAATGTTTTTTTCAGATCTATAGTGTTACACTTTCTGGTAGAAATGCTGTCTGCGATTTGGAATCAAGTCTTTCCATTCAATGACACACCTGCATTGGATCCTATGGAGATGTCTTTTAATGATTATGACCACTAGTGAATCATGCTCGTGGCACTCTCATAAGTCGAAGTGAGTCACTCTTTTCGATCCTATCTGCTGCAGTAAAACTCCAATGTGGCTTTTTAGGCAGCCCCTATGCATCTTGTAAATGTTCCTCAGTCTCTGTAGCTTTCTCCATGTGATCGCCCCAGTTTAAGTCGGAACTGAGCAGAAGTCAGAGAGCGCTATATCTACCACCTTCTGCAACCCGTGTACAAACAGGATGAGCTAAGCTAATATGACAGGACCGTCTTTCTTGACCATTCGGAGGAAATGGGAACATTTGGACCAACAGTGTATAATGTGCAGGGCCAACGCCAAACGAAGCTTTCTCCTGCAACATAAGGTAGTAGCAGAAAAAGACAGTACAGGAACTGGAAGAAGGACGAGGATTTTGCTACTGCATTGCAGTACGTCTTCAAACTACATACAGGTGTGTGTGTGAAATCTTATGGGACTTAACATACAGGTACTGTAGTCTGAAGGAGATCTGCATCCCTCAGGGTACAGTCACGCCTGTCACCCAAACATTCTCTCTATCATTGTTCTTTTCTACCATCCAACAGAGAATAGAAACTATGAACAATAAAAAGTCCACTAACGTCATCCAGTAGAGAAATCGATAAGGTTTTACCGCGCCCTTGTCTTATACACAGGGTGCGGCAGCGTTCACAGCGTAATTTGACTTGCGTAGTACAATGACATACTGTAGGAATGCGCGCCAGCTCGTGCCGCATTCGTGTACTAATGAGCTGCCATTTCGAGTGTGACAGTTAGAGGTGGGCCAAACGGTTATTCTGGAGTAACCGTTATCACAGTTCCAGTTATTCTTTGATAACCATTATCGTTAACGGTTATTAATAACTGCCAAGTTATTTTTCGCTAGCGAATACCGATAACTCCGACAGTTAAATAACGACATAGTTGGAATCCATCAGTTTAGTTATCAGTATAACTGCGAGTAGTGTGAAATTGCAGGAATGTCGTATGAATCGTGTCATAACCTCAGCTTATTAACTCCGGGTACATTTTAGTTGATGTTAGAACGATTATTAGTGTTTCAGATTATATGTTTGTAGGTTATCGGTCGCTATTAGAAATATTATCTTCGCAGCTCCGACAGAAAGTACGCGGAACTTCGCCAAAGCACTGTTTAAGTAAAATGTTAACAACGTGCGTTTTTAAGTATGAAGTAATATGTAAACTGAGTACTGTAGGTTAAATTCGAAGCTTAATTTCTTGTGCTGCTCACATAATAGAATAGGGACTAGTGCAGCAGGGGATACAACCCGTCGGCTTTGAACAATGACGTCACAAGTCGCCAGAGAGCATGTATTACAGAGATGAAAGAGCTGAGGATAATGTTGAGAAACAAAGGAATGCGAGAGAGATAAACATTCATCTTGTCAAAAGCATAAGTGTTTTTTGACTTTTTAAAAAAATATCTCACGAGATAGAATAAACTGATCCTACTTTATTAAGCAATATCTTGTCAAAAGCCGAGAAGCGATTGTTCTTAATGTTCTAGCTCCCTTCAGTACGTAATAAGTGTTTTTTGACTTAAAAAAAAAATCTCACGAGATAGAATAAACTGATCCTACTTTATTAAGCAATAGTGTTTTTTTTGGCTTTTAAAAAAAAATCTCACGAGATAGAATAAACTGATCCTACTTTATTAAGCAATATCTTGTCAAAAGCCGAGAAGCGATTCTTCATAGTGTTGTAGCTGCCTTCAGTAGCTGATAAGTGTTTTTTGGCTTTTTAAAAAAGAAATCTCACGAGATAGAATAAACTGATCCTACTTTATTAAGCAATAGTGTTTTTTTGGCTTTTTAAAAAAAAAAAAAATCTCACGAGATAGAATAAACTGATCCTACTTTATCAAGCAATATCTTGTCAAAAGCCGAGAAGCGATTCTTCGTAGTGTTGTAGCTGCCTTCAGTAGCTGATAAGTGTTTTTTGGCTTTTTAAAAAAGAAATCTCACGAGATAGAATAAACTGATCCTACTTTATTAAGCAATAGTGTTTTTTTTTTTGCTTTTAAAAAAAAATCTCACGAGATAGAATAAACTGATCCTACTTTATTAAGCAATCAGTAAAAAAACGAAATTGAAACATAACAGCAAAAGCTTATTAGAACACAGAACTGCTTTATTATCTATGCCTCGAAGTGAAGACATTACGATCTATGACTAAGGAATGACGTCATTGTTCAAAGCCGACGGGTTGTATCCCCTGCTGCACTAGACCCATAGAATAAAGTGTACAGCCTTGTAATACAACAAAAAATATACGTAATGTGACAGATTCGTTTACTCCTGTGCTGTAAAAGCTAGTCCTATTGGGGAAAGTGTGAGTACGCTAATCCAAGTTTTATGTCAGATTTGCAAACTGCTCGATTTCTCCAGCGACAGCATGTTTATAACATATGAAGACATGCAGATCGAAAAGGTTGACAGTGTTACATTTCTGGGACTACAACTCGATAATAAATTCAGTTGGGAAGGGCATACCACATTTTTTCATTCTATTATTTCATAAGGGAACATATTCTGTGGTAACTCATCAAACGTAGCAAAAGTTTTTCGCATGTAAAAGCGTGTAATAAAAATCGTTTGTGGTATCAATTCAAGAACATCATGTAGGAACCTGTTCAAGGAACTTTGTATTCTAACCACTGCTTCCTAGTATATTTATTCCTTAATGAAATTTGTTACAAGTATTTCCAACCAATAGCTTAATACATAATATCAGTACTAGAAATGGGAACAGCAATCTACATAAAGACCTAAAATTACTTACCTTGGTCCAAAAGGGGTCCAATATTCAGGAACATGCATTTTCAATAAGCTGCCAGCAAGTCAGCAACCATTAAAAACTTGGTTTCAGATAAGGCACGGTTTACAGTGTGTTTGAATGACTATTTGATACATAAGTGTCTGATTCCACCCATCATCAATATGCCGGAAATGTCTATTTTAAGTGTGTCTATGACGTGACTACATACACATGGCAACAAACACGAAGATACATATAAATAATAGAATAACATTTCCCACCAAAAATACAATCAAACCAATGGGACAACTGCGGGAAGTTGGGGATTTTAGGGTGAGGACAAGCTAGTAAAAAAAAACACACCATGATCCCAAAACACAAAATGAAGAACAAAAAGAAAAAAATACAGCATTCTGCTACACCAACAAAAATCTGCAGGAATCGGACACTTCCCTTGAACAATATAGGTCAACTATAGGTGACCATACCAAAACACCAATACCCACAACTAAAAGTACGAAAATTGGAATCAGACATTTCCCTTGACCTACATAGGTCAACCTCAGATGACGATACTAAAACATCAACACACACAATTATGAAAATGGGAATCGGTCATTATCCGGTGACCTATATAGGTCCACCACAGCTACTGATGCCAAAAAACCAACACCTACAACTGCGAAAAATAAAACCACAATCCCAAAAGTCCACAAATCAATCATCCCTACATAAATTAAATCACATTCAATACTTCATAAATACACAAAACATCACAGCTAGGAAAAAAAAAAAAATTAATTACCACCAGCAAATTCCGGCACTGCAACCTAGATCGACAGCCCCCCCCCCCCCCCACACACACACAAAAACCAACTTATAAACACCGTGCCGTAATGACATTCACACACCACAACACCTTTACGTCGAAGCAGACGGGTGGAATCAGACGCTTCCAGTGACCCCTCCTTCTACTCTGTAGATGAATATCGTAACAGAGACTGATAGACCAGCTTAGGTAAAAATTCTGCTATATTTCAGTTTTGACAGCAATTGGTTGCAACAGTCAAGATCGGGTGTTCTGTGTACGATAAATTTATTAAAAGTACGTAACTGTGTTTTATTCTGTCAGTGTACCAATTCTGTAAATATTAGCAGTTACTGTGATATATTCACGTATTTTGACAATCTCCTGACAAATGATGAGGATAATAATTATTATATTCCACTGTATTATGTTATACTTTCTGACATGTTATTTGTCATTCGTGATGGCCAGCGGCTATTTCCGCAGCAGTACGAAAATATTTGTTCGCTCCAGTTACTATCCTCTCTGGAAATATCACCTGGAACTACGACCTTTAACTGGAGTCACCGAGTCAGGAACGTCTAGACACACAGTTATTCCGTTACCAGCTTCCAGGTTATCTGTGGTGGTAGCCCGATAACTACCAGAGAACTAGAACTACGAGCCAATAACGATAACTGCCAGAGGAGAATACCGGCTCTGACAGTTATTTCCATAGTCGCTCGAATTCCTTAGTAACTTTCCTTGTACTACCCGTCCAAGCTAAATTAACTCGTAAGGCGGTGGCTTAAGGGAACGATCGTACTTGTTAATGCCTGTACTGCAGCTCCTATCAGCCACGGCTCGGACATTAACTTTATTTAATTGTTTATGCTAAAAGTAACGAAGGCCCACGAAATAGTACACAGTTCTTATCAACAGATGGCGCGCAGTCTCACAGTTATTCCCATGGTCTATAGAACGCCTTCCAAATGCGCAGTACGATCTTCGGTCAACAGATGGCGCGAGGCACTGTTGACACTAAACAGTTATTGAAATAACTGCCAGAATCAGAGGAACGGTTATCGCAGTAACCGTTACTTCTCAGTAACCGGTTATTTCTATCAGTTACGTTATTTTTTGCCACCTCTAGTGACAGTGAAATGGAGCGGTGGAGTGCACAGCATTGTGCCTTTGCTGTTGTAAGTTATTTCAAGAATAACGACTCTGTTATTGCCACACAGCGTCTGTTTCGGCAACATTTCAACTTGGGACATCATGGGAAAGTTCCAAATGGATGGACCATTGTGAGGTGGGGACAAGCATTTCGAACAACAGGTTCTGTTTGCAATGGCAAACCGGGAAGAAGTGAAAGAACTGTGCGGACACCAGAAGCCATGGAAAATGTTCGTGCTTGCACTTTTGCATAGCCCAAAAAGATCTGCTCGTCGGCATGTGCAAACTGTGCATATGTCCGATCGCTCATTCAGAAGAATATTACACGAAGATCTCAATTTTCACCCATATAAGCTGCAGATTGTTCAGGAAATTAGGCCTCGCAATTGGGTTTCACGCGAAACATTCTGCTTAACCATGCGTGATCTCCTTCCCCAAAATCCACAAATGTTGCACACATTCCTGATGTCCGATGAAGCTCATTTTGAGTTATGTGGTTCAGTGAATAAACAGATTATGCGTTATTGGAGTGATGTAAACCCACATGAACTGCACATCAAGCCCTTGCACAGTTCTCGTGTCACAGTGTGGTGTGGAGTTGCTTCCGTTGGGATTATTGGCCCTTATTTCTTTAGGATGACAGCGGTGTGGCTGTAACTGTCACCAGTGAACGCTACCTAAAGATGCTGTGAGACTCCATTCTTCCCCAATTAGGTATGGTGGATGTGGATGTGGAACAATTATGGTTTCAACAATATGGAGCGACCTCGCATACAGCCACAATTTGCATGGATTTCTTGCGACAGACATTTCCTGGTAGAGTAATTTCCCGTTTTGGTGGCATTTCCTGGCTGCCTTACTCACCTGACCTTTCATGTGCAGCCTTTCCCCTTTGGGACTACCTGAAGCAAGAAGTTTTCCAAACACGATGCGCCGCAATTCCTGAGTTGATGGATGGCATCAGAACTGCGTCGGCAATGTCCCAGAGAATATGTTACGCCGAGTTATGCAAAGTTTCCAATACAGCCTAGATGGATGTGTTGTGCAGAGGGGGCATCATTTGACAGGAGTCATATTCAAAACGTAATCCACCCAATGTAAAATGACTTACACATTAGTAAATGGTATATCTTTGACTATTAATTGACATAAGAGGTAATAAATAAATTACACTTACCGCCTGATGGTGTGTTTTTAATATCTTACTATGAACGCTACCACACCCTGTATATAAACTACTGGCCATTAAAATTGCTACACCAAAAAGAAATGCAGATGATAAACGGGTATTCATTGGAGAAATATATTATATTAGAACTGACATGTAATTACATTTTCACGCAATTTGGGTGCGTAGATCCTGAGAAATCAGTACCCAGAACAACCACCTCTGGCCGTAATAACGGCATTGAGTCAAACAGAGCTTGGATGGCGCGTACAGGTACAACTGCCCATGCAGCTTCAACACGATACCACAGTTCATCAAGAGTAGTGACTGGCGTATTGTGATGAGTCAGTTGGTCGGCCACCATCGACCAGAAGTTTTCAATTGGTGAGAGATCTGGAGAATGTGCTGGCCAGGGCAGCAGTCGAACATTTTCTGTACCCAGAAAGGCCTGTACAGGACCTGCAACATGCGGTCGTGCATTATCCTGCTGAAATGTACGGTTTTGCAGGGATCGAATGAAGGGTAGAGCCACGTGTCGTAACACATCTGACATGTAACGTCCACTGTTCGAAGTGCCGTTAATGCGAACAAGAGGTGACCGAGACGTGTAACCAATGGCACCCCATACCATCAAGCCAGGTGATACGCCAGTATGACGATGACGAATACACGCTTCCAATGTGCGTTCACCGCGATGTCGCCAAACACGGATGCGACCATCATGATGCTGTAAACAGAACCCGGCTTCATCCGAAAAAATGACGTTTTGCCATTCATGCACCCAGGTTCGTCGTTGAGTACACCATCGTAGGCGCTCCTGTCTGTGTTGCAGCGTCAAGGGTAACTGCAGCCTTGGTCTCCGAGCTGATAGTCCATGCTGTTGCAACCGTCGTCGAACTGTTCGTCCAGATGGTTGTTGTCTTGCGAACGTCCCCGTCTGTTGACTCAGGGATCGAGACGTGGCTGCACGATCCGTTACAGCCATGCGGATAAGATGCCTGTCATCTCGACTGCTAGTGATACGAAGCCGTTGGAATCCAGCACGGCGTTCCGTATTACCCTCCTGAACCCACCGATTCCATATTCTGCTAACAGTCATTGGATCTCGACCAACGCGAGCAGCAATGTAGCGATACAATAAACCGCAATCGCGATAGGCCACAATCCAACCTTTATTAAAGTCGGAAACGTAATGGTACGCATTTCTCCTTCTTACACGAGGCATCGCAACAACGTTTCACCAGGCAACGCCGGCCAACTGCTGTTTGTAACTTTCGTCATATCAGCACGTTGTAGGTGTCAGCACCAGCGCCAACCTTGTGTGAATGCTCTGAAAAGCTAATCATTTGCATATCACAGCATCTTCTTCCTATCGGTTAAATTTCGCGTCTGTAGCACATCATCTTCGTGGTGTAGCAGTTTTAATGGCATCGAGCATATGACCTGACCCCCATTAAATACATAGGCATTGGTCCATCCAGTGATCGAAGTCGCCTGTACAGACCAGTGTAAAGGATCATTGCTTGTACTGTACTGGCTCTGAGCGCTATGGGACTTAACAGCTATGGTCATCAGTCCCCTAGAACTTAGAACTACTTAAACCTAACTAACCTAAGGACATCACACAACACCCCGTCATCACGAGGCAGAGAAAATCCCTGACCCCGCCGGGAATCGAACCCGGGAACCGGAGCGCGGGAAGCGAGAACGCTACCGCACGACCACGAGCTGCGGACAACTGTACTATCAGTTGTAAGAGAGGTTCTCTGTGTTGTTGTTTGATACATTGTTTTCTTCTGCTGTAACACGTCCAAGCAGCATATGACACAGCTATGTACATCACCATACATTTTGTTTTTTCCATAACGACTTTGAGGTCTGTGTCAGCTTCTAACCTAACAATAACATGTTTTGATCCACTGGCTCTCAGAGAAAACTGGACATCGCACAGCGTACATAATGTTGCTGCTGCTCCCACAAAACACACACTGGATGATTGAAATAATAGACAACCACGACATCAGGAAACTGGGAGAGTTTTGCGGCATTGTGGAGCATTTACAAACAGGTTGTTGTTGTTGTGGTCTTCAGTCCTGAGACTGGTTTGATGCAGCTCTCCACACTACTCTATCCTGCGCAAGCTTCATCATCTCCCAGTACCTACTGCAACCTACATCCTTCTGAATCTGCTTAGTGTATTCATCTCTTGGTCTCCCTCTAGGATTTTTACCCTCCACGCTGCCCTCCAATACTAAATTTGTGATCCCTTGATGCCTCATAACATGTCCTACCAACCGATCCCTTCTTTTAGTCAAGTTGTGCCACAAACTCCTCTTCTCCCCAATCCTATTCAGTACCTCCTCATTCATTATGTGATCTACCCATCTAATCTTCAGCATTCTTCTGTAGCACCACATTTCGAAAGCTTCTATTCTCTTCTTGTCCAAACTATTTATCGTCCATGTTTCACTTCCATACATTATCCTCTCTACTTCGACCATCATCAGTTATTTTGCTACCCAAATAGCAAAACTCCTTCACTGCTTTAAGTGTCTCATTTCCTAATCTAATGTCCTCAGCATCACCCGACTTAATTCGACTACATTCCATTAATCTCGTTTTGCTTTTGTTGATGTTCATCTTATATCCTCCTTTCAGAGACACTGTCCATTCCGTTCAACTGCTCTTCCAAGTCCTTTGCTGTCTCTGACAGAATTACAATGTCATCGGCGAACCTCAACGTTTTTATTTCTTCTCCATGGATTTTAATACCTACTCCGAATTTTTCTTTTGTTTCCTTTACTGCTTGCTCAATATACAGATTGAATAACATCGGGGAGAGGCTACAACCCTGTCTCACTCCCTTCCCAACCACTGCTTCCCCTTCATGTCCCTCGACTCTTATAACTGCTATCTGGTTTCTGTACAAATTGTAAATAGCCTTTCGCTCCCTGTATTTTACCCCTGCCACCTTCAGAATTTGAAAGAGAGTATTCCAGTCAACATTGTCAAAAGCTTTCTCTAAGTCTACAAATGCTAGAAACGTAGGTTTGCCTTTTTTTAATCTAGTGTCCGAAGGTAATTGCCGCCTCTACATTTAAATTTATCTTTCATAATGACAGCATAGGGGATGGTTCAGTGTTCCATTTCAACTGATTCCTCATATTGCAGTCGTGTACGTGATCACTCTTTCGGTACTAGGCATCCCCGGAAGGTGTTGCCCCTCTACCAAAACTCTTTCTCTATCTCAAACAAGTGATGTCAGTCAATCATTATGTGGTACTCAACAGCAGACCAGTGGACAGATGGGATGGAAAAGCCACTGTCGATGTACTGTAACAAGCATTGCAGTTGTTAGTGCGATCAATTTTAGCAATTTTACCAGCTGCTCCAGAATTTCAACACCGTCCAATGACGTGGCAGCATGCTTCCCAATTTCTGTATCATCTCTAACTCCACCCCTACACTACTTTGCGAGTAACATATACTAGAATGTTAATGTAGATAGACGACTGTGCAGTATGTTCATTCATTGTTAATTCTCGAACGTATACACCAATGCATACCAGACAGCGAGCTTCAAATTTCTAGCATATCGATCATAGTGAGTAATTTGCGGTTACGATTGCCCATCTTTCCCTATATGGATGGGAGTCGCAGAACATTCTTAGGGTAAAGTTAGAGATTGAAAGACCTCCTCGCATTGTCTTTGACCAACGCTCGCTGCAACAGTCTCCAATTAAATCTGCAGCTGACCAGATGTAGACTGCTACATTCCACGTCATGTGAAGGAACAGAATGAGCCGAGACCGTAACTGCTGTTACTCACAGCACTCATCCAAGTGCACAAGATTTCTCCAGATGCGTGCATGTCGAGGAGGTTAGCACCACTTATGGGTGTATAGTAGATATGAAAGTATCGTGATGATATAACACACGATTAAGAAGAAGAAGAAACGTGTGGTTTTTATACATGATAGAGTTCCAGACGGATGGAGTTTGAAGCATGTTATGTAAATCAACTGCGCTATCAATTCCAAAGTACTGTTCTAGCGTCTGGGGTCAATACCAAGAAGGCATTGGTAGAGAGAACATAAACACATGCACTTAAAACACGTTATAATGTTAGAGCGGTGCGGTTTCTGACCGACTAGTCATGTGGAATGCAATGCTCTTAATATTACAATGTAAGAAATATATTTCCAGCGCATGACATACATTCTCTTTGCAGGTTTCTCTCCGATAAACTATGGTGACAAAATGTTACGTGAAAAAACTACTTCCCTAAAAACATCAGTTCTTTGTGATACATGAACAATATAGCATTTTAGAGGTGTATAGCGACCCCGATCACGTTTCAGAAATTATACTATGCTCGCATTAGTCTCATAAAAAAATGATCGTTATTAATGGAGAATGCCTCTTATAAGGAAACAGACAAACGCATAACTGCAACTAACTCCATGAACAGGACACCTGTCAAGCATATGTATACAAGGGGATTGTAGTACCTCACAAACACTTGTCACTAACTTAGAATCATTGTAGTTATGAAACTGAAGACTTGATTTTGTGCCCAAGAAGCGACAGGGGAATGGAGTACGTAGCATAAATCTTATTTCGTCTCTAAGATGTTTCATCATCATCACACGTGAGTTGAAAGTCCTCTGATGACTGAGAGTTTTACTGTTAACGATCACAGGTGTATAGTGCTCTATGTCACACACAGGACACTCAGTTGTGTATGAGTCGAACGCAGGTTATGCCACACAACTGATACACTCCGACAGAACAACGGAAAAATGGTTGAATGATTCACAGCAACATCTCCCTCTCTCTCTAGAATGCATCATCAGTCTACCATTAAATCATTACTTGTTACAATTCCACCAACCGATCACGCCATCCACTTTCAGTCATCCTTTAAGGCAGATGCAAGTCAATTTAGAGGCAGATGGTTCTCTTTCTTCCAGGAAAGCGTAAAAGACAGCAGCCAACTTGTATGTATCACTATTACCTCAATAGACATACAATAGAATGTTGACATACAGTGACTGTTAGCTGGCACCGCAATGTTGTGATTGGAGGAGATTACAGAGAAGCATGTTGTAAATACTGTTTGCTAGGGTTTAAAACACCTAAACAGTCCTGCACATGGTCAAACAGGCGATCCATTCTATAGTTGTATGTTGCTGTTCCTCAATTGGTAATAGCTGAACTAGAGTGATACAGTGTACAGCCTATTATACGACATGTATTCAAAGTTTTGTCCGTCCTATTACAAGACAGATGACGGATCCGGATACTTACTGAACTGAGCCTACAGAAATTTAAGGATTTAGCACCGATCGTTGTTACAGACACATCGAAGTAAAATGAGCTAATCAAAGGCGGACATATTGACATTCGTGTAGAATTTGAGTCATCAGACAATTTCCTCGAAGAAACTACTTCATTAGTGTGATGTTACGTGATAGGAAGGTGAACTATTGTCCGTTAAACAGAATCGTGCAGCAGGCAGTGTGAAATAACAAGTGATGCATAACATCAGCACCATTTCCTGACGGAGTTTCAGAGAGTGAACATTATTGCTGATGCCCAAGGGTTTGTGGATAAATTCAGGGAGTTTGTGTATAAAGATCTGGCGTTTCTAACTTTTACAAACACGGACGTGTAACAGCAACATTCTCCACGACTATTCAGGCTCCTAAATTATTCAGGAGTCTCAAATGTGCGAAACCTCAGAGGACAACATTATGGGTGGGGCGAAATCACCATTCAGAGGACTGGGACGAACCTGATGTGTCTGTGGAACATATGTTGACGATGCTCTCAGAATTTTGATCACACCGATACTGTAGTTTATGTTAAAGCTAGTGACAAAGTGTTCTGGATGGAGAAAATGTTAAAGAATGCTTCAGTACATGATCATACAGTTGTCGGGCCATCTGTCAACTCAAGAATATGTGTGAAGAGGATTAAGAGAACAATGCTTTCATGTCTGTTTCAAATAATGTGAAATAGCTGGATAATCAATAAATGATTTTTAAAAACTTAAATTATGCATTTGACTTTTTTGTCTTACCAATAGATTTTTTCAGTGGTGAGCATGCAAATTCTCCCGCAGATGTTCCCTGTGTTTGTGATCTACAATTGGAGAAAGAATTTCAGACAGTTCCTGAATACACTGCTGGCCACCGTAAATGCAACACCAAGAAAGACGAGGTAGCACAACAAAATTTATTTTGTAGATAACATGTTGACCAAGTATCAAATGATTACGTTTACAGACGTCTGTGACATGTGGTTCCTGCCAGAATCAGTAGCCAGAGTAGCCGCCATTGTTGGAGATCACCGCTGCCACACGTCTCGGCATTGAGTCAAAGAGACGTTGGATGTGTTCCTGGGGTACAGCAGCCCAAGCAGCTTCCACACGTTGACAAAGATCATCTGGTGTGGCAGCTGGGGATGTAATCTGGGTCACTCGTTGAGCAACCATGGACCACATGTTTTCTATCGGCGGAAGATCCGGAGAGCGAGCCGGCCA
Organism: Schistocerca piceifrons; assembly: GCF_021461385.2. Classification (NCBI taxonomy): domain Eukaryota; kingdom Metazoa; phylum Arthropoda; class Insecta; order Orthoptera; family Acrididae; genus Schistocerca; species Schistocerca piceifrons. The sequence continues at coordinate 187,030,009 of NC_060139.1, forward strand.
GGGAAGCAATTCAATCTGGTTATTGACAAAGAACCTTTGGACAATGCGTGCCACGTGTGGTCGCGCATTATCCTGTTGAAATATGGCTGTGGCCGAGCCCTGAAGGTAAGGAAGGACAACTGGCTCCAGCACCTCGGATATGTAGCGCCGGCTATTTAAAGTACCGGCAATGCGTACTAGAGGCGTGCGAGAGTAATGTCAAATACCGCCTCATACCATAATACCCGGTGCAAGACCAGTGTGGCGGTGCATAATGCAGCTGTCCAGCATCCTGTCTCCACGGCGTCTCCACACTCGAATCCGACCATCGTGGTGCTGCAGACAGAAGCGTGCCTCGTCAGTAAAGACAACGTCATTCCATTCTGCCGTCCACATCCGTCTGTCATCACACCATTGGCGACGGAGACGTCTGTGGTTGTGCGTCAATGGTAGACGAAGCAATGGACGTCTTGCGGACAGACCACTCTGCTGTAAACTGCGTCGAATGGTACGCGCAGACACTGGATGATGCGTTACAGACGCAATGTGCTGTGCTATGGTTCGGGATGTCAATGAGCGATCCGTCACTGCCATGCGCACAATTTGCCTATCAGCACGTGCAGTGGTGCACCGAGGTGAATGCGATCGACCACGTCGGTCCGTCGTACCCTCCTGCATCCAACGGTCACATATCCGCATTACAGTTGTTTGGTTTCGTCCAACACGACTAGCGATTTCTCTGTATGATAATCCACAATCTCGGTAAGTCACTATCCTTCCTCTGTCGAACTCGGACACTTGATCAAACGATGTTCGCTGTTGTCTACGAGGCATAACCGATCGTCTTGTGGAACAACCACAAGATAAACACACGTGCCGAACGTACACTCGTCGAAATCGCCAAGCCTTAAATGGCGCTATGAGGTGACGCCACAGGCGCGCGTGATGTGCGTCTGCGCTGAAATTCTAATCAGTTGCATATCTCATCGCTGCAAACCCATGGTGTAAATTTCACTTGATTCGGATGCTTCCTTCAGGGTGTTGCATTTACGGTGGCCAGCAGTGTACATTTTTCAAATCTGTATCGGTCGGCTCCTCTCATCACACCTCCCAACATGAGCCGCCAGGCGTGGCTAAGGCCATATTATCATTGGGTGAATTTCGTTATGGCTCTTGTCGATATCCACGCACTGGTTATCCCCAGCACCCATTGCAGCAGCTGGCGCATCAGCCAGAGGCTGTCAGTTGTTATATGTGCTGGCTGGGTTGTCGGTTTTCCACCATTTGTTTAGAGAGCGCTTTGGAGGGCAGTCCACTATCTGTTTATATTGAGTCATGTGTTTTTTAAGTGCAGACTGTGATGCTGCCAGATCCTACTCTCTGTATGATGCATGTCTTTAAAGAGATACAGAGAGACTTCATCACTCACATCAGAGCTTGGTATACCGAGTGCATTCATTAAGATGACATGAACAGTGGAGAGCTTACCTTATCGCCTAGACATGCACTTGTCTAAATATATAGCATGTTTAGTCAGTGATAACACTTCTCAGTCTGCTTCAATACTGACAATGTCGTCTGGTTAGAACTGTAGAGTATTGTCTTATGTGCTTGACACTTCGCCAGCAGATGGTACAGAAACTTAATGGAGTCCTCTACTTAGGTGAAAGTTTATTATATACAGCAGGTTAATGTATATCATATTGCACATAGAAATCTACTGCGCTAGCTGCTACAAAAATTCATTGTACACTACTGACCATTAAAATTGCTACACCACGAGGATGACGTGCTACAGACACGAAATTTAACCGACAGGAAGAAGATGCTGTGATATGCAAATGATTAGCTTTTTAGAGCATTCATACAAGGTTGGCGCCGGTCGCGACACCTACAACCGCTGGCATGACGAAAGTTTCCAAGCGATTTCTCATACACAAACAGGAGTTGACCGGCGTTGCCTGGTGAAACGTTGTTGTGATGCCTCGTGTAAGGAGGAGAAATGCGTACCATCACGTTTCCGACGTTGATAACGGTCGGATTTTAGTCCATCGCTATTGCGCTTTATCGTATCGCGACATTGCTGCTTGCGTTGGTCGAGATCCAATGACTGTTAGCAGAATATGGAATCGGTGGTTTCAGGAGGGTAATACTGAACGCCGTGCTGGATTCCAACGGTCTTGTATCACTAGCAGTCGAGATGACAGGCATCTTATCCGCATGGCTGTAACGGATCGTGCAGCCACGTCTCGATCCCTGAGTCAACAGATGGGGACGTTTGCAAGACAACAACCATCTGCACGAACAGTTCGACGACGTTTGCGACAGCATGGACTATCAGCTCGTAGACCATGGCTGCGGTTAGCGTTGACGCTGCAACACAGACAGGAGCGCCTGCGATGGTGTATTCAACGACGAACCTGGGTGCACGAATGGCAAGACGTCATTTTTTCGGATGAATCCAGGTTCTGTTTACAGCATCATGATGGACGCATCCGTGTGTGGCGACATCACGGTGAACGCACATTGGAAGTATGTATTTGTCATCGGCACACTGGCATATCACCCAGCGTGATGGTATGGGGTGCCATTGGTTACACGTATCGATCACCTCTTTTTCGCATTGACGGCACTGTGGACGTTACATTTCAGATGTGTTACGAGCCGTGGCTCTACCCTTCATTCGATCCCTGCGAAACCCTACATTTCAGCAGGATAATGCACGACCGCATGTTGCAGGTCCTGTACGGGCCTTTCTGGATACGGGAAATGTTCGACTGCTGCCCTAGTCAGCACATTATCCAGATCTCTCATCAACTGAAAATGTCTGGTCAATGGTGGCCGAGCAACTGGCTCGTCACAATACCCCAGTCACTAATCTTGATGAACTGTGGTATCATGTTGAAGCTGCATGAGCAGCTGTACCTGTACACGCCATCCAAGCTCTGTTTGACTCAATGCCCATGTGTATCAAGGCCGTTATTACGGCCAGAGGTGGTTGTTCAGGGTTCTGATTTCTCAGGATCTATGCACCCAAATTGCGTGAAAATGTAATCACATGTCAGTTCTAGTATAATATATTTGTCCAATGAATACCCGTTTATCATCAGCATTTCTTCTTGGTGTGGCAATTTTAATGGCCAGTAGTGTATATACAGCAGATTAATGTGTATCATATAGCACATAGAAATCATCTGCGCTAGCTGCTATAAAAATTCATTATTTACTGCACAGGGATTTACTACGTAGCAGCGTCCATCCAGTGTGGCATAGCCAAGTGCATCATTTCTCGCAGACATTGTTTGTGTGGTACAGAAATTTGTTACTCTATCCAGACCCACACTGCGGTCGTATCAATAGTTGCTCTAGGAAGGAATATATTGCGTCATCTTCTTCAGAATGGTTAAATGGAGATTTGCACAGCTTTCTGTAAATACCAAGATGTATTTCCTCTTCTTCTTTATATATTTTTTTCGGTGATGTTGCAGCAGCGATCGCAACCCAAGTTGAGCCTGGTGCTCCTGTGTACTCCATGGGCGAATTCACTCCACAAGCGAAAGCTTGATGTGTAGCATTGCTAGGACGAATCCAGTCCAAGTCGAGCCATCCTTCCTGTGCACTTGCTCGGCCCACAAGCTCATGTATGTGTTGCAGTCAGTCTGTGGTTCCACAGTATGGTTGGTGTTAATATAATCTTTCTTCTGAGTTTTTCTTATGCTTGGTACTTGTGTTGTGGAGCCCATGGCGCCAATTTCGGCTCAAAGTTCCCAGGGCTTGACTTAGTTTGTGAATGAGCATATATGTATGCAGTCACACATATTTCTTCTTCTACTGCCACATCTCCTGCATGCATTGGTTAGGAGTTCTCTTTCTTTCTAGATGCAATCGATAGTCAGAATGATGTTCCATCCCAGGCCATACAGCCATTTTCGTTCATTGCCTCTCAGAGATGGACGCCGATAAGCAATGAACAGATTCGTATGTAGTGGTAGTAATTCATTGTTATTCTACAGTTATTCACACTTGCATGAATAGCTTATCAAATGTGCTTCTTTGTCTTGTTTTTAGATGCTATCGATAACAGTGAAGCCATTGGAGGAGAACAGGTCGAGCTGCCTCAGTCCATGATGCCAATCTCACCCATCTGCCCAATCAAAGACAAGCAGATACATGAGTAGAGCTTCTTCTTCTGTAATACTTTTTTATCATACTTACATGCAGTGTTTATGATATATCTCTTTGTTTTAGGCATGCTTGGTAGTAATAATAATGATGACGATGATGATCTCTTTCTAATGATAAGAAGCAGCCCACAGGCAGACTAGAATGAATAGGGGTCACACACTCATACACGATGCAGATCAATGTAGGAGTAAGTATCACAAATATGTATTTTTCGTTTCCGACATCGTTAGACACACAAGGATTTTTTTCCCTTCAGAATATCTGAGGGTGTCATCCGGGCAATGACTTCACCCAACAACGCCTCCTCCTAACCCTCCTTAATGCACCTGGCACCACCACCACTACCAAGGGAAGAGCCTTTGTGACTTCAGTCATCGCGTCCTGGTCTGTTGTGACTACAGTCACTTTGACCGTCGTAGTCTAAGACACTATCACCACGACTGGGACCCTTGTGCTGCACCCACCTCAACTAGGGTCGTCTACGACGCCTTGAACACGACTGGGACCATCATAGCTGCAGTCATTGCGATAAGGATGTCTGCGGCGCCGTCACCTCGCCCAAGACCTTCATGGCGTAACTCCGTGTGCAGCACTGTCTAGTTATAGTTAGCAGCTGGCTAGTAGCAGCTCTTTCACCAATCCAGTGGGCTTGGGACTGTACTAGGTCAATCAGATCACTCATCCATACACATTACTTGCATGTCCACAACCACGTTTTTTAACCATTAAATAGGGGATGCAGCTTTGAATTTCTTTTATTTTACATGTCTAGTTCCATAGGACTAAACTGAAAAGCAAGCCTCCAAGGTCATGAAATGTGTCAGTACATCAAATAACAACATAAAAGTAAAAACAAATAAAATAAATTTTTATGAACCCAGAAAAAGACAAGCCATAAGTTTATGTAAACACAATGAACAATATTACACAGGAATCAGCTAAATTTTTCAATGAACTCCTCAACATAATAGAAATCGTGACCCATGAGAAAACTCTTCAGTTTCGATTTGAAAGAGTGTGGATTACTGCTAAGATTTTTGAACTCTTGTGGTAGCTTGTTGTAAAGGTAGCAACAGTATACAGCACATCTTTCTTCACAAGAGTCTAGAAGGTGCAATCCAAATGCAGATTAGATTTTTGCCTAGTGTTAACTGAGTGAAAGCTGCTATTTCTTGGGAATTAACTGATATTGTTAACAAGAAACGACAGTACAGAATATAAATATTGAGAGGCCAATGTCAGAAGAGTTACCCCAAAATACAATACCATACATCATAAGCGAATTTAAATAAATAAAGTAGACTACTTTTCATGTCGAACTATCACTTACTTCAGAAATCATTCGAATAGTAAAAATGGCAGCATTAAATCTTTGAACAAGATCCTGAATGTAGGCTTTCCACGACAGTTTACTACCCATCTGAACACCTAGAAATTTGAACTCTACAGTTCCACTGACCATATGCCCATTCTGTGAAATTAAAACGTCAGGTTTTGTTGAAATGTATGTTAGAAACTGTAAAAGCGGAATCTCATTGTGATTTAGCGTTAGTTCAATTTCTACAACTTATGTCACGACCTGCATTAGTTGAAACAGTTGCACACAACATCCTTTACTACCGAGCTAGTGTCATCAGCAAACAGAAATATTTTAGACTCACCTGTAATACTAGAGAGCATATCATTTTTATAAGTAAGGAACAGGAGTGGTGCCAGCTCTGGTCCCTGGGGTACCCCCCATTTTACCATGCCCTACTCAGACCACACTTCATAGCCATTCTCAACACTGTGGATAATCACCTTTTGCTGTCTGTTGTTACAGGAAGGGGTGAACCAGTTGTGAGATATCCCCGTATTCCACAATAGTGCAACTTCTGGAGCAAAATTTGTGATCAACATAATCAAATGCCATACTTAAGTAAAAAAAAGATGCTTAGCGTTCGAAACCTTTTGTTTAATCCATCCTGTACCTCACAGAGAAAAGAGAACACAGCATTCTCAGTTGTTGAACCGATTATAAAACCAAATTATACATTTGATAGCAAATTATGTGAAATAAAATGATAAATTATCATTACATACACAGCCTTTTAGCAAACACTAATACCATAGAAACAGGTCTAAAACTGTGTACATTATCCCTTTCTCCATTTTTTTATAAAGTGGCTTCATTACTGAGTACTTTAATAGTTCAGGGTAACTGACCATTCTTAAAGGAAAAATTACAAATATGGCCAAGTACAGGGCTAACATGTCCAGCACAGTACTTCAATATTCTGCTAGGTACTCCTTCGTATCCATGAGAGTCCTTAGTCTTCAGTCATTTAATTATTGACTCAATCCCCACCTTGTCAGTATCACAGAAGAGTATTTCAGAACATCAGTCTCAGAAAGACATTTTCCAAGAGAGTTATATGATTCTCTATAGAAACTAAGTTTTTATTTAAATCACCAGCAATGCTCTGAAAGTTATGGTTCAATTCTATACATATATCTGACTTATAAGTAAGAGAAATATTTTTACTACGAACTGACTTTATATCATCGACCTACTGTTGCTCTCAGACACTTCCTTCATGACTGACCATATGGTTTTAATTTTATCCTGTGAACTAGCTATCCTGTTTGCATACCACTTACTCTTTGCTTCCTAATAACATTTTTAAGCACCTTACAAAACTGTTTGTAATGGGCTACTGTAGCTCGATTGGGACTACTTCTGACAGTTTGATATAATTCCCACTTTGTTCCACATGATATTCTTATCAGAGGCCGCCTTTTGCTGCCAGTACCCTGTTTAGAACAGTCTAATGGAAATCAACTTTCAAGGAGCATGAGAAATTTGTTAAGGAAAACATTATATTTGTCATCTATGTTATTGGCACTATAAACGCCCTGCTCCTCTTGCCCCTTAATGGGGTTTAAAAAACCCTCTATTGCCATTGGATTAGCTTTTCTACACAGTTTGTAATTATATATGACCTTTGTTTGAGTACAAAAACCTTCTAGTGCCAAAATTTGTGCATCATGATCTGAAAGGCCTTCCGTCGTTCTATTAACAGTATGCCCATTTAGTAATGAAGAATGAATAAAAATATCGTCTATAGTTGTGCTAACATTCCCCTGCACCCTGGTTGGAAAAAACAGTCTGCACCAGATCATATGAATTTAGGAGATCCTCCAACATCCTTTTTGTCAGAGTTAGGGGAACTATAAATAACAACAAATAGAAGTTTAGTTTCATTAATTGAACTTCCCCTGTACGGCATTCAAATAACTGTTCAGTGCAATGATGTGATACGTCAATGAACTCTAATGGAATACTTTTTCTTATGTATATGGCCATTCCGCAAAGAACTCCTTCAAAAAACACCCAGCTTAGCTGCATCCTGGTAAAGAAAACCTCTGAATTGTCAAATTGTTTAAGTGGTGCTTCGATATACCAATAAACTACATCAAACTTCCAAATGATATAGCAGGTAAAAAGGCATGTATCAATGTTCAGAATCTCGAAGAGGAATTCTGCTTCACTTGGTCAATACTGGCGTGTGAAAGAAATTATACTAATAACCCACAAGAATACAGTACAAAAGATGTTTGTGGGCTTTTTAATTTTAAGCCATCTCATTCCCTACGACATTCGAGAGGCAGAATGTGCATCATGTTTATACCCTGTAGAAAGGGGAAAGCGAGCCAGAAGAAGAAGAATACACGGTGCGAGAAAAAGAAGGGAAGCATAAAGTTAGCGGACGCCTCTTCCTTTCCAAAGTAGGCGGTCAGCATCCTAAAACTGTAAATTTTCTGTTATTCTCCAAGGACAATAAATAACACTTTGCATGGGTGAAGAACATGTCCAACCTACTTTCAGCCCAAAAGATTAAACATCATGGTTCACATCATTTTTGCTCAAGAATTTATACCACCAGTAGCGCTCTCCTTTTGTAGTGGACGCTGATTTCAAATACCTACTCATCTCGTGGCATGCTGTAAGGAAGACCCTACTGTCTCCCATACAACCCTCACAGAGTGGCACGTACCATATGCAGCTCCATATCAGGTTGTAGGTTCACATCATTCAAGTAAGAATCATTTTAGATCACATGTTGAGAATATTCCTGTGAGATGGTTACTCACTAGGCTCAAAAAACTTGTGTGGGAAGCTGATCGCATTTATGTCATCAACATCCCCATGAGCAAATCGCAGGAGAACATGCCTTCTACAAAAAGAGCCATCAGATGCCATATTTGTGGACAGCTATTAGACAGAAGGGCGGAAACCCCATGTAGAGACCATTGACATCTAAATGGGAAGTTTCACGGTATGGCACACAATGCACACAACCTGAAGTAGCAAGTGCCACGACACATACCTTTCTTTTTTCACAATCTGAGCGGGTATGATGCCTATTTTGTCATTGAGCGCTTGGGTGATTTTGGTTTATCCAGTGATCCGGTTAGCGTCCTGCCTGTGAGTGTTGAGAGATGCATTTAGTTCTCCAAGCTGATGACACTGAACATCACCTCCCAAACTCACTTCGATTTATGCAAGCTCCACTTGAGAAACGTGCTGAGACTTGTGTCTGGAGGACATGCATCTCACTAGAGCTGCATTTCCTGATGAAACGAATTGTCAGCTTATGATGAAGAAGGGGATCTTTCCTTACGAATACCTGTATTGTGTGTAGAGACGCAAACAAACCACTCTGCCTGACATAACTGCATTCAGCAGTAAACTTACAGGCAATGCCATAACGGATGCATACTGTGGGCATGTTGTGAATGTTTGGCAGGAATTCAATGTCTCTGATTGAGGGGAGTATGCAAAGCTCTACATAGAGGCAGATATTTTCTAGAAAATCTGGGGTGCTTGCATGACTACTTACACTCTGGATCCTGTATTCTATTACACTGTACTAGGGCTATCGTGAGGAACAGTGTAGAAGAGGACACATGTCGAGATTGAATGATTGACTGATGTTGACACGCTGCTATTTCTCAAATGCAAGATTCAAGGGCAATTTGCCAATGTGTCCATAAGCACGCCCAGGCGAATAAACATTGAATGGGTGGATAGTTCAAAGCATCTAAGCATGAGACTTACGTCGTGTACCTTGATTTCAACAACTTATACTGATATGTTATGCAACAATATCTACCTGTTGGAGTATTTCGATTGCTATTCTGCTGAAAGATATGTCATGATGGTAGACTTGGCATTCTTTCCAGACTGTATGATGTGCACAGTGTTTTGCCTCTATGTCCATAGTGTCAAGTCTTGCGCAACAACTAATGACAATGCTGGGAGGGATTGGTGGGGGGGGGGGGGGGGGGGGGGAGATCAGAGATACATAGTGCACTATAGGAACCTGTGCACTAGTTTTTAAGATACCATCTCTTGAGTACATTTATTTAATGTGTGTATGAGTAAGGCAAGACACATTACCAAGATGTGTTAGCGCCAAAGCTATGAAATACAGCACAGATTCTGGATACAATAGAACGACTACCACTCTCAGCTCTCCCAACAATACCAGGATAGTTTTTCTTGTCTGAGAGCTACAGCTAGCAGCTCTCAAGTGACGGAGGCTGCTGTCTACACGAGACCTATGGACTCCTACAGCGTGACTACTTGAGACTTATCACACTCTCAGATACTGCCAGCGTATCGAAATGCTCAGAACGAGCTGCGACACGAGAAGCAAATGTCACCACCAAACGGCGGCCGGACGTAGTAATACCTCCCGGCCCTCACAGGCGAAGTTACGCAAGAGAGCGAGACAAATGCCTCAGTTCCCCCCCCCCCCCCCCCCCCCCCCAGAGCCAAGTGCGTGGACGAATACGTATATGCCAAGTTAACATAGAAGGATACACGAGGACAAAAGGAGACATCCTCACAAAGCTACTAACAGAAGAAAAAATTGATGTGCTGACCTTGCAGGAAACACATCTATCAGAAGAAAATATCTCGAGACTTCTAATACCAGGCTATGAAATTGTGGGCTATAAAGCCCATAATAAACACGGTATTGCAACACTGATCAAGAAAGAACTGGTTGATAATATTGAGGAAACTATGCACCACGAATTTGCCGTGGGAATCAAACTAAACGATATGACTGTGTATAACGTGTACAAGCCACCTTCAGAAAAATGGGAACAACCTGTTTTACCTAACCCACAACACCCTGCAGTCATAATTGGCGATTTTAACTCCCACCACCCCAGATGGGGCTATCAGTCTTGCGACAAAGAAGGACTCATGCTGGCAGACTGGGCAGATATAAATAATTATACATTAATATACGATGCAAAAGATACCCCCACCTTCTGTTCAGGAGCGTGGGGCACAACATCAACGCCCGATCTTTGTTTTGTCTCATCTGGAGAAACTGGAATAGCACTTCCGTCCAAGAGAACTGTACTGAGCCGTATTCCTCGGAGCCAACACAGACCAGTTATTATAGACCTTGGGATCCAAATACCAGTAATAAAGAGCCCCCCTGTAGCCCGCTAGAACCTCAGGAAGGCTAACTGGGTTAAGTTTAAAGATACCATTGAAAATAATGTAAACAGAATTCCCCCAATTCCAGAAAATTACGACAGATTTACGAAGTTAATTATCAAAGCGGCACATAACTCAATACCAAGAGGAGCGCGGAAAGAATACATCCCATGCTGGACAAAGGAGTGCAAACAACTACTCGATGAATATAACAAAACAGAGAATCCAGAACTAGGAGAACAGCTCATAAGAGCTATGGACGAGGAACGCAAACAGATATGGCAAAAGCAGATGGAACAAATGGACTTTACGCACTCCTCACAGAAGAGCTGGAGTCTACTGAGGAAACTTGGCGGAGCACAATTCAAGGGACGGAACATCAATAATAAAATGACCCCTAACAAGATATGCTCTTCTATACTACAAACATCCAGAATCCATGCCTCCGCCTCGAAGAAAAAAGAACTGCACCAACTGATGAACGAAGAGCTAGATGCAAGCGAGGAGGAAGCAGGTTTAGCGAACTGGGTAACACAAGAAGAGATAAATATAGCCCTAAAGAAAATGTCACCTGGTAAAGCAGCTGGCTGTGACGGCCTTCTTCCAGAATTCTTGAAGAACCTCGGGCCAAAGGGAAGAGTATGGCTGTCTTCTCTTTTCTCTAATATAGATACCAGCCGGTTACCAAAGCAATGGAAAAACGCACAAGTCATAGCCATCCAGAAACCAGGGAAAACAGGAGAGAATGCTAAAGATTATAGACCGATATCTTTATTGTGCACCACTTACTAGCTGTTTGAACGAGTCATCCTAGGCAGAATAGAAAGTAAAATAGAAGCTGCTCTTCCCCCAGAGCAAGGTGGTTTTCGAAAAGGAAGAGACTGTTGCGACCAAGTTCTCGCCCTAACCACTTTCATTGAAAGAGGTTACCAAAAAAAAGAAAACGGGCATGGTATTATTAGATCTCACCTCAGCATACGACACCGTATGGACAAAAGGGATACTGTATAAACTGTCAAAAGTCGTGAAATGCAAGAAGATCATAGATCTAGTCAGAAATATGTTGATAAACAGGAGATTCAAGGTATCTCTGAATGGGAAAACAAGCAGCTACAGGACACTACAAAATGGTCTCCCCCAAGGGTCTGTGCTGGCTCCATGCCTTATCAATTTATACATAGCGGACATCCCAAACCTGGAATCTCGTTCTTTTATGTATGCAGATGACATCGCTATCGCGGCTCACGCCAACACTTTCGAAGAACTGGAAGAAATTTTAAACAGGGATCTGGAACGACTACAACAATATTATGACAACTGGCACCTCAAAGTAAATCCGACTAAATCCGTGGCATCAATAATGCACTTGTGTAACAAAGATGCAAATCGTGAGCTAAAAGTGCAAATAAAAGGTAAATTGTTGAAAAACGATAGAACGCCAAAATATCTGGGTGTTAAGCTAGATCGCACTCTCACATATAAGAGCCACCTGTACGAAGTCGCCCAAAAAATGAAAACAAGAAACAACATCATAATGAAACTGGCAGGAACAACCTGGGGATGTTCCACTGAAACTCTACGCACATCAGCACTGGCACTTCTGTATAGTGTAGCGGAATATTGCGCACCCGTCTGGGCCCGCAGTAGGCATGTCAGATATATTGATGTGCAACTTAACGAGACAATGAGGCTCATAACAGGAACAGTAAGACCCACCCCGAAACCTTGGCTGCCCGTCCTTGCCAATATCGAACCACCCTCGATTAGACGTGAAAGAGCAATCCAGAGGTACAAAGAAAAGTTCAGGGACCTACCTCCTCCCCCTGACAGATTGATGTCAAGAAATCCCTTCTGGAAAGAACTCAAACAACAGATTGATATCGATAACCTGTGGAAACAGCAATGGCAGGAAAGCAAAGTGAATAACAGTTTCCTTATTGAGGACCCATCTCAACGAGTTCCAGGCTTCCAACTCCAACGTAGAGTGTGGGTAACTCTAAATCGTCTGCGGACAGGTGTTGGTCGGTGCGGATATTTGTTGAAAAAGTGGGGTTTCTCCCAGGACCCCAATTGTGAGTGCGGAGAGAGTCAAACCATGCAGCATATAGTTGAGTGCGACGTACACGGACTTAAGGGAGGAAATCTGATGGACATACATGTGATAAGTGACCAAGCACTTTTGTGGCTGGAAACCCTGAAAATTTTATTGTAAATCATTGTTAATGTTAATTTAAATTTTTATGTTGATGTTTGTAAGTGTATCACGCTTTGCCTGTAGCTGAACGAGAAATAATAAATAAACTGCCAGCGAGCTAATTCTCGGCGCGGTTTACACGGCATGTATTACTTTCACAACTCTCAGAGTGAAAAACTCTCACGTGTTTACCTAGCTTAACCATCACGAATAATATGCTAATTCAAGGACTAACCATTTGTGTCTGGAATGCAAATGGCCTGGGGTTAATGTCTGGGCAGTAAACTTTTGCTGTTAGCGCACAGACAGGGATGCACTGTACAGCAAGACATCTACCTACAAAAAAATCATCGCTCTGACACTAGCTGATGCAACTACCTGACTCGGACAACATATAACAACCTGGCGTTGATATTGGTCGATCAGTGGTTCAAATAACATTTTTTGTGGTTTATTGACCACTTTGTGCAAACCTCCTTCCAGATGACTTCAGTCCACTGCTGTTCATCTAAGTGAAAGCACAGAGGAAAAATTATAAATATCCATTTACCAATTTCTTGGTAAAACGTAAAAAACTCTTTGGTATCCAAATTACTCGTCATATTTGGAAATTCGCAATTAAGCAACTGTAGTACTAGCAGCAAGTGGTTCTGTCTCAAAATTTCATACTAGGAGTGCCATTAGTTAACCACTAATTAATGATTGAATATGCTGGAATATTATCCTTCTTCAACTCACTGTTTAAACATTCGATAACTAGTGCTAAGAAAGGCTATTAGGACAGAAAATAGTCCGAAATAAAATACTGAAGACAATGGCTATTATTTACAGCTATTAATTGAACAATTTATTTACTGAAAGAAAAGGAAGTAGGCCCTTTAAAGTTTAAAGAATCAGTTCGAGATACTTCTCTCATCAGTATCACTCTTCACTGTGTCCTAGCCGTGCGGGGTAGCCGCGTGGTGTCAAGCGTCTTGTCACGGTTCGCGTGGCTGCCCCCGTCGGAGGTTCGAGTCCTCCCTCAGGCATGGGTGTGTGTTGTCCTTAGCGTAAGTTAGTTTAAGTTAGATTAAGTAGTGTGTAAGCTTAGGGACCGATGACCTCAATAGTTTGGTCCCATAAGACCTTACCACAAATTTCCAATTTTCCACTGTGTCCGAAATACGCCACTGACCTATGGTTTTCAGGCACATAGTGTTTGACCTTGTAGATGTCCTGCAGCTTCTTAAAACTGATAGGGACTTTCACACCATACGCTTTGTCTTTCGGAGCACCACATCCTCTTCCTTCTTCAGCTTGAATGTCCTCTCAATTAGGCCATGGATGAACTCCAAAAACTTCACATACGCGTTCAGTTTATTACTGAACTCCAGATGGTTGTACACTGAGGCGCCAAAGAAACTGGTATAGACATGCGAATTCAAATATAGATCTATGTAAACAGACAGAATACGCCCCCGCGGTCAGCAACGCCTGTATAAGACAACAAGTGTCTGGCGCAGTAGTTAGATCGGTACCTGCTGCTACAATGGCTGGCTGTTAAGATTTAAGTGAGTTTGAACCTGGTGGTATAGTCGGCGCACGAGCGATGGGACACAGCATCTCTGAGGTAACGATGAAGTGGGGACTTTCCCGTGCGACCATTTCATGAATGTACCGTGAATATTAGGAATCCGGTAAACATCAAATCTCCGCCATCGCTGCTGCCGGAAAAAGATCCAGCAAGAACGGGACCAACGACGACTGAAGAAAATCGTTCACCATGACAGAAGTGGAACTCCTCGCAAATTGGTACAGATTTCAATGCTGGGCCATCAAGACGTGTCAGCACGTGAACCACTCAACAAAACGTCATCGATATGGGCTTTCGGAGCCGAAGGCCCACTCTTGAATCTTTGTTGACCGAACGACACAAAGCTTTACGCTTCGCCTGTGCCCGTCAACACCGACATTGGACTGTTGATGACTGGAAATATCTTGTCTGGTCAGACGAGTCCCATTTCAAACTGTATTGAGCGGATGAACGTGTACAGGTATGGAGTCAACCTGATGAATCCATGGACCCTGCATGTCAGCAGAGGACTGTTCAAGCTGGTGGAGGGTCAGTAATGGTGTGGGACATGTGCAGTAGGAGTGATATGGGACCCCTGATACGTCTAGATACGACTCTGACAGGTGACATGTACGTAAGCATCCTGTCTGATCATCTGCATCCGTTCATGTGCATTCCGTGCATTGTGCATTCTGACGGACTTGGACTATTCCAGGAGGACAATGCGGCACCCCAGACGTCCAGAATTACTACAGAGTGGTCCAGGAACACTCTTCTGAGTTTAAACACTTCCTCTAGCTACCAAACTCCCCAGACATGACCATTATTGAGCATATCTGGGATGCAGTGCAACATGCTGCTCAGAAGAGATTTCCACCCCCTCGTGATCTTACGAATTTGTGGACAGCCCTGCAGGATTCATGGTGTCATTTCCCTCCAGCACTACTTAAGACACTATTCGAGTCCACGCCACGTCGTGTTGCCGCACTTCTGCGTGCTCGCGGGGGCTCTACTCGGTATTAGGCAGTTGTACCAGTTTATTTGGCTCTTCGGCGTATGTATAATAAATTTGAACGAGCAACCACTCCTGCGAATGTCCTTGGATGACTTCTTGAATCTAAGGGGCTGCAGTCGTGGACTGTGCGGCTGGTCCCAGCAGAGGTTCGAGTCCTCCCTTGGGCATGGGTGTGTGTGTTTGTCCTTAGGGTAATTTAGGTTAAGTAGTCTGTAAGCTTAGGGACTGATGACCTTAGCAGTTAAGTCCCATAAGATTTCACACACATTTGAACATTTTTTTTTTCTTCTTGAAGTAGCGAGGCCACCAATCCTTGAAGTTCAGCACTTGGTTGGTTTGAAGACTCTTATCTACAGAAGGGAGCTTCTGTTTTCTTGTAGTTCGAATGATTTCCTCATACTCTTCAGGCAAATAGATCCGATCGAGTCTTCGAACTACTCTCTTGACGACTTAGGAGATTCTGTCACAGGGCAAGAAACTATGTCCACAAATCGAATAGTAGTGGCTGATGACCGAGAATCTGACATTCATGGTGAGTGTCAAAAACAGCCTTGTTAATGTGTGGTTTCGATTCTGCCCAGCACTGTCATCGCTAAATATATGCAGTTCTTTCTTTTCTGCTGGAATCTCGTAAATGAAGTCGAGGACACAGCTGCATACCACATTAGGAACTCTATTAGTTCTCTCTTCTGTATATGTGTATATAACTGAAGTCTCGTTTCCGGTATTATGAATGTTGAAAACATAAATCCTAAGTTTATGCAGATAGCACATTTCCTGAGCTAGCATAAATGTCAAAGGTAGATCCTTCATAAAATTCAAAGCAATGGCCCTGACGCCAGTCCTAGTCTTGTAGATTTCAGTGGCTTTTTGCATCTTCTGCTAAAACTTCTTGACGCGTCTTTTGTGAGCAATCACCTCAGCGACAGGTGCTCTGTTTCCTACTTCATGAAGACATCAAGATATTATTTTTACATTCATATATTTGAAGGTCGACCAAACATCAACTTGTGGCCTTGTAATCGTAGTTCTCATTAAAATGTTTTAAATAAAACTCTTATTTGACTACTCTTCTGCGCTCAGGATGATTTTCAATGGAATGTTTGTGCATTTTTCGAACTGTTAAACTGGACTCCAAATATGATACACGAATGGAAATGTCGAGTGACTCGTGTTTGGGAAATGACGGGGTATGTTCATCAGTTTTAGCAGTGGTCGTTGTTTCAAGAGTATTTCCATGGTTTCAATGCTTTCCTCTCATGTCAATAGGCAACTGATTACTCTCTAAAAGCTTGTTTAAATGTTGCATCACTTTACTTGTGTCAACACGCAAACTAACATAGGCCTTGCGTCAAACTTCAAACAGATTGAATCCTTTCATTACGCAGTATTTGAAGGCTGGCGTGTTTTGTTTGAAACTTTCTGTTGTTAGTCGATGTCTAGCAACATCATATCTTTCTATAAATCCTAACAGATGTGTATCTTTTTAATTTTTTGGGCGTCCACTGTACAAATTTTCTATCACACTTCGTTTTTCTGCTGCACTGAAATCAGCCATGCACTTTTTACGACTTTCAAAATCTGGACCAGTTCTTTTAGCCTCCATCGGTAACCCTTGCCTGTGACAAGTACTTCTCCACTTTGTCTGGATAGTTTCTCCATTAACTTTGAATGCTTATCTTTATTCACTTTACCTCTCTTTCTTCTATGTTCAGTCACATCGTCATCTGACTCAGACATTTTTTACAGAATACAAAATAACGCTTCGCTCACTGAGAGCTGTCTGTTAGCTGCTGAATATAAACAGATCCATGCAACAAGTAGCTCCAACAAGAGTTGTTACTGAAGCTAAATGTACATCTACATCTACATCCATACTCCACAAGCCACCTGACGGTGTGTGGCGGAGGATACTTTAAGTACCTCTATCGGTTCTCCCTTCTATTCCAGTCTCGTATTGTTCGTGGAAAGAAAGATTGTCGGTATTCTTCTGTGTGGGCTCTAATCTCTCTGATTTTATCCTCATGGTCTCTTCGCGAGATATACGTAGGAGGGAGCAATATACTGCTTGACTCCTCGGTGGAGGTAAGTTCTCGAAACTTCAACAAAAGCCCGTACCGAGCTACTGAGCGTCTCTCTTGCAGAGTCTTCCACTGGAGTTTATCTATCATCTCCGTAACGCTTTCGCGATTACTAAATGATCCTGTAACGAAGCGCTCTGCTCTCCGTTGGATCTTCTCTATCTCTTCTATCAACTCTATCTGGTACAGATTCCACACCGGTGAGCAGTATTCAAACAGTGGGCGAACAAGTGTACTGTAACCAACTTCCTTTGTTTTCGGATTGCATTTCCTTAGGATTCTTCCAATGAATTTCAGTCTGGCATCTGCTTTAACGACGATTAATTTTGTATGGTCATTCCATTTTAAATCACTCCTAATCCCTACTCTCAAATAATTTATGGAATTAACTGCTTCCAGTTGCTGACCTGCTATATTGTAGCTAAATGATAAAGGATCTTTCTTTCTATGTATTCGCAGCACATTACACTTGTCTACATTGAGATTCAATTGCCATTCCCTGCACCATGCGTCAATTCGTTGCAGATCCTCCTGCATTTCAGTACAGTTTTCCATTGTTACAACCTCTTGATATACTACAGCATCATTAGCAAAAAGCCTCGGTGAACTTCCGATGTTATCCACAAGGTCATTTATATATATTTTGAACAGCAACGGTCCTACGACACTCCCCTGCGGCACACCCGAAATCACTCTCACTTCAGAAGACTTCTCTCCATTTAGAATAACATGCTGCGTTCTGTTGTCTAGGAACTCTTCAATCCAATCACACGGTTGGTCTGATAGTCAATGTGCTCTTACTTTGTTCATTAAACGGCTGTGGGGAACTGTACTTGCGGAAGTCAAGAAACACGGCATCTACCTGGGAACCCGTGTCGCTGGTCCTCAGTCTCGTGGACGAATAGCGCGAGCTGGGTTTCACATGATCGTCTTTTTCGAAATCCATGCTGATTCCTACAGAGTACATTTCTAGTCTCCAGAAAAGTCATTATACTCGAACATAATATGTGTTCCAAAATTCTACAACTAATCGACGTTAGAGATATAGGTCTATAGTTTTGCACATCTGTTCGACGTCCCTTCTTGAAAACGGGGATGAACTGTGCCCTTTTCCAATCTTCTGGAATGCTACGCTCTTCTAGAGACCTACGGTACACCGCTGCAAGAAGGGGGGCAAGTTCCTTCGCGTATCCCATCAGGTCCTGCGGCCTTTTCTCTTTTGAGCGATTTTAATTGTTTTTCTATCCCTCCGTCATCTATTTCGATATCTACCATTTTGTCATCTGTGCGACAATCTAGAGAAGGAACTACAGTACAGTCTTCGTTTGTGAAACAGCTTTGGAAAAAGACATTTAGTATTTCGGCTTGTAGTCTGTCATCCTCTGTTTCAGTACCATTTTGGTCACAGAATGCCTGGACATTTTGTTTTGATAAATCCATTGCCACACCTGACCTATACACGAAGGGTGTGGACAAAGCCACCTATACTTGGGTACAAGGGTTATGCTGCGACCCCCTCCCCTCCCCCGCCCTCCACACCAGCTCTCAGAGAAATGAAAAATATAATGTAGTCACGTGTTTTTCTTTCAAGAAAATGATTTAAAAGTCGATATTACATAGATTTTTTAAAGGGTCGGAACCGGAACTTTTTTGTGGTTACTTACAAGTCGTCATTTGTCTTCCAAAATGTTGAAAATACTCCAGACCCCCAAGCTAGCACACGCTCTTCCCCCTTCCCTGCGAACTATCGCATGGGCAGCCTGGGGGTGGCCGAAATTTCTGCGATTTTAGCACAACTCACTGTGGAAGCTGTTAACGCAGCAAGTATCTGAAGACTATAGGAATGTTGAAATTTCTCCCAGCAATTTCCTCAAAGCCTAACACAGAGTACGGCTGTGTATTTCGACCATAGCAGGTCATGCATCACCCCGCAATGAAGTGTAATCTGAATCCACACTGGTGCGACATTAACAACACAAAAAGAAACAGGGCTGCCAAGATTGTCACACTCATGTTCCTTTATAACAGTGAATGGGGAGAAACTACACAATTTCTGCAGCAGAGACAAGATGTGTTGCCATCACCAATTGTGCGAGAAATTTGCTACCAACTAGACACTAAGACAAGTGTTTGGCAGACACATTTGCAGGAAATTTCATCTTACGAAAAATGCAGTTGATGATAATCACATTCGTCAAGCAGAGGAGAGACTGCCAGGGTTCCTTACAGCCAGATCTGAAGGCGATTAGATTGAGGAAGTCACTGAGAGAAATATACTCGCAAACTCTGTTCTTTACATACTTGTAGACCAGTCGGAGTTGACATGTTAGACAGTGCTCTCCAGAAGCAATTGCCACGTGATACAGTATACATGGAGATCTTCAGATTTCAGTCAGTGTAGAAATATGCACAGGTGGTTCCAATCCTCAGGTCAGTCAAAGATCTCCGACTGGTACAAAAAGATCGACCCATAAGCCTACTGCCTACAGTCTCCATAATATTCGAGAGGATTTTCACCAAGTGGCTGTGTCAGAATGTTAGGGAGGATGATCTTGTCCCAGACAAGTAATTCGGTTTTTTGAGACGGCACTCCACTCAACAGCAATTACTTCGACTGGTGGAGCAGCCATCGTTGGTTTTGGAATACTTAGGGTCAGTGTTCTTAAGCTAGGGTCACACACGTAACTCATGTGACGCCACAGCTTGTGGTTTAATGTAGTGGCATCATGAGCTACCGTTCGTTCAAACAGGATGCCGCAAATTCTATGTAGCTGCACACCTTTCAACATGACATCAGTTGAAATCATATGGGTTAGCATCAATGTTATAGTGCAGGTTATGGCATTAGAGCTGTGACTTGAGTTAAATATAAGGAAGATGACATACAAATGATGGATATGTAAACAGATTTTGCACTGGGATAAATCAGGGGTCACAAACACTTTTATAAGGGAAATAACATTTCGAGACGAAAATGCTGCCTGCTATGGCAAATTAACCAAGAGCTGACATGTAAAAATCGTCTGCAGACACACCATACGTTTACAATTTGGTTTACAGTCTTACCTGTGTCCACTAGCAAGCAACTTCTGCAAGCACTTGCTGAGGTGTTTACATTAGAACAAAAACTTATTCAAGCTTACTTCTTCAAGCCACTGAGGCAAGTTTATTTCACAAACCTGCTGCAAGTACTTGTTGAAGAAGTGCAGTTATTCTTAAAAACCAGAGTAGTTGCCATTGTTTTTGCAGTATTATTAATAAATAAAATCACAAAAAAGAACAAAAATAAAAAAGTGATAGAGGAGTTACATTGATGTCACCAAACCACTGTTTGGTTAACTAAAATCAGAGGACATCACATTATAAACCTTGAGGATGTCGAATGCACATTTGCAACATCTCTTGCCTATTGTATAATCAAATATTTGTTAACAGGAAACAAAAGTGCGGCTCGGAATCTCACTAGGAGCATGTGTGTAATTACCTTTCAATTTTTGCACGCAGTATTTACTACTATTATCACAATGTATTGCATTTTTGTTTACACTAACGTAAAAAAATTAGCTAAAATTTAAAGACCTCTGTACTGCCATTCTAGTTTCCCTTCTGAAGAAACTAATTGATTGGTAAATTTATTTCTCACTTCCTTTACTGATGGTGGGAATTATGTGTGTTTAGAGGTTCCAATGGTATGTCTGTTTCAGCCCGTCTGTCTATGTGCCAATCTCCTGTTTGACTCTGATGTTTTCGCACCGGTACTGAACACGCACAACTTCTGTGAGTTTGAGTAAAACTTTCAAGAAAAGAAATATTCTTCAAGTACCTCCAGCAAGATGCAAGAACTAGAACGAATTTTCGTCCTACAGCGGAGTGTGCGCTGATTTGAAACTTCCTAACAAATTTGAACTATGTGCTAGACCAGAAGTCGATCCTTGGAACCCATCTGACACGCAGTTTTAATTTGTCAGGAAGCTGCATGCAAGAAACTGTTTCCACTAACTTGTGAACTTCTTGAAGTTGACTAAACTAGAGGAAATGGACGGGAGGAGGGTTACAGATATGGTGTTCCCTAATATTCCAGCCAGTTCTATGATTGTGTGGATAATGCATAATACCACAACATGAAGTTCGACAGAATGCTTAATAAACATGATTTCAGGATTACGATGTTAGAGTGGTTGCGAAACAGGCAAATTAACTGCAACAACTGAGTGAGGAAGGTTGAACTGTTATCTAAAATAAAATAAAACAAACCAGCCATGAAAGTGTACACTGTGGATAAAATCGCTGAGAGGAGAGGCCACAAATAGTCGCTTTACCTCCCTACAACTGCGATTGAATTCCGATAGAACAGGCATGGGTCAAAATTAAGCAGTTTCAAGGAAAACAACGTCACTAGTGACATGCCTAAGGAAAAATTGCAAAACCTTGTTAATGCTGCTTTCCTTTCAGTTACTGCACTGGAGTGGCAAGGTTACTACAGGAAAGTGCAGCAACTGGAGCAAGAGTATGGACACAAGACAGAATAATGGAAATACTCACTGATGAAGTATCATCAATGATGTTGTTGTTGTTGATGATGATGATCTTGAACCAGACACAAGTGGTAGTGATCTTTAGTGAACATCGTTTTGAAATTCCTTTCAGAAACAGTTAATTACACTTTGTAAACATTACTGTTGTGTTATGTTTAATAAATGCAATGTACAGATTCTAAATATCAGTTTCTGACTCTCGATTCATAGTGTCCTAAGTTTTACATTCGTCTATTCTGATTTTTCATTATTTTCAATACATAAATAATAAATAAGTTGTAGATAAAACTCCTGATCGTGAAAATGTCAACAAATTAGGTGATTTCCTATCCAACGGTGTTAATGCCAGTGCCACCTCCGATTTAGTGATAAGCACGGAATTCAGGTAGTGGTGCCAGCACTAATGCAGGCAGCTGACCCTTTCTGCCCCTCACAGCCCCTATCCCCTTGGCAGCCATAAAGCATGGGCTTGGCCACTCCTGACAACCACCGTGTTAATTGTCAACTTATCGCAGACAAAAAATGTGGGCTCCATAGCACATCACTTTCACCTTTATTATCACTTTAATCTAACAAATGACCTTTTATTTCTTTAAATTCCATACCTTTCCCTTCTTCTGTTAACTCTTCTTCTTCTGTTAACTGTTGCAAAGCACCCAAAGATTCATTACATTCACTTAACTCATTATTTGTTTCGGAATCCACCCTGCCCCCTTCCCAATCTGCATGCAAGTCCTGTGAAACCTCTTCCTAAACATCATGTACCTGACTACTTTTTCCCACATAATTATAAAGCTCCCATGTTACCTTTAATTTTTATCTGAAGTAAGTTCGATTTGCTTTGATACATAATTAAAAATGGGCACAATTTCACTGATGTCTACAGGTATGATATGATAGTCATGTATTTTCCTAATATTCTCCTTTTCTTTTCTGCCACAAATAACTGTATTCCTAGTATGATTATGCACTATTTCTTTCTCTTTCACTTCAATACAAATCTTCCCATCTAATTCTTCACAAAGTAACACTTTTCCCATTCTTCTTTATCAGAATCCTCACCATCAGCATTACGGAGCATGCCATACCTGTCTGTCTCTATTTCTTAATTTTTCTCATTCTAAAGATCGCTAATAATTTCAACATTCTCTTCACAACTTCTACCTGTCTTGTTTTCTGTCCTTTTTGTACATGATCCTCATACCTTCAATCCAAGCAATAACAGTTTCACAGCCTTTCTCTACATTTTCATCTCTATTAATCTCACAATTCCCTATTAATTATAATTATTATTCTCTTTCTCTTCTGCTGACACAGACTGGCTACTTGATTCGTAAAAAAACGATTGTCAAAACATCCTCACCCAGTTCTGTTTCACTGCTTTGATTCCTGTCTTGCTCATCTTTCATTTCACTCAGTACAATTTCCCAGAACTGTCTATCAAAATTAGCCAGGTATGTTCTCCATTTCTTCTCTTCTTCTGGCACCATTAGCCTTATTTCTGTGCATTTTTCTCGTCCCAACCTGACATACATACATACATTAATCCTTGTTCCACAGATCATGAATGCGACATTTTGTAATGATGTAGACTGTGTCACCTTTACATACATTTCATTTACATAAAATCATTAATTAATTAATTTTTTTCAGTTACTACTTCATATCTAAGAATTCATCTATTGAATAGAAGGAGTTGTCATTCAGAAATTCTTTTAATTTACTTTTAAATGTTGGTTGGCTATCTGCCAGACTTTTAATATTATTTGGCAAATGATCAAAGATTTTTGTGGCAGCATGATTCACCACTCTCTGTGCCAAAGTGAGATTTAATCCAGTATAGTGAATATCATCCTTTCTTCTAATGCTGCAGCTATGCACTTTGCTGTTATTTTTTAATTGGGATGGGTTATTAATGACAAATTCCATAAGTTAATATATGTATTGCGAAGGTACAGTGAATATCTCACGTTCTTAAATAAATGTCTGCAAGGTGATCTTGCGTGGGCTCCAGCAATTATTCTGATTATATGCTTTTTTGCAATGAATACTTTCTCTCTTAATGACGAATTGTCCCAAAATATGATGCCATAAGAAAGCAGTGAATGAAAATAGGCATAGTAGGCTAATTTACTGATATGTTTATCACCAAAATTTGCAATAACCGTAATAGCATAAGTAGCTGAACCTAACCATTTCAGCAGATCATCGATGTGTTTCTTCCAGTTCAATTTCTCATCAATGCACGCAACCAGAAATTTTGAGTATTCTACCTTAGCAACAGACTTCCGTTCATAGTCTATATTTATCAATGGTGTTATGCCATTTGCTGTACAGAATTGTATAAACTGCGTTTCTCAAAATTTAGTGGGAGTCCATTATGGAGAATGTGTACACCCTTGCTCAACATTCCTCTTCTCCAGTTCTGAATTGCCCGTTTGAGTTTTTCAGAGTCTCACAGTACCTGATCTTAGCCTAAAAGCGTACTCCCATGAGTTTCAATGCATCCCCCCCTAAAGATTTTGCTATCATCCCAGCCAGTTTACACTTCCGTTTCATACTGATATGCAGGCCATGTCTTGTGAAGTCCCACCTACCAATACCATCAACAGGAACCAAACCTATGCCTCCCAATGGGATGTTTCGCAGTTTTCCTGACCGTTTCCTCTATTTTCAATCTACCTGTTGTCAAATTGTCTGCTTTTTCTTTCCCATGATCAACCTCTCTGTTCATGTCCCTATTTTCATTTCTATTTCTGTCATTTCAATAGTTTTGCCTCCTATCATTACTACCATGTTAATAATTTCTATAGCTTCCCAGCTCTCTCCTCCTATATCTCTCCTAATGATCTTGAGACCGCCCCTTATTCTGGTGTTGACCATATTCTCTTTGTCTATCTCCTTGTCTTACATTTCTCTCCCATGGTCTGTCTAACTTGTCTGCATATCATAGAAACATTTCTATAGAATCATGTTGTTGTTGTTGTTGTGGTCTTCAGAACTGAGACTGGTTTGATGCAGCTCTCCATGCTACTCTATCCTGTGCAAGCTTCTTCATCTCCCAGTACCTACTGCTACCTACATCCTTCTGAATCTGCTTAGTGTATTCATCTCTTGGTCTCCCTCTACGATTTTTACCCTCCACGCTGCACTCCAGTGCTAAACTGGTGACCACTTGATGCCTCAGAACACATCCTACCAACCGATCCCAACTTCTAGTCAAGTTGTGCCACAAACTCCTCTTCTCCCCAACTCTATTCAATACCTCCTCATTAGTTGTGTGATCTACCCATCTAATCTTCAGCATTCTTCTGTAGCACCACATTTCGAAAGCTTCTATTCTCTTCTTGTCTAAACTATTTATCATCCATGTTTCACTTCCATACATGGCTACACTCCATACAAATACTTTCAGAAACGACTTCCTGACACTTAAATCTATACTCGATGTTAACAATTTCTCTTCTTCAGAAACGCTTTCCTCGCCATTGCCAGTCTACATTTTATATCCTCTCTACTTCGACCATCATCAGTTATTTTGCTCCCCAAATAGCTAAACCCCTTTACTACTTTAAGTGTCTCATTTCCTAATCTAATTCCCTCATCATCACCCGACTTAATTCGACTACATTCCATTATCCTCGTTTTGCTGTTGTTGATGTTCATCTTATATCCTCCTTTCAAGATACTGTCCATTCCGTTCAACTGCTCTTCCAAGTCCTTTGCTGTCTCTGACAGAATTACAATGTCATCGGCGAACCTCAAAGTTTTTATTTCTTCTCCATGGATTTTAATACCTACTCCGAACTTTTCTTTTGTTTCCTTTACTGCTTGCTCAATATACAGTTTGAATAGCATCGGGGAGGGGGTACAACCCTGTCTCACTCCATTCCCAACCACTGCTTCCCTTTCATGTCCCTCGACTCTCATAACTGCCATCTGCTTTTTGTACAAAATGTAAATAGCCTTTCGCTCCCTGTATTTTACCCCTGCCACCTTCAGAATTTGAAAGAGAGTATTCCAGTAAACATCGGCAAAAGCTTTCTCTAAGTCTACAAATGCTAGAAACATAGGTTTGCCTTTCCTTAATCTTTCTTCTAAGATAAGTCGTAGGGTCAGTATTGCCTCACGTGTTCCAATATCTCTACAGAGTCCAAACTGACCTTCCCCGAGGTCGGCTTCTACTAATTTTTCCATTTGTTTGTAAAGAATTCGTGTTAGTATTTTGCAGCTGTGACTTATTAAACTGATAGTTTAATTTTAGCTTAATTTTCACGTCTGTCAACACCTGCTTTCTTTGGGATTGGAATTATTATATTCTTCTTTAAGTCTGATGGTATTACGCCTGTCTCATACATCTTGCTCACCAGATGGTAGAGTTTTGTCAGGACTGGCTCTCTGAAGGCTGTCAGTAGTTCTAATGGAATGTTGTCTACTCCCGGGGCCTAATATGGTGGCGAGTGAGTGACGTGCGTTAGCTTGGCTCGCAAGTTTACGTGAAATTTGGAGGTCTTTCTAAGCAGTTAGACTAGTCTACATATACTAAGGTCGTATATCTAGTGCCAGTGTCGTGCTTTGTATCACATAATGAGTACCAATTACACGGAATCGCACTTAAAATGGAAAATCGCCGAGCAACGCGCAGTGCAGCAACGGCCAGGCTGGCGACAGTGCAGGAGTGGAATCTACAACAGAAGTTGCGGCCGCTGCGCCCAGCATCGCTGACATCGCCGCACTCGTGAAGGTTGAGGTGAGCGCCACGCTGCAGGCTCGGGATCGTTGTTCAAACCGTCACTGATGCTGTCACTGCAGCAGTGATACACAAAATACAGAAAACTCTGGAGGCGAATGCGAGCGAGATCCGTACACTAGGCTCATCGTCAAAAGCAAGTGAGGAGAGAGCACGACTGCTCGAGCACAAATTGATCGAGAAGTCTGACGAGCTCGAACAATATGAGAGACGCAATAATCTCAGACTGTTCGGCATTCCAGAGAGCAGCAGAGAGAACACAGATGAACTAGTGATAAACCTTGCCCAAGAAAAGCTAGGCGTGTGGGTCACTATGAGTGACATTGACAGAAGTCATAGAATGGGGTTTGTAGGTCGCCAGATTCTAAAAAACCAAAACCTATAATACTGAAATTTGTGTCCTATAGCCTATAAGGAATGATATGAAATCTTCAGAGCGAAGAAGAATCTCACGAAGTTGGGTCTGACAGTATCAGAGGATCTGACCTCTGAAAGACTAATCATTTTGAACAGTGCGATTTTGAAATTTTGGCTACAGAACGTATGGACAAATGATGACAGGATAATGGTTAAGACCGAAAAAGGAAAGAGAACAATTTGCAGTGTTAATGAACTCCTAAGCCAGTGCTTTCGAAGCTAAATCATGTCAAATCTTGCTGCCACTAACCTGTATGTTTATATGTTTACATTGTCAACCATAATTGACCAATGTATTATCAACTTTTTCGTTTCTCCACACAACATTTTTATCTCTATTTTTTCTCATGTAATTCTGTTATTATTTGTGTTATCAACTTTTCGTTTCTTCACATAACTATTTTTATCTCAAATTGTTTTCTCATGTAATTTTGTTAATTATTACCTAAGTTAGTCTTACTTCCATCTGTAATTAGCAACCCACTATCATATTTTAGTTGTTATCCTCATAAGTGCCATTACTATCACACTCTGTCCTCGTCTTGAAAACTGTTATGTGCAGATTACCCCCGTTGTATTTAGTGAGTTTCCTTCCCTTCACAGCACATAACTACTTTCAGGAACGTTGCAAACCTCGCCAACCTTGGTTATAGGTCCCGTTGCCTCCTCTGGTGGGACCTGCCCCCCCCCCCCTGGGCCGCTTTCCCTGCAGAGAACTGGGAGAACACTCCCCCTCCCCCCTTCTCCTCACGCCTTCCACATTCCTCACGCCAGAACCCCTTGTCAGCGGTAACCACGACCCGCAACCATCTGTCAGCAACCTCCTCGGCCTATCGACACCTGAACGCACCAAGCTCCATATTGCACATGCAAATTTCCAGTCTCTGCCAGCTCACTTCGACGAGTTCAAATACACTCCTGGAAATGGAAAAAAGAACACATTGACACCGATGTGTCAGACCCACCATACTTGCTCCTGACACTGCGAGAGGGCTGTACAAGCAATGATCACACGCACGGCACAGCGGACACACCAGGAACCGCGGTGTTGGCCGTCGAATGGCGCTAGCTGCGCAGCATTTGTGCACCACCGCCGTCAGTGTCAGCCAGTTTGCCGTGGCATACGAAGCTCCATCGCAGTCTTTAACACTGGTAGCATGCCGCGACAGCGTGGACGTGAACCGTATGTGCAGTTGACGGACTTTGAGCGAGGGCGTATAGTGGGCATGCAGGAGGCCGGGTGGACGTACCGCCGAATTGCTCAACACGTGGGGCGTGAGGTCTCCACAGTACATCGATGTTGTCGCCAGTGGTCGGCGGAAGGTGCACGTGCCCGTCGACCTGGGACCGGACCGCAGCGACGCACGGATGCACGCCAAGACCGTAGGATCCTACGCAATGCCGTAGGGGACCGCACCGCCACTTCCCAGCAAATTAGGGACACTGTTGCTCCTGGGGTATCGGCGAGGACCATTCGCAACCGTCTCCATGAAGCTGGGCTACGGTCCCGCACACCGTTAGGCCGTCTTCCGCTCACGCCCCAACATCGTGCAGCCCGCCTCCAGTGGTGTCGCGACAGGCGTGAATGGAGGGACGAATGGAGACGTGTCGTCTTCAGCGATGAGAGTCGCTTCTGCCTTGGTGCCAATGATGGTCGTATGCGTGTTTGGCGCCGTGCAGGTGAGCGCCACAATCAGGACTGCATACGACCGAGGCACACAGGGCCAACACCCGGCATCATGGTGTGGGGAGCGATCTCCTACACTGGCCGTACACCACTGGTGATCGTCGAGGGGGCACTGAATAGTGCACGGTACATCCAAACCGTCATCGAACCCATCGTTCTACCATTCCTAGACCAGCAAGGGAACTTGCTGTTCCAACAGGACAATGCACGTCCGCATGTATCCCGTGCCACCCAACGTGCTCTAGAAGGTGTAAGTCAACTACCCTGGCCAGCAAGATCTCCGGATCTGTCCCCCATTGAGCGTGTTTGGGACTGGATGAAGCGTCGTCTCACGCGGTCTGCACGTCCAGCACGAACGCTGGTCCAACTGAGGCGCCAGGTGGAAATGGCATGGCAAGCCGTTCCACAGGACTACATCCAGCATCTCTACGATCGTCTCCATGGGAGAATAGCAGCCTGCATTGCTGCGAAAGGTGGATATACACTGTACTAGTGCCGACATTGTGCATGCTCTGTTGCCTGTGTCTATGTGCCTGTGGTTCTGTCAGTGTGATCATGTGATGTATCTGACCCCAGGAATGTGTCAATAAAGTTTCCCCTTCCTGGGACAATGAATTCACGGTGTTCTTATTTCAATTTCCAGGAGTGTATATATTTCAAACTACTGATATACACGTAATACTTTTGTCAGAGACTTGGCTCAAACCAAGTATTCCCACAACTTCCATAAACCTTGATGGCTATATCTTTCTCATGCATGACAGATGCAACAGATTAGGGGGTGGAGTAGGGGCATACATACACTCTAATTTATCAGCTACTGTGCTACATACATTCGACAATAATGTAGATAAACAGGAGGAATATATGTTCATAGAGATCAAATCCCTTAACAGAAAGTGCTTAATATGTGTCCTTTACAAACCTCCTAAAGTAGGTGGGTTCGCCTGCTTCGAAACTGCCCTCTCAAGTCTCATGGTCATATGAACATGTAATAATACCAGTTGACACTAACATTAATTTTCTGCACAATAGTCCTTCCAGTGGGAAATTTAAGAGGATGCTTTCTTCCTCAAATATGACGCTACTTCAGCTGGAACCTACTCATCACACCTCTACCAATCACACTTTCATACATATATAAGCAACGAAATCTGCAAACAGAATAATCTGCACCTCTCAAATATCTGCGCCTGGCATGTACGCCCATGACATTATTTTCATGACGTATTCACTAGCATGTCCTAGAAAGAAACCAAAACTGTCTACATACCGAGACTTCAAGATAGGCCCGAAGCCCACACCTACTACAGTAGTACAAGTTTATATGCCAACTAGCTCTGCAGATGATGAAGAAACTGATGTATGATGAGATAAAAGAAATCATTCAGGTAGTGAAGGGAGACGAAAATTTAATAGTCATGGGTGACTGGAATTCGACAGTAGGAAAAGGAAGAGAAGGAGACGTGGTAGGTGAATATGGATTGGGGGTATGAAATGAAAGAGGAAGCCGCCTGATAGAATTTTGCACAGAGCATAACATAATCATAGCTAACACTTGGTTCAAGAATCATGAAAGAAGGTTGTATACAAGGAAGAACCCTGGAGATACTAGAAGGTGTCAGATAGATTATACAATGGTAAGACAGAGATTTAGGAACCAGATTTTAAATTGTATGACATTTCCAGGGGCAGATGTGGACTCTGACCACATCTATTGGTTATGAACTGTAGATTAAATCTGAAGAAAATACAAAAAGGTGGGAATTTAAGATGATGGGACCTGGATAAACTGAAAGAACCAGAGGTTGTACAGAGTTTCAGGGAGAGCATTAGGGAACAATTGACAGGAATGGGGGAAAGAAATACAGTAGAAGAAGAATGGGTAGCTTTGAGGGATGAAGTAGTGAAGGCAGCAGAGGATCAAGTAGGTAAAAAGACGAGGGCTAGTAGAAATCCTTGGGTAACAGAAAAAAATATTGAATTTAATTGATGAAAGGAGAAAACATAAAAATGCAGTAAATGAAGCAGGCAAAAAGGAATACAAACGTCTCAAAAATGAGATCAACAGGAAGTGTAAAATGGCTAAGCAGGGTTGGCTAGAGGACAAATGTAAGGATGTAGAGACTTATCTCACTAGGGGTAAGATAGATACTGCCTACAGGACAATTAGAGAGACCTTTGGAGAAAAGAGAACCACTTGAATGAATATCAAGAGCTCAGATGGAAACCCAGTTCTAAGCAAAGAGGGGAAAGCAGAAAGGTGGAAGTAGTATATAGAGGGTCTATACAGGGGCGATGTTTTTGAGGACAATATTATGGAAATGGAAGAGGATGTAGATGAAGATGAAGTGGGACATATGACACTGCGTGAAGAGTTTGACAGAGCACTGAAAGACCTAAGCAAAATAAGGCCCTGGGAGTAGACAACATTCCATTAGAACTACTGATAGCCTTGGGAGAGCCAGCCCTGACAAAACTCTACCATCTGGTGAGCAAGAAGAATATAATAATACCAATCCCTAAGAAAGCAAGTGTTGACAGACGTGAAAATTAAGCTAAAATTAAACTATCAGTTTTTAAGTCACAGCTGCAAAATACTAACACGAAATCTTTACAGACGAATGGAAAAACTGGTAGAAGCCAATCTCGGGGAAGATCAGTTTGGATTCCGTAGAAATGTTGGAACATATGAGGCGATACCGACCCTACGACTTATCTTAGAAAATAGATTAAGGAAAGGCAAACCTACGTTTCTAGCATTTGTAGACTTAGAGAAAGCGTTTGCCAGTGTTGACTGGAATACTCTCTTTCAAATTCTGAAGGTCGTAGGGGTAAAATACAGGGAGTGAAAGGCTATTTACAATTTGTACAGAAAGCAGATGGCAGTTGTAAGAGTCGAGGGACATGAAAGGGAAGCAGTGGTTAGGAAGGGAGTGAGACGGGGTTGTAGCCTCTCCCCTATGTTATTCAGTCTGTATATTGAGCAAGCAGTAAAGTAAACAAAAGAAAAATTCGGAGTAGGTATTAAAATCCATGGAGAAGAAATAAAAACTTTGAGGTTCGCCGATGACATTGTAATTCTGTCAGAGACAGCAAAGGACTTGGATGAGCAGTTGAACGGAATGGACAGTATCTTGAAAGGAGGATATAAGATGAGCATCAACAACAGCAAAACGAGGATAATGGAATGTAGTCTAATTAAGTCGGGTGATGCTGAGGGAATTAGATTAGGAAATGAGACACATAAAATAGCAAAGGAGTTTTGCTATTTGGGGAGCAAAATAACTGATAATGGTCGAAGTAGAGAGGATATAAAATGTAGACTGGCAATGAATGGCAAGGAAAGCGTTTCTGAAGAAGAAAAATTTGTTAACATTGAGTATTGATTTAAGTGTCAGGAAGTCGTTTCTGAAAGTATTTGTATGGAGTGTAGCCATGTATGGAAGTGAAACATGGACGATAAATAGTTTGGACAAGAAGAGAATAGAAGCTTTCGAAATGTGGTGCTACAGATGGGTGGATCACATAACTAATGAGGAGGTATTGAATAGAGTTGGAAAGAAGAGAAATTTGTGGCACAACTTGACTAGAAGAAGGGATCGGTTGGTAGGATCACCAATTTAGTACTGGAGGGCAGCGTGGAGGGTAAACATCGTAAAGGGAGACCAAGAGATGAATACACTAAGCAGATTCAGAAGGATGTAGGCTGCAGTAGGTACTGGGAGATGAAGAAGCTTGCACAGGACAGAGTTGCCTGGAGAGCTGCATCAAACCAGTCTCAGGACTGAAGACCACATCAACAACAACAACATGTATTTACAGACTTCTAGTTAGAGACTATCAATAGATTTACTCCTGGTTTATAATACTTTTTTTACAAAGAACTTATTTAATAATGTAATGCCACATTTTTCACTCATATCTCACTATCAGTCACTGCACACACTATACACACGTTGTTTCATAACACTTCACTCACTACACACACACGCACACACACACACACACACACACACACACACACACACACACACAGACACACACACACACGACACACACTGGTGATCTCTATGCCATTTTCTGTACTGCAACTTCCCATTTGCTATCCTGAAAAACTGAGTCAGCATCCCTCCATAATGAGTGAGATGATGAGGTCAGAAAGAGGAAGAGGTGTTAGCATTGTGCCATGCATAGCTTGGGTGTAAGTATTTCTAGAAAAGAAAAAAAGAAGGAAAAAAACATAAAGTGAAGGTATTATGTGGAATGTTGGATATTTTATAATCATTAATATTATTTTTATATATTTGTATAACATTTTTTATCAAACACCTACTCTGTTTTAGCTAAGTAATCTTTCAATGTGTAAAATGTATTGCATATCAGGTACTTTTTAGCTGCCTTTTTAAACAAGTGTATTTTGGCAGTTTCTTTAATCCCTTTTGGTAATTTATTGTACAGTTTTATTCCTTGGTAGAAAATGCTGTTTTGAGATTTATGTTTATTTTTTCTTGATAAATGTAATTTGAATCTATTTTTTGTTGCATGGTCATGGATAGAGCTGTTTGTGCAGTAATTTTTGATGTTTACAACTGACTAGTAAATGTATTCACATGGAGTAGTTAAGTCCCCAGTGTTCTGAACAGATCTTTACAATGAGCTCGGCTAGTATTTTTTGGTTATTGTTCTTATGGGTCTTTTCTGGAGTTTGAAAATTGAGTTCATATTTTGTGCATTTGTTCCGCAAAAAGAATGCCATAGCTAAGAATTGAGTGCACATATGTATAATATGTAACTAAAAGACAATGCATGTTACACGCTGATGATAGGATTCTAAGGGCATAACATGCTGATGACATTTTGTTTGCAAGTACCTTTGTGTGTTCACACCACTTCAACTGAGAATTAATATTCATTCCCAGAAAATTTGCATTTGTTACACAGTCTATAGAGGTGCCATCTACATTTAATTTAACATTGTCATTGTTCCTCTTCAAACTGAAATTCATAGCATTAGTTTTATTTATGTTCAGTGTCACTTTATTAGTTACTGACCAATCATAGACTTCCTTGAGAGTTTTATTTGCTTTCTCATCAAGGAGTTCTCTTGTTTTCTCAGTGACTATAATATTTCTGTCATCAGCAAAGAGGATTTTTTCACCATGATTAACACTACTGGGAAAGTCATTGGTGTATATCAGGAACAGTGTTAGTCCTAACCCCTATATTAATACATTTTGGTTCTGATAAGTATTTTAGTAAATGCTTAGATCTATTTGAAGTATGTGTTATCTCTACTCTTTGTACCCTATCTGTTAGGTATGATCAAAACCAGTCATTAGATACCCCTCTTATTCCAAATGCTTCTAATTTATTTAATAGAATCTTTTGGTCGACTGTATCAAACACCTTAGTAAGATCCAAAAATATGCCTGTGATACACTCATCTTTATCAAGAGAATCAAGTACAACTTTTGTGAAATCTGCTATGGCTGACTCCATATTTTTTTGGAAACCAAACTGTGATTCACTTAAAAGATTGTATTTATTCAGCTAATTCATTAATCTATCTTTCATAATTGCTTCTATTATTTTTGAGAATGCTGACGGCAGGGAAATGGGCCAGTAATTTTCTATGTCTTCTGCATTACCTTTCTTGCCTGTTTTAACTGCTCTGGAAATGTCCCTGCTGTGAAGGATTAATTTATTATATTTGTTAAGGGGCCTTGTATAATTCCTAAGTATTGTTTCAGCACACACATTAGTACTTCATCTAAGCCTACTGACTTTTTATTTTTTGGTTTTTGAATTGTTTTACTGACTTTATTCTCTGTGGTTGGAAGTAATATCATTGTATTTAGTGAAACATTATTTACAGGTGTTATATTTGTTTGGGCGACATTTTGCTGTACCTTCTCTACCATACTTGAAAAATGTTCGTTTACATAGTTTGCTAAGTGCTGTGGATCATTTATTACCTTATCCCCCTCCCTTAGCAGTATGTTATTCTGCGTTTGTTTGCCTCTCCCTTATTCTCTGCATTATATATTATTTTGTCATTAAATGATTTTTTTGCAGCACTCAGCACCTTCCTATAGATCTTTTGGTTTAACACACTTCCGAGCATCTGCTCCAAAAATAATGAAACCAGTCCCAGAGTGCCATCTGACAGCTTTGGTTGGAACCCTAAATGATGTCATGATGTCAGCCAGAGGACAGTCAGCTATGTGCAGCTGGTTGTGAGGAACCCTAACACATGGCTCCTTTCTACTTTTAGTGGCTCCAGAAGCACATATCTCACATTGGCTGCTGGTTCCTGACCACTGCTGTAGGTCGCTGTTAGCTCCTACATAGTAATAGATTTGATCCAGAAGTGCAAAATATGGAGAAGTAGAGAGAATCAGTCGTGGTTACAATAAAGATGGATTTATTAGTTCTTTATTTGAGATGTATTTCTCCTGTATTCAAAGGCATCTTCAGACAATCGAACTATTGGTAAATAATAATCTCATGAAATGGGGAGCCAAACACATGTAATTGCCCCCAGGAAAGAGTACGCCAAGTGCATTTATAAAGCTAAAACACGATTGTCACAATTTGTATCTTGTGAAGATTTACAGTAATGTAGTAATGCACCACAAGCCAATAATGGTAATAAAGGAGAACTCTCATATGGTAAGATCAAAAGTGATGTTTTACAAACGCAGGTTCTGTCAACAGCATAAAAAAATCATCATATGGAGATGATACCCACTAAACCCAAAATAGCACTTCTTTAAATTTGTCATATATGCACAACTTTACGTGTTAGCACCTTCATTACCATTATCGGATTGTGGTGTGCTACCACATTACTGTAAACCTTCACAAGGTACAAATTGCGACCATTGGCATTGTTCCATATTTTAGCATTATACATGCACTTGGCTCATTCTTTTCTGGGTGTAATTTCATGTGTTTGACTCAATTTCATAAGATGATTGTTTACCTATAGTTCGATTGTCTGAAGAAACTTTCAATACAGGCGAAATGCGCAGCAAATGAAGCACTAATAAATCCATCTCCATTGCAACCATGACTGAATTCTCTCTGTAACATTACGATGGCTGCTTTACCATTGACACAGAGTTTGAGAATGAGGTGGAATGACTTTAGCAGTGCAAAATTCTGGCCGACGATCCGTAATTTGTTCTCACACATGCTGCCTTCATTTGAAATCAAAGAAACTGGAATTTGTGGAAGTAACTTGTTTTTCCATATCGCCCACAATGCGTTGTCAAGCATAAAAGCAGTGTCCATCAATACCTGCAGATGTCGCCAGAACTGGGAAGATGATCTGCTGTTTAGTTTTTTTGTATAAATCGGCTGATGAACTTGTTTCTAACTTGTGAGTGACCAGAGGTGACTGGATGATGTCACTGATGATAGATGTATAATCAACAATATTGCACAACAAAGTAGAAATTTTGACACGTCATCAGGAATGTTGTGGGTAGTCAGAACAATCTCTGTGATGTCTAAACCTAGTCTATCTCCTTTTCAGGTTGAAATAAGAGCAGGTTATGTAATGAATGCTCCATTGTAGGAATGTCACTGAAATTGTGCCTGTATAGCACTAGGTTATCTGATCCAGGGGTGTCGTCATACGGAACCCCATTGATCATACACAGCCAAGGAGATAAATCACAATTCTTCTCGTGTGACCCACTTGGTCATGTACCATGGAGGAAGAAACGGTTTCGTCTGCTCCATTTCTGGTGTGGAAGCACAATGGAATACATATGGACATAGTCTTGATGTTGAAACTGCATATGAAAACGTGGTTCAGTTACATGTACACAGTTTTGTATCGAGCTAGTGTGATCTGTCTTATTGACTCAGTCAGTGTGATGAGAGGTTGTGCCACACTAATTCGTTGCAAGAGTTCCACGTGGTGTTCTACCTGTGTGGGAGGGAAAACATAATCACTCTTAGTTTTCAACTCACAAATGGTTTGCTACATATCATTTGTCACACCTTGTAATTCACTAAAAATAGTGTTTGGTTGGGCGAAAGTTCGCATTAACCTTTATCTAGCTTCATGATCCACTGTTTGGCAGCCTCCTGGTGGGAAGTCACACCTCTGTAATTGGTAGTGTGAGGTGCCACGTCGCCCACGTCACCGTATAAGGAAGGTGGGCTGGTCACAATCTGCTGCCCATCGGTAGAGGTCGAACTGCTGCTAGGTGAGCCTGGAGTGGTTTACCAGAGGAGCGGCGCCAAGTCCTGGAAGGAGGGCTTTGTGTTGGTAGCTGACACTGTAGCTGCAGCTGACCAGGCTTGTGGTGACTGCTTATTGACCCATGGTATGGCAGAGCCTGGCATGGTCCCCTCGATATAGCTGGTCTGCTGAGCTGTGAATATTTCTGCTAAAAAGTCCAGTTGATTATAGGAGAGAATGGCTTATTTGTTGTGTCGATGCATCATTTCTAGTCATCTTCCAGACAACATTTCCATGGCCACTTGTGGGGCAGCTATTGGCCTGTTCTATAAGAATGCTCTCTTGCTGCTGTGCTGGGAGGTTCACTGCGCTGGGTCTTGTCTGTCTTGCAATATATAAACAGACCCTTATTGTGACTGGCATGCCGAGATCGGCACCTACCAGCTGCCTATGTCTTCTGTAATGCTGCACTGCCATGCTTGCACGGAATCACAAAAAATAAGTGGGGGCGCTACAGAACCACACAACTTTGGAAGATATGCCCGTGGGTCTCTATTCTGGACTGCTGTACAACAAAAGTCATCAAGCAAAGCTAACAAAGTACATTTACAAAAATTTTCAGTATATTAGTACTAACCTGCTTGAAAAAGAAGTTCAGAGGTTAGGAATTTACACTACAGTGATTAGCCCTTCAGATCCTTACTTACTACTACAAGTGTACACTTGTCTCGTACTAATTACTAGTCCTTAATTCTCTTGAGAATGTACAGAATAGCATATGACTATACTAATATCCCACTAGCCATGTTATCCTGACAATGGTCCAGATACCCCTTATCACATTTTCAAGGTCCTCAACTCTCAAAAGTTGAGAAATACATTTCTTACTATTATCCTAATTACAATCTTCCATGTACAATTATCTTTTACTTCTCACTTTATACATACAAGAAAAAATGATATGAAAAACTCTTTCCCTTTTAATAATTTATCCTGAACAAACTTTTACCAGCATATGGTGTGACTCTGTTAACCTTCAGTGTTCGGCATTACCTTTGTCTATCCAGTGGTATTTAGCTCATTGTTTTGGAATTTCGTTCAGAACTTTGTCC
Organism: Schistocerca piceifrons; assembly: GCF_021461385.2. Classification (NCBI taxonomy): domain Eukaryota; kingdom Metazoa; phylum Arthropoda; class Insecta; order Orthoptera; family Acrididae; genus Schistocerca; species Schistocerca piceifrons. Next base: position 187,068,218 of record NC_060139.1, read on the forward strand.
CTGTGAACACTGTTCCGTTTATGCTTTCCTAGAAAGCATATTCCCAACCCTATCCTCGCATGTGAGCCACATATGGTATTATGACTCAGAATACATCGACATTTAATCCCAATTACTTATCTCACTATACTGTTAATCACAGGCTGAATTCTTCCCACAAATTCTTGGCTTACTGGAACCTCTTGTGGCGTCACAGCTATTACGCGACTGCAGATTTTTGCAGTAAGTTTTGTTACGTTATGGCAAGCTGTTTTGGAAGCCTGCAGTATAGTAGCATTCGGCAGCGGCAGACTTGTGGCCTGCCATATGCGTCAGAGCCACACCTGTCGCTAAAGCGGACCATGAGAATGCTCACTGTGGCGGGTACTAAAATCACTTATTCAGCCCTCCTAAGAAACTAAATAACTATGTTAAATATTGTCTGTTTTATACCAAATTTGGTACATGACCTTTTGTTATTCAGACGAACGTTATGTCAAAATTTGATACCACTACCTATAATAGTTTTGGAGCTATAAAAAAAAACCATTAAAATGTACTTAACGGACACTTAAGAATAACAGTTTATATTTCTTTTGTTATTCAAAAGCAGTAATAGCACTCTCAGTGTGCCGATTTATTTTATAAAGACTTTCGCAATGAAAATAACAGTTTAAAAGTTAATATTTATATTTTGTGTTAGGGTGAGAGTAAATGAGTGTGAATGTGAGTGTGTATTGGGACATATGTCAAATTTCAATTCTACAAGGGTAATCCCAAAAGTAAGGTCTCCTTTTTTTTTATAAGTACATAGACCTGTTTATTTCTACAATGGTTGACATCAGTTTACAGCTTGAACATTTAACTACTTCTCGACATAATCACCATTTCTGTTGATGCATTTTTGTAGAATCTGTGGCAGTTTTTGTATGCCCATGTCATACCAGCTCGCCGCCATGCTGTTCAGAAAGTTATGAACCTCTTCTTTCACCTCATTGTCGGAGCTGAATCGCATTCTGGCCAAATGTTCTTCTAACCTAGGGAACTGGGCACCAAGTCAGGACTATAGGGCAGGTGGGTGATTATGTTTCACTGAAACTGTTGCAAGAGAGCAACGGTTTGTTGAGCGATGTGTGGGCGAGTGTTACAGAGATACATACATACGTCCATTAATCCTTGTTCCATAGATTAGAATACGACATTTCGTAATGATGTGTAATGTGTCAATTTAACACAAGTTTTCTTTACACAAAATAATTAATTAATTTTTTTACAGAAACTACTTCATATCTAAGAATTCATCTATTGAGTAGGAGTTGTCGTTCAGAAATTCTTTTAATTTGCTTTTAAATGTTGGTTGGCTATCTGTCAGACTTTTAATACGATTTGGCAAATGGCCAAAGATTATTGTGGCAGCATAATTCACCCCTTTCCGTGCCAAAGCGAGATTCAATCCAGAATAGTGAATATCATCCTTTCTTCTAGTGTTGTAGCTAAGCATTTGGCTGTTATTTTTGAACTGGGATGTGTTATTAACGACAAATTTCATAAGTAAATATATGTATTGCGAAGGTACTGTGAATATCCTGAGATCCTTAAACCAATGTCTGCAAGTTGATCTTGGATGGGCTCCAGCTATTATTCTGATTACACACTTTTGTGCAATGAATACTTTCTCTCTTAATGACGAATTGCTCCAAAATATGATGTCATATGAAAGCAGTGAATGAAAATAGGCATAGTAGGCTAATTTACTGATATGTTTATCACCTTAATTTGCAATAACCGTAATAGCATAAGTAGCTGATCCTAACTGTTTCAGCAGATCATGGATGTGTTTCTTCCAGTTCAATTTCTCATCAATGCATACAACCAGAAATTTTGAGTATTCTACCTTAGCAACAGACTTCCATTCATAGTCTATATTTATCAATGGTGTTATGCCATTTGCTGTACAGAATTGTATAAACTGCGTTTCTCAAAATTTAGTGGGAGTCCATTATGGAGAATGTGTACGCCCTTGCTCAACATTCCTCTTCTCCGGTTCTGAATTGCCCGTTTGAGTTTTTCAGAGTCTCACAGTACCTGTCAACGTTAATTGTGGCCTTTGCGATTCAGCTCCGACGATAAGGTGAAAGATGAAGATCATAACTTTCTGAACAGCCTGGTGGCGAGCTGGTACGGCATGGGCATACAAAAACTGCCACAGTGTCTACAAAAATGCATCGACAAAAATGGTGATTATGTCGAAAAATAGATAAATGTTCAAGCTGTAAACTGATGTAAACCATTGTAGAAATAAACAGGTCTGTGTACTTATAAAAAAAATAGGAGATCTTACTTTTGGGATTACCCTCGTATTTTGTATTACACCTTACGTAACTAGCAAGTTTTACGCTACCAGGGTGTCATGAAAACTGTAAATCCCCCTAACTGGTGGATTGCTTTTGTAATAAGGCAACCAGAAAGGTAATAACAGGATAATCAGTTCTAAAGTATATTTCAAGCAAAGATTCTCTTAGTTTTCGTTTCGTTTGATTTGGTGGAACATTTTGTTAATATTTGCAGCATGAAATGACGTAAATGCCTCTGCGAATGTTGATTGGAGTAATACCGTTTAAGTGGAAATATGATCTTGTATGACCTGAAAGCAACGGCATTCGGTCAGTCGTGGATTAGCTGAAGGACGAGAGAGTAATGTTACACATGTCCGAAAAAGTTATTTGTAAAATGAAGAAGTTACTGTTATTTCCCATTCGGTTTATATCGCCATGCAAGCAGATGCATTTACGGACAGTTCTGTGAAGTTTGAGAGATTTTGGAGTGTTTGTTGTAGAGAAAACTGCGTTTTAAACTATCGGCATTTGTGAAGAATTCTGCGTGGCATGTTCAGTGTGCATTTACAGTACATTTTTTGGCGAATATCTTCCTTTGTAGAATCTACTGAAAAGAACCGAGCGTGAAATTCATTTCGTAGCAGAGTATTGACTGTATTAATCTCGTAATATTTCGGTTGGACTTGTACATTTCTGGCTGTCTTGCGTGTGATATAAGCTGCATGAATTAGCAGTAGATGTGCTATCGACGTAAATGCGGAGTTGTTGACACCATTACTAAAAGACAATAAACAACATTAGTATGGGGAAGCGGACATTTTCAATGAAGGAAGGAAGTTTCCACCTTTGCCCGTTACTACCAGAGATTTACAGGTTTATTTTGTTACCTGACTTACACGGACTATTCAGTCGTAAGTATGGACGACGGTTTGCTTCAACGCTGCTTTAGCATCGTCTACATAGTACCTACGAATGCAGAGCAACGGATGGTGAACGAACGCTGTACTGAGGTAGGTGTACATTAATTTGCAGCTTGCTTCACTCGGTGCTAGCGAACATTTTTAACTCCGCTCCGCCGCACTCTGATCACCAAAAGCAATTTCCTGGTGGCGTCTGATACTATAGCACACGAATTAAGCTTTAATGGTTTTATTCTCAATTTAACTGCCTTGCCCTGTAATGTGGACGAACTTCATGACAGCATTGCGTTGACGACAGTGTGCCCTAGCTGGAATTTTGCCCTTCTAAGTTTTACGGTGCATCACCAAAGGTCAATTTTGGCATGATGTTCAGGCAGAAAGTTTACTCTCGGGTTTGTCTCGTAACCTTCACTTACATTATGCTCAGCCCGGCCGAGCGGTTCTAGGCGCTTCAGTCTGGAACCGCGTGACTGCTACGGTCGCAGGTTCGAATCCTGCCTCAGGTATGGATGGGTGTGATGTCCTTAGGTTAGTTAGGCTTAAGTGGTTCTACGTTCTAGGGGACTGATGACCTCAGATGTTAAATCCCATAGTGCTCAGAGCCATTATGCTCATGCACATCAAACTGGGTTCATTGTAAACGGATCAGAATGGACTTCAGCAGGTTGCTGTGTTAGGATGTGACCTTTGTTTGCACTATTGATAATACACCCTGAACCTCTGGCATACACTCTTCGAAATACTCTGCCTTGTCGATCCAATCATTAACTTCATGAATTTGGTCTTCTCTTCCTTTTCCTATGGTCACCCTGCTTCTGAGGAAATATATGCATCTATATTGTTTCTTTCACAAGATCTGCAACACCTGAAACACGACTATCAAAATTAATGGCTTCCTGTGCATTTCTTGTAATATGTACAAGAACATCATTTTCTGCAGTTCTGCACTGAATGACACAAAAATCAGTGTCACTTGTACTTCTGTGTACCTCTGGCCCAGCCTCCATGGTCCTAAACTAAACCCATTATCACCCAGTGGGATATAGGTACTACTGCACTTAAATCATCCATGTTGCTATCTGCACACTTATTCACTTTGGTGCAGCCCACAGTTTCCCCATCTGGCACTACGGCTACATGATATTCTAAAGTTGCACGTGATACCAGAGCTGATGCTTCCCAAGTAACTCCTTTCAACTTCCACAATGATAGTACTCTGTGTATTGCACAACCTGTCACAACGCTAGGACCCTCTTCATTAACTATCTTAATTTTCCCACTTAAAAGATCGTCCCACAAGTTGTCAAGTTTCGTCCTATTCTTCACTGGATTGACAGGTTTAACTACACCAGCATTTCTCACACATCTTACAGCAACAAGCAAACTAGACAAAGCCTGTTCCTCTCCCTTTCAGCTTTCTCCTTTACGTTACACTCTTCTCCCTCTTTTACCTTTTTCCCCATCCCATCCAAAATCTTCCTATTCCTCATGTCCTGAGCCTTGTTTTTAATCCACAAGTCACTGAGTCTTCTCTGCATCTCCTCTCCATACTCTAGGTAAGTACAGAAAACTATGTCATTCTCCTAGCCAGAATTACTTACAGTCCTTTAGACAATTTCACATTGTCTACTTGCATCCTATCTACTTTGGCTACTACAGTTTTTAACAACTCCCTTGTAGTAACTCTGCTCCCTCTGGCTCTGACCATGACATAGTTACCCTTCATCAATCACACACATAGAAACGACAAAGACACTGAAGCACACTACTCTCCAAACACTCTTCATTATTTGACATTCTTATATACCGAGCCATATTCTTTGCTCAGCACTGCTGCCCTTCTCAACTGCACAAACTAACACACTTAAGGCCAATTCACACTGGCTGTCACAGCACTATCACATCACATCGCACCACTGTCACATCAAGGTGTATTCACGCTGTCCATCGCGTCTTGGCATGCCAAATGAGTTCAATTTATCTGATTCAACTCGCATGGCTCTCCTCAATTATTTTTTGGGGTAACTGCGCTCTTTGCAAGATGATTTTCAATTGTTTTTACACACAAAGTGTACATACACAATGTGGTAGCTCTTGTACATGGATGCTGGAGTCCAAATTTGTACGAAAATGATATTTATCGGACTCAAATTTGCAGTTTCCAGGGATAGCTTGTATATTATAGAAGACAGCAGAGGCACAAAATAACGTAAAAATGAGTGTGGATCCGAAAATGTCATTATGTGGTACAGAAAGGGGATTTAACATACCATAAAAGGATTATGAGGTTATTTTTGATCCGTCATTGCAACTACAAAAATGTGTGATTTCTTCAGCAGACCTGTTTCGCTTTATTAAGGTAAAGCATCATCAGTGGTCTATAATTAAATTTATTTACATTTTGATTTGCTTTTTAGATCGAAAAACAGTTCGTTAAGAATGGGTTGGTTTGTAATTACGGTGATTTTTCGGCTGATTTCTCGCTTACGTCGTGGAATGCCGTCTGCTAGCACATCGTTGTTTTTCTGTGTTAGATGCAGATGTAAGCGAGAAACCAGCCGAAAAATCACCGTAAGTACAAACCAACCTATTCTTAACGGACTGTTTTTCGATCTAAAAAGCAAATCAAAATGTAAATAAACTGAATTACAGACCACTGATGATGCTTTACCTCAATAAAGCGAAACGCCTGTGTTGAAAAAATCACGCATTTTTGTAGTTGCATCGATGGATCAAAAATACCCTCATGAATTATAAAGCAACTATGGACACTATGGCCACACAAATGAAGAATTTAGATCCATAAAAGAAGTTCTAGGAAGAGGAATCTGCATTTATAAATATTTTAGAAAATCGAAGCACCAGTTTTTCTCATTTGTTATGTCAAGTAGGAGTCAGAATTACTAAAAGGGACACAATGTTGCGAGCTGCCATCACATCCTATCAAACATTGGTTTGTTTAGCGTTTAGTTGCAGTTCAGTGCAAATTTTTATGCAATTACATAACTCCCCCAGTACCTCTCTCTTCAAGATTTATAGGTTCTCTTTACATCTTGTATTTGGGTTTTAATAGTTCAAGTGCCTTATTTGTACTGGGGTTCACTAGTAAAATCACATATATATGGTCCACTGGTGCTTGCAAAATTGTTTCAAACACAGTCCAGAGAGCTACTTAGCAAAAGATAAGTCTGCCACAAACACATATTTAAATGGACAACTATAGTACATAACATGATGTGCTTTACAAATATGCTGATGCTTCAGAAGAAAAGCATTTTACCACTCTTGTAGTGTTTGGTTTCGGTCCATTTCTGTGTAAAACACTGCAAATGCCTGGCAACATACAAATAAATTCCACTAATTAATCTCTGGTTCCACCTACAGCAATTCTTTCACTTCGAGTTTCAGCCATATTGCAGTCCATTTCAGTGTAAAATACTAAATATGATAACATAATATATAAAAATCGCCATTATATATGTAGTACAGGGCAAGTAATTTAGTAGGCTTATATCGTACAATTTAGACTGCTGCTTTACTGCTTCAATTAGTCTTTCATCATTTATTACAAAATTATAAATTTTAACAAAAGAAATAATGAAAAAAACAATTTATAGCAAACACTGAATAACTGATATCAAGCATGAAAACAATGATGAAATGAAATATGGAGATCTGCATTGGCTGTGTATTGTGAAGAAATGAGCTTGGTGTGTCATGTGATCAACAAGGGATAGAAGATCTCAGCTGTCAAAACTTCCTTCCCAAAAACCTTGATGGTATCATGAAGTGACAAGACATGATGGAACACCCAGAGTGGACACCGCCATTTTAAATGCATTGCAGAATGTTTTGACAGAATGTGACATGATAGCCAGTGTGATTTGGCCTTTATCCTATAATTCTCAGACTTCAGCAGTGTGAAATCTGAATACTTCTTACAGCACTCAGTTTCCTCTCCTGAATCACTTTGCATGATTAACACATTACATACTCCTACCCAAAGAGGCATACCCCTTGCTTGAGACAAAACATACTAGACAACAAATTCTTATTTACTGCCCTACCCTTACTGATCTTAGCAATAAAAATACCCATTGTCTCTCTATGATATTTCAATAAAACATAAGCAAAAGGGCTGAACCTATGTTCACGAATCTACAACCCTACAGTTGTCAAGTCCCTTTCCTCATCGAGAGATGGCAGTTGTAGGCTTTATTGGCCCTCTTCTATTATCAATTGAAGTCGATCTGGGGGTGACGGAAGATTTCTGTTCTGGATTGGGCAGTGATGGTGGGTCGCTGTGATATTTAGGCTGGTGGCTGCTGGGTAAAACAATACCAACAAGTCCATCACTTTATTACAACTAATGGAGATACACTCAGATGCCAGGGTGTGGTAGCCACACCCATCATTGCATGTGGTGAACTAGATTTATGCAGTGCAGTTTTAGCTGGGACCAGCCAATTGGTCCCAGTGTATGGGCCCCAGAATGCTGATGTCTGCAGCCTGTTAGCAGCCTGTATCCTTGTTTAGTATGCCACACAGTGCGAGTTCTATCAGCATTGCAGTAAATGACTGGAGCACTTGCAGAGAATGCCAGCCTCTGTACAGGAAGCCCCCATCTCTGTGTGTGGCAGTGCAAACGGTCATAGCACCCACACCATTATAAATGGGAGAGAGGCTGTACTGCCCTCATCACGACCCACTGCCCACTGGGCAGAATTCGACTTGCTGCTGAGGCGAGCCTGTGGCAGCAACATGTGTCGTAAAGAGGACCTGGTGCTATTAGGTAGTGCTGTAGCTGGGCTAGTGATGGCTGCTTACTGATCCATGGTGTGGTAGTGCCTAGCATAGCCCCCTTGTCGTGTTTGGTCTGTCAGACTGTGAATATCTCTAATAATCTCTACTTACACAAGACAGCGACTCATATTTTGTGCCAATGCATCACTACACCTACATAGATACTCAGCAATCCACCTTACAGTGCGTGGCGGAGGGTACCCTGTACAACCACTAGTCATTTCCTTTCCTGTTCCACTCACAAATACAGTGGGGGAATTACGACTGTCTATATGCCTCTGTATGAGCACTAATTTCTCACACGTAATATATGTTGGCGGCAGTAGAATCGCTCCTTGTCATGTTCCTGACAACATTTCTGCTAGCGGCCGGTGGGGAAACTGCTGGGCTCATTCTGTAGGACCCTTGTCTTGCTGCTATGCTGGTAGGTTCGTAGTGCCACGGCTTGTCTGTCTCGCAGTGTATAAACAGTCACGTTTCTTTGATGTCTACCAGTTGCCTGTAGCTTCTGCAATGCTACATTATCATGCTTCCACGAAATCGCCAATAAATAGTGGCAGCGCTGCAATACTTAAAAATAAATTGCTTCGGGAAATGCATAGAGAATGAGATGTGGAGACAACATGGAACACAGTTGTTGTCATAATAAAGACATCTGTAAATGTGTCACAAGTAAAAATACAAGTGATATATCAGTATGGAGAAACGCACAATGCTGTGACTGAGAAATGGCAACAGACTTTGTTCGATACCTGGATGAATTTAGAGGTACCATACGTTATCTTTCAGAATTTATTAGTAGATGCAGATGTAACTGTCAAGAAAATGTTCCCAAATGAAGAACATCTGTTTATTTCTATTTAAATTAAAATTTTTGCTCCTTGAAGTCAGTGTTTCAAAACTTGTGTGTTGTGACCAAGGAATTGAAACTGAACAAGTTAAGGAAAAGTGGCATACAGCAACTGCGTTGGTTCAGGCACCTTCGAAGGTTCGCATTCGCTAAACGAGTTCGGATCTAGACACGGTGACTTGTCTTTGCATCAGGCGGGTGAGAGACAGCACCTTGGATGCTCGAGCAACTTTATATTCTGGAAGCAGCCTGGTTGCAAGAACGGAACGAATCTGTGAGACGTGATAGACAAACGCCGTAGAAAGAAAAACAATCTAGAAAAATCGTCACACAGTGAATATACTTATGCACTAAGATCTGCTTTGTAAACTACTGACTGCTTTGGAAAGAGACACGTGTTGTATACGCACTAGGGGCAGAAGGCGATCACAGCAAAATAAAATAGTCATCTGTAAACGATGTTGGAGTATCTTCGCGCTCTTTCTGTCTTTGAGCTCGCTGTTGTAAGAGTTGAACGGCAGATTTTGGCAGATATTGCGTGATTATGAGGGTGATTGGTAGTGGTTGTTTGCTTCCTAATTGAATCACCTGTGACGAATCGATTTGAGCAAGCTACTTAATCGTTTGGTAGTCATATTTGTGCCGGTTTGGTTCATGTTGTGACATCAACCATGTCTGAGTTGGAAAATAAAGTTAACCTACTGCATAACGCCCTTCATCGGGCTTTGAGTATGCTTGTTAAGCCAGCGGATGAAAGTAAGTGGAATTTCACAGTTCTGAAGTTGTCACTTCTTTAGCTGCTGTAATCTGCAGCCAAGCGGTGAAAAAGAGACTCCATGAAGTAATGCCCGCATAGTTGATGTACGCGAAATAAAGATCAAGTAACGTGTTGCAAATTAGAGTGACGCGATTTCTGTACATTTCACTGGTGCTGCGTAGACACTGTTTGCGTGATAGATAATTTCGTTCCCTTCACCCCTCTGCTTCCTATTGCCTCTTTACCGCCGTTTGCTTAGGAAATGGAAAAGGGTATATACTACACATGCACACAATAAACTCATTCAGGGCAGCAGTTATTGATTAAAGAACTGAATATGTGTCAAATAGGATTTGCTGTTATGTAAATGAAGAAATAAAGAACCATAATGACAGTTTTCCCTTCCTCCTTAAAGTCATAGTCTTGCCACACAGCATTAGACCCCAGCGTTTTTAAATATTTGCTGTATTTTGCAACCGATTCATCACCTTATGTATGTCATTCTGGGTTGCTTCTGTATGGTTTCTCTCACCTTATGAACATATACTGAAATGACAATGAATTTGTAGTAGTTAGTAATTCTAAAATTTTAACTACTATATTCTTTAGTTAGGTATTAACTTATAATTGGTAGCTCAATCCTTGCATTACCACTACCAGGTCTTGTCAGCAACTTGGGTCCAACATCTGTTTACCCATATGCTGCAAACATATTTGGCAGTGTTTTAGAAACCTTCAAAAGGGCAGTTGTATGACTAAAAATACTTACTAATCACTGTATCTGTGCTAAAGCAGATAATTTATAGCCAAAGTCTGTGAGAGAATGACAATTCAGTGCATATTAGTGTCCAGGAATAAACAGATCATTCTAAAGAGTGAGAATAGATACAATAGAAACATTATTGTAATGAGCTGCTGAATTTTAAAATTAAATTTTATGGTGTCAGTGCTTTTTTTTTGTGTGTGTGTGTGTGTGTGTGTGTGTGTGTGCGAGAGAGAGAGAGAGAGAGAGTGTGTGTGTGCCACATGCAAGCAATTTGCTGTTTTGATCTTGTGTGTGTTGTACACGTTTTGGGTGAGAGCTGCAGTAGGTTGCCCTGTCTTTTGGAACATTTTTTTGTAGAATAGGTCTGTTACTTAAAAAATTTGAGTGCATTTAGAACCTGTATCTTCAGAGCCTGTAGCTGAATCTTCTTTAGAGCGTCTTGGAGTTCAGTGTATACTTACATACTGCAATGTAAGATTTACTAGCCAAAGAATGTTGCAGTATGAGGCATAATGGGAGTGAAACAACTGTCAAAAATGGTAGAAGTTGCTCCTTCTCAGGGAAGATGTGTAGCTCCTTCAATTTTAGTTGACAAACCGGTGTGTTATTATATGGAGGACAGGCTAAGGCTCTTACACAGTTGTTGAAATATACAGGAAATTGTCAAAGCTATTGGTAGACAAAATAAAAAGCCATCAGTACTGCAAAAATTTTTTCTGATATGCTGCAATACTAATCAGATTTTGATAGGCGGGAAAATCTAATGTTAGATGTCGAAACTAGTAGTGTATATGGAGCACAAAAAATAATTTATATCCGCACTGAACTGTTTTTAGTAAAAGATCAAACCGATTGCTAATTCCTACACAAACTTTTGTGAAATAATTTAATACAGTTATAAAATATCCACATAATTACGAGCACATTAAAGATCACCAAAACAGTTTCATAGATGACAGGCTAAGAATGACCACCAAAAACTGTTTGCAGAGTACATGAGAAGACCATTATGAGAAGTTCACATGGCTAAATAAATCATATTGGAGTGGCCATGCAGAAAGTTTACAAAATATTTAATTGTTCAACTTACACCTATAAAATACAGCAAGTAATGACTATGACATAAATGAGAATAATTATACTCCACCTGGAGCACTCCTGAGACGATTTTATGGGGCTGTATTTTGAGTTGACATTAAGATTAGGTTATGACAAGCTAGATTATCAATATACCCACATCAGAACAACAAATTCTGAGGAAGTAGAGTTTGAGCACAAGAAACTGAGTAACATAAGTGCAGAGCTATCAGTTGACCTGCTAATATATGGTATTGCACCTTGTAAGTCTCATTCAAAGAAAATGTGAAGCAGAGTTGGGTGAAATAAGATTACAAAAAAAGGGGGGGGGAAGCCTTCAAGGTAAACAAATTTGCAAAGCAGTTTGTACTGTTCTTTCTCACAGCATCCAACTAATTTAAAGAATTACTGAACAATTAATCTCATTTATTGAAAAAGAAGTCAGCAACAGCATGGAATACAGAAATAACAAAATAATTAGAAAGAAATGTTATCAAATAATGAGAAATCATACATTTCTTTTTAAGAATATTAAATTTAGAAGGCTTTTGAGGCCAAGAAAGTAAGAAATGGGTAACAAAGTGGACAGAAAAAAAGAAAAAAATGACACTGGGAGAATGTGGTATACTGGAGAGAGAGAGAGAAAGAGAGGAACAACAACAAAGATAGAAGAATTGGAATTCTTGTCTCATCATTGTTGGTCAACAGGGAGGAAAATACTTACAAAAATTCAATTTGTTTATGCTGGAACTAACATTACAACATACCATGTGAGACTGTAATTAGTGGTAATCATTGGATTCAGGTGAAAGTAACTTCTGCAAGGTGATGCAAATCATTAAAATCATTTGGTATCAGATCTAAAGACAGAAGCAAGCCGGTTATGAAATTAGATTGGAACTGTAAGAGTCTGATGACAGGAAACCATTTTCAGTCACACTCTATGAAGATGAAAAAAGTGTTAATAGAAGTTGAGTCTGACTTGTGATATCAAACTTAATTAGGGACATAAAGAAAATAAGGTCTTTGATTATTGACATTTATGATAGAACTAATCTGTAACCTCTCCCTCCTAACATGTCCTTCCATTGACTAAGTTTTATGTGACTGACATTCAAGATTGTTAGTGAATCAGATGATTTTCTGTTCTCTACTAGAGAAGTACCTGTATTGTGTACTGTCTTTGTTAAACAGGTAACAAGGGAGAACTTCATGAAATACTTGAGCTTAACATTCAAAATGCCATGAAGGAGTTAAAACTGGATGATTTCAGTGATATGCAACCTCTTCATGGGATAAAATGTACTGTCAATGCAAACAGCAGTGTGAGGTAAGTTTGTTATGATTGCATTTTATGTTTGCTTTTCCCATGTATGCAACAAGTACCATTTCCTTCTCCAACACCTTGCTTTCTGTGTCCTTGTTTTCGTTATCAAGGAACCCTTAACTGTGTCCTTGCATGGTAGGCCCTATTCTGATGTGGGTCAGTGAGAATTACACCAGCTGAAGCAGAACAGTTAAAAGCACTTCAGAATGCCCATCCATTAGAAGATAATTTTGAAGTAAAGAAGGCTGCTCACCAAATAGCAGTTAGTAAGCAGCTGCACACACAGAGAACTTGCTGGCTTTCTTGAGCTACAGAACAAATACACACACAAAATGCACACTGTCATGTGCCTGTGTCCCTCCATAGTGCCAGCTGGACGCACAGTGGCCCTAGTGCAGTTTGGCAAGTGCATTGGGTGGAAGGCAGGAAGAGGGGTTAGGGGTGGGTAAGTAGCAACTTGCTGGTTTGCTGGCTAGCAATTGGGGAGAGAGAGGTGACAGATGTATGGGCTCGGCATATGATGCATGAATACTGGAGTCGCTGGGGGGAGGGGTAGCGCATGATGGTGATGTAGAGACATGAATTGGGAAGACAAAGAAGAAACTGAGGGGTGGAAGCTGTGAGACAATGGGTTAACAGAGACTGGGGCAAGAAGAGTTACGGGAGTGAAGAATGTTTTACAAAGATATCTACCATCTGTGTAGTTAAGGAAAGCTACTAATGGAGGGCAGGATCCAGATGGCCTGATTGTGAAGCAGTTATTGAAATCAAGCATGTAGTTCTAGCTGCATGTAACACCACAGGGTTGTCAACTTCATTTTTGGCCACAGTTTGGCAGTGGCCATTCAGTTTGGTGGACAGCTGGTTTGTTGTCATACCAACATAAAAAGCTGTGCAGTGATTGCAGTAGAGTTGATATGGCTGCTTTCATAGATGGCCCTGGCTGTAATGGGTTAGGATAAGCCTGTGACAAGACTTGAGTAGGAAGTGCTGGGTGGGTGGATTGAGCAGGTCTGGCACCTGGGTCTTGTACAGGGATATAATCCCTGTGGCAAGGGGTTGGATTTGGGAGTGAAGGAGGGATGGACTAGGATGGCATGTAGGTTGGATGGGCTATGGAATACCACTTTAGGAGGGGTGGGAAGATCTTTGGTTGGATGTCACTCTTTTCATGGCATGATGATAGATAATCAAAGCCCTGGCGAAGCATTTAGTTCAGTGGTTCCAGTTCACCTGTCCTAAAATGATATTCCATTACCCACCCAACCTACAAAGGTTTTGTAGTCCAGCTGTATGCTACTTGTAATCCCTTGCCACACGGTTCATATCCATGTCGGAGACCCAGGTACAAGATCTGCCAAATGTACCCACCCAGCACTCCCAACTACAGTCTGCACACACAACTATGCTACTCCACAGAGGCTGAGACACCTGTGAAGGCAGCCATGCCACAAACCAATTCTGCTGCAATCACCGCACATTGTTTTATGTTGGTATATGACAACCAACCAGCTGTCCACCAGAATGAATGGCCACTACCAAACAGTATGGCCAAAAAGAAAGTTAACCACCCCGTGGCACAAAATGGTGCTGAACACAAGATGCCTGTTTTCAGTGTTGGCTTCACAAACTGGGCCACTTGTATTCTTGCCTCCACCACCACCTTTTCTGAACTGTGCAGGTGGACATTTTCCTTGTAACATGTCATTTGTTCCCGTAACCCTCATGGCCTCAATCTCTGTTGATCCACTGTCCCCACATCTGCCGCTCAACAGTTTGCTCTTCCTGTGTTATCACCCCTTACCAGTTCACATGTCCATGTCACCTTCATCGTACACTGCTCCCCACCAGCTGTGAAAACTGCGCATCACATGCCTAGCCCATACATTTACCACCCCACACTCTTGCATTCCTTTTCTGAGCCACTGTCTACTAACTCCTTTCTATATATGAGATTATTTTACATTTTATTTTGAAATAAAGTACAATATTTTCCTTAATGTGCTTAAATTATGTTAAAGCTGCATCACCTAAAAATTATTGCTTTGTTAAATAATTTCAGTAATTTGCAGTGCAGGACAGCCCCTTGATTTCTGCAAGTAGTATTTTGCATCATTCTGCTAGAGTCACCTTAGACATACCCTGTTTCTCTGTTTAGCCATGTATTCTGTCATTAAAAATTTATGAGCTCAGTACTAAAGAAGTGTGGTTGGACATTGGTGTCACTAGTAGTGTTTGTTGATGAACTGTTTTCACTGTTAGCGTTGCCACTTTTTTGGAGGGACAGGTGATATGGAATTTTTACATCAAATTTGACTTTAAAGTACAGGGTTGGAGCAGTGGACATACGTAGAGGCTGCCACAGTCAAGCCCCAAGCCCTAAATCAAAATGTTATTGTGTTGAACTGTGTTCTGAATGCTGTGGCAGATTAGTTGGTTTGGGAACATGCACATGAAGATTTGCATGCGCAAACCATCAAGATAAGCTTTATCAAGCAGTAGCAGTGGTGTTCATAAGATTTTTGTACAAACAGGGGAAACATTATATACAAAGACTTTAATACTGACTTTGTGGAGGAAAAAACTGATCATGTGTACATAGTTACTGATGTCCATCTTTGTATTACTTTCCACAGAAGTGTCTGCAAACTGACGAGGATAAGGTAGTGATTGAAATTTTCATTTTTATTGCATGCTATAAGGTAAAAATTGCTCTGCCAAACTAGTTTTGAACTGAAACACCCGCCTTTCATGTACGCTGAGCTCCCAGTTATGCTGGATTGCTTATAGGTGGCAAATTAAAACTCTGCTCAGAGCAGTGTAATTCAGTCTGAATGGAAACCTGTGGCTATTGATAAATGGAACTCTTCTTTATACCATTTCACTTGGAGGTGCTTGTCTTCGGCACTGTGGGAGTGTCCCTGTGGAATCTTGAAGGAAAGAGTGGTAGTCCATGACAAGCTGGACATTTGTAGGTTTAAAAACGGTGCTCATGTAGTACCATTATTAATTTACCATCTGTGAATATTGGGAACTAAAAACTAGTCCAGCACACAGTTTTAATTTATAACATGCAATCATTTCAGCGTGTACTTTATACAAAGGAAGTGATTTCAGTCTTAACTTTACTTTCAGTTCAACAGAGTTTAATGAATTGTTTATAAACATGTTATAAATACTTTGAGCTACTTATTGTGTTGTATATTTGCAGGATCTGGACCTAGTTTTGTTACAAAGACAGATTAGGATAAATTTAAACAAAAGTGGATGGAAATTGAAGTTCTAGATATTTAGTTCAAATGGTTTAATTTAACTGACAGCAGTTTCATTATGAACAGTACTATAAAGTTCTTCATTGCTCCACCAAAAGGCAAAAAGTTCACACCTGGCAAATTAAATAAACTGATGAAATTAAAGTGATTTAATTGGAAAGTGATGTAAAAATTGACACACACAGAATATAGGTCTCTGACCTCTGATTTTGGACAGATAATAGTGAAATCCTTGGGCTATGAATTCACTTACTTAAAGAAATAAATAGTTTAGCACCAAAAGTGTATACCCTGGTAAGTTTTATTGATACCATTTAGGCACCAATATCAATCTTATAAAGAGGAAAAATTTTACAAAAATCACTGTCATTGAAAAACAATCGTTTTTTTGATCATGACCATTTGTTCAGCATGGTAATGAAACACTTTGCAACCACTCAATGCCTTACCACTAGACCAAGCAATGGTGTCCCCCACTTATACACTTACATTATTACTCTGTAATTCACTCAAAAATGTGTGGCAGAGTGTTCGCAGAACTACTTTCAGGCTCTCTGCCATTCCGCTCTTGAGTATCACATGAGAAAAATGAACAACTAACTCCTTGTGTAGGAGATTTGATTTCTCTTATTTTATCATGATGGTCATTTCCCTGCATTCTGAAAATAAAGTTGGTGATTGTAATTTCATGAAAAGATCCTGCCGCTATGAAAAATGCCTTTGTTTCAGTGATTGCCCCCCCCCCCCCCCCACACACACACACACTGACTTATCATATCTGTGACATGCTCTCCCATACTTTTTGATTATACAAAATGAGTTGCCCTCCTTTGAACTTTTTCAATGATTTCTGTCAGTACTATTTGCAGTAAGGATACTACAATGTGCAGTAGTATTGCAGAAGAGGACAGACAGGGGTAGTGTAGGCAATCTCTATAGTAGATTTGTTGCAAATTGAGTGTTTTGCCAAAAAACGCAGTCTTCGGTTTGTCCTCCCTACAACATTTTCCATGTTATGCTTCCAGTTTAAGTTGTTACTGATTGTAATCCCCGGATATTTAGTTGAATTGATAGCCTTTATATTTTATATTAAGTGTCAGGAAGTCATTTCTGAAAGTATTTGTATGGAGTGTAGCCATGTATGGAAGTGAAACATGGACGATAATAGTTTGGACAAGAAGAGAATAGAAGCTTTCAAAATGTGGTGCTACAGAAGAATGCTGAAGATTAGATGGGTAGATCACATATCTAATGAGGAGGTATTGAATAGAATTGGGAAGAAGAGGAGTTTGTGGCACAACTTGACAAAAAGAAGGGACCGGTTGGTAGGACATGTTCTGAGGCATCAAGGGATCACAAATTTAGCATTGGAGGGCAGCGTGGAGGGTAAAAATCGTAGAGAGAGACCAAGAGATGAATACACTAAGCAGATTCAGAAGGATGTAGGTTGCAGTAAGTACTGGGAGATGAAGCAGCTTGCACAGGATAGAGTAGCATAGAGAGCTGCATCAAACCAGTCTCTGGACTGAAGACCACAACAAAAATATTTGTGTGATTTATCTTGTATCCAAAATGTAACATTCCTTTTAGTACACATGTGGAGGACTTGACATTTTGTTATTGTTTAGTCAGTTGCCACTTTTCACACCTACAAATATCTAGCTATTGATTTGGATCTTCTGGTGACTTTATTAGACGATAAATGTCGTCATCTGAGAACAATCTAAGAGTGCTCCTCAGATTGTCTCCTAAATTGTCATATAGATTAGGAACAGCAGAAGACACACAACACTGCCTTGGGGGAATGCCAGATATCACTTTGTACTGTGACCTTTCTGACATGAACTCACAAGTCCTGTTGCACAGCTGAGGCAGTACTCCATAGGCACAGAATTTAATTAGAAACCACTAATGAAGAGCAGTGTCAAAAGACTCCAGGAAATAAAATGTGGAATCAACTTCAGATGTTTTGTCAATAATACTTACTACTTCGCGTGGATAAAGAGCCAGTTGTATTTCACAAGACTATCATCCTGATTTGTGTTGATTGTCTGTTAGTAAATCATTTTCTTCAAGTGTTTCCTAAGAGATGAGCACAGTACATGTTCCAAAATACTATTGCAAATTGATGTCAGTGATATGGGTCTGTATTTCAGCAGGTTACTTCTATTCTCTTTCTTGTACATTTGTGTGACTTGTGCAACTTCTCAATCTTTAGGTGTGGATCTTTTAGTTGAGCAAACTGTTGTATACGATTGCTAAAAATTGAGATATTTCATCAACATACTCTGAAAGGAACATAATTAGAATATCATGTGGACTGGAAGACTTCCTTTTAAGTGATTTAAGTTGCTTTGCCGCACCAAAGAGATTGAATTCCAGATGACAGAACCTTTTTGAATTTCCTGTCAGATTTCAAGACTTTCATTTTGGAAACAGTTAAAAGTGCCTTGACTTAAAAATTGACACTAAGCCAAGCATCTGTAAACTCTTTCGTTAAAACTTCTGGGCTGAGAGACTGTGGTCGATTGTATTTGAGTCACATTTGGTCTGCGCTTTTATAGTTAATAGGAAAGGACTGGATACTGTCTCTTAGGAAGGCATCAAGCAGAATTTTTATCTGCTCTTTAAATATTTATGTTTTGTGTTTATTCTTAGTGGATTTAGATGTTATGGTATTCATTCTTGCTTTAACAATTTTGCGGTGTTTATTTCTTTCGTGACATTCTCTATTTGGTAAGGACTGTTTGTCACTTAGACGTACATTATGCTGTCATAACCGTTCACACTTATGGGATCCTGAACTAATTGCTTGAAATAATTGTAGGAGAAAGCATTCAATAAAATTTTTGATGTTACTTTATGCCTTCTTTCAAATCTATTTTTGCCACCATATTGAGATTAGACTATAGACTTGACTGACTACTGACATATACTGGTGTTAACATGATAGCAATCTGTGCTAGGCATCTGTAAATGACACCGACTGACATGATAAATTTTTCTCTGTTGAATGTGTCAAGTATGATAACCAATAAAAGTATCCTTTTGGCATTTTCTACTACCTTGCCAGTGTCATAAAATTTTACTTGAAAAACAAAAAACAAAAAAACTTGCCAATGTCATAAAATTTTACTTGGAAAAAAAAGTGGTATCATTTGTACAGCACTTGGTCAACTGTAGTCATAGCTTCATAACATGAGCTAGAGTGTCACCCTAGCAGACAACACAAAAGATACAAAACAAATCTGAGTTTGGGAAAGCCAAAAGTTGCATCTCACAAGATTTTGTACTTAGTCCAATCCTATTCATATGTTGTATATGAGTGATATTTCAAACTGTGAATTGTGTTAATGTAAGTGTACTATTTGCTATTGTCATAAGTTAAGGAGCATTTCACTTGGCTGGATATTTGGAAGGAACATTAGTGTATCTGTCCATTTGTAAGTATGTGTTATATATTTTGGCTTTTATGGCCTGTCCTACAGCCTTGATCTTCTGCCCATGAACTTTGAAAACAAAATCTGTCCCATTATACAGTAATAACAATTGATATAGAACCAAGGCAACAAGTGAGTTTGATTTGACTGTGTCATAGAAAACATCTTAACTCTTTAACATCACAAAACCCAGCTTGGGCAATTCTCAGTGACAGGATTGACTTACTAGTCCCAAAAATAGATATTGTATGTCACCTAAGAGACAAAACCTATTGTACAGATTTGCTAGTGCCCAGATTGTTAACAAATTAAAATTGAATATCATGTCAATTGATCAGAAACCTTCATTCCATTTTGAGGTTAAAGTTAAGAATAGGGGCAATGCGACCTGATGTTTTTTCGACTTATTTTATAGAATTCTCGGATGTACGACCAGGTCATGTCATAATTCCTCCACGGTATTTCAGCAGACACACACATTGCCATTCATCAGGGATCACCTGAAGAAGGCAACAGGTCTGTTTGCTGAAATATTGTGAAGGAGTTACGGCTTGACCCAGCAGGACACTCAAGAATTCTATACAATAGGGAGAATGTTGGCCAGGCCTTGTTCCCTATAATATATTTATGTTGGTGAGGCACCAATTTTGGATAGCCAATGGGAGGATGCTTTTCGGTAATTAGAACTCTTATCTTTCATACTGATTTGTGTTTAAAAGTACATATATGTTATTGTAAGTACTTAAGAATTAGAGATCACTCACAAAAAAAGTGTAAGTGTTGAGTTGTCAGTAGGAAAACTTGCTAGTTTTTTGAGTTATCCTTTGATGAGCTGGATTAAAGTTCAAAGTTAGCTAGTTTTCCTTCTTTTGTGTGTACCTATTGACAACTCAATGCTTCTTCTTTTTGATGAGTGGTCTCCTTCAATCCTAAAGTACTTACCACAACATTTATGTGTGGTAATGTGTTATTTTGAGACAAGGCTGTAGCGTACTATCAGAAGATATTTTTTTTCCCAAATCAGTGGAGCCAATGTCAAAAAAAAGTAGCAGTGCTAACAGCATTATGTAGAATTGATAGTGTAATATCTGGCAAAGATCTGAAAAATCTCGGGGTCTTGCCTTATTTGTCAATACATTACATTTACCATTTAATAATAATCACTATAGATAAAAAGTCATCACTTAAGGTATCAGTTTGCAGTCATTAAGTACTGTAGTTTTGGGAACTGAGAAAGTGCCCCTGACATGCAATAATTCCTATCATTAATGATAGTTATTAATATACTCCTCAGAAACGGGTTATAGTTGCTGTATCTTTTTGGTAATGGATACCTTGACTCTTGCTGCATCCTTAAGGATTCTTTATGTTTGTGGATGCAGGCATGTTCAGCTTTTTATGTCAACATGATCATTATGAAATTCTTTAAACCAAATGGTGCAGGTATCATAAACTAGTAACACAGTATATATATCTAAAAACAAAGATGATGTGACTTACCAAATGAAAGTGCTGGCAGGTCGATAGACACACAACAAACACAAACATACACACAAAATTCAAGCTTTCGCAACCAACGGTTGCTTCATCAGGAAAGAGGGAAGGAGAGGGAAAGATGAAAGGATGTGGGTTTTAAGGGAGAGGGTAAGGAGTCATTCCAATACCGGGAGCGGAACGACTTACCTTAGGGGGAAAAAAGGACAGGTATACACTCTCTCTCTCTCTCTCTCTCTCTCTCTCTCTCTCTCTCTCTCTCTCTCGCGCTCGCGCGCACACACATCCCCACATACACAGACACAAGCAGACATTTGTAAAGATCTCTGCCCAAACTCTTTGCCTTTGCGCGCGAGTGTATACCTGTCCTTTTTTCCCCCTAAGGTAAGTCTTTCCGCTCCCGGGATTGGAATGACTCCTTACCCTCTCCCGTAAAACCCACATCCTTTCGTCTTTCCCTCTCCTTCCCTCTTTCCTGATGAAGCAACCGTTGGTTGCGAAAGCTTGAATTTTGTATGTATGTTAGTGTTTGTTGTGTGTCTATCGACCTGCCAGCACTTTCGTTTGGTAAGTCACATCATCTTTGTTTTTAGATATATTTTTCCCACGTGGAATGTTTCCCTCTATTATATTAACACAGTATATAGTTTGATGACTGATGAGGATCTTGCACACTCACCACCACGTCACCTCCCCCTCTCCCCCACACATGGAAATAATCATGTTCAATATAGTGTAATTTTGGATTGATTTGGGTGCCAATAGTATTAAGTGTGAATCCCTAACACTTCAGAGTCTTATTGGTGGCATCATGTAAATATCCTTATCCATCACTCCTCTGCCAGTCTTCTGCTGTTGGGTTGTTTGGGGAAGGACACCAGACAGCGAGATCATCGGTCTCATCGGATTAGGGAAGTAAGTTGGCCGTGCCCTTTCAAAGGAACCATCCCAGCATTTGCCTGGAGCAATTTGGGGAAATTGTGGAAAACCTAAATCAGGATGGCGGGATGCGGGATTGAACTGTCGTCCTCCTGAGTGCGTGTCCAGTGTGCTAGCCACTGCGCCACCTTGATCGGTCCCTCTGCTATTATGTGCATTAGTGCCCCATTTTATGCGACTCGCCCACCCCCTACCCCCAACATCTCTCTCCATTATAAGTATAAACCCTTTCTTCAGATACCTGCCTTCCCATTCTTGCCCTTACAGTGCTATAGGAGTTCAAATTGTGATTTAATTTTCCCATGGTTTTCAAAATCACTTAAAGGAAATATCAGGGTGTTCCCATTTCCAGTACTTAAGTGTCTTTCTCCTGCTGAGCTTGTTTAATTTCTTTATATGTTTTCAATCATATTATATTACCTACTAGTTTATACAAAATGGTAGGCAGTTATTAGTACCAGAATTACTTGCTTTGTTGTTTGTATTAACATGCTAACTCCTTACTGATACAACTAATTACTTCTTTGCAAAGCTTTATTTATACCTTGCAAATGTTCTTTCATGCTGTGGCATGTTTCTATTTCTATTTTCTGAACTCTCTTGTGTTTGTCTAAATATTTAGAATTTTGGAAAAATTTAAATGAAATGTAATTTAATAGTTCCATGTCCATCTTTGTAGAGTTAAGTGAACACTAAATACTAAAAGGAAATGTTTACATAGTGTGGGTAGCAGTCACAACACAAAATAGTGACCTGCCTCTCTAGGACACGATATCAGTTTTATATGAAATAAAATATTAGTTCAGTACACTTGATTAGCCAGTTATCAAAAGTAATCTCCAGATGTAAAAAACAGTCTCTTATGGGACAGTTTTTGCACTGATTAATTATGGGATAGATATATGGGGCTATGCTGCTCACATACATACAAACAGAATATTAACCTGGGAGAAAAGAGCAGTCAGGATTATCCATGGACTAGAGTATAAAGACTTCTGCAGGGAAATATTTGTACATCATTAATACTTCAGTCTACTCATTGTATCTTTACAAATTAATGAAATTCTGTGTGACACATCAGAACAAAGCAACGAAAGTGTTCCAATGTGCGTGCAATACAAGAAAGAGAGTGCTGCTATCACCAATTTTGTAGCCTTATAAAGTACACTAATATTTTTAGCATGGATAAGTAATCACTTACCCATATGTAAAATGTATCTACTCTCTGTTTGAACAAAACTTGTAAAAAAAAGTGCTATGAAGGTTGCAAAAGTCATCAGTTGGTGGCTCCATGTGAAACATCCAGTATAATAGACAAATAAACTATGCAAACAAGTTTTAGAATTTCCCCCGATACTGCAGTTATACAGTCATTGTAAGAAAAGAAAACAAATACCTAAGTAAATATTGCACAAGGTATTATTTTTAGTATGTGGACTGAGACGTGCTCACAGCCCATGTGCCACCAAAAAGATAAATATGAGCCATGAAAGCCAACAATGTGTGATGAAAATACTGCCTTCTGGTATATTTTGTGGCCTCTTTTTGGCTTTTTTTTCATTTTAACTGTATAAGAGATTTTAATTTCTTTCAATGCAGTTGTTATTACTATTAGATTATTTTAATAAAGAGGCAAAAAGATATCCATGCTATTTACTGTACTAGCAGTGTCTTGGAAATTACGACTTATTTTTGGTAATTGAGGTTTTATTTTCTTGTGTTAAATTGACATAAAATTGTAGACTTTTACAATATGTGACTGCTTATTTCACAAAACATTTCATTAACAAATATCTGTATTAGATACTCCTTTCATTCTTGTGATTTTACTAACACTAACCCGTGTACTTTTCCATAGGTGGAAGTTTGTATGTGTAACTCTTCACATCCTGCTATCAATGAAGGTGACACTGAAGCTGCTAAGTGCAATGCCAGCAGAAGGCAGGAATAAGGGACCGAAAGACTTGCTGAGTGTTGCACAACAGAAGACCATTCGCACCTGCCTCCAGTTTGTCGTGTCCATGGGGCTGCTGCCCAGCCTTCTGCCTGGAGTTGGTGTTGCCTTGGCTGCACGCTGCTCCAGTGCTGCCAATCTTAAGGATGAGGAGCTTCTGTTGCTGGAAGTAAGTCACTATGCTGTATGTGTTGCCTTCTGCTGATAGTGAGGCCAGACGTAGAAGACCTTGTTGCTCTTGCTCTGGCATTGCCTCTCCTCTGTTGAGGTCCAGGTAGCTGTAGACAGGAGCTTTTAGTTGTAGGAGACTTGCAGAGTCACTTTGGATGGCTCAGGTGTACGCTATATGCTGAAAATGGCCACTTGGGTGTCAGAGTGCACATGCAATCCAAATGTGACTGAAAGCTGAAGTAGAAAGTAAAATTTTCCACAATATATGGAACATACACTATCTGATCAAAAGTATCCAGACACTCTTTGTAGTGCAGAAGTAGTCACGAGAGGCAGATCCACCAGTATAAAAGGAGGTGGGCAGTATTCTATTGTCTGTATAGAAGCAGTAACAGCAGACTGGCTTGGTCAGGAGCACGCAGTGACTTCAAATGTGAACTAGTTATTGGACATCAGTGAACTAAAAAATCCTTAAGGGACATTTAAACTCTTCTGAAGCTGTCCAAGTTCCGTCAGTGCTGTGATAGTGAAGTGGAAACACGAAGGAACAACCACAGCTAAACTGAGACCAGGCAGACCTCATGTACTGATGGGTGAGGACCAGTGAGTATTATGGAGGGTGGCTGTAAACAATTACATGAAATCAGCAGAAGGAACCACTCAGGAGTTCCAAAGTGCTACCAGCAGTCCTACTAGCACAATGACTTGCGTAGGGAGTTAGAAAGGATGGACTACAGTGTTCGAGCAGCTTCTTGTCACACAGTCCTGTAGTCAGTGCTAAGTGACCTTTGAGTTGGTGTAAAAAACAATGCCACCAGACAGTGGATGAGTGGAAACGAGGATTAATCATGCTATGCCCTGTGGCAAGCTGGTGGAAGGATTTGCATTTGTCAAATTCCTGGGAAATGTTATGTGTGGTGTGGTCCCCATGTTAGAAAACGCTAAAATGCAGAAGGATATGAAGACATTCTGCACCATTATGTACTGTGAACAGGTGAGGAACAATTTGAAGACTGTATTAGCAAGCCACTGCACCCTGTCATAAAGCAGCATCTTTGAAACCGAGGTTTGTGGACAAATATATTGCTGAAATAGACTGGCCTGCCCAGAATCCTAATCTGAACCCAATGGTACAATTTCAGGCTGAGTAAGAATGTCAACTTTGTTCTATGCCCCAGCTTCCAACTTCACTACCCCCACTCTGGATTTCGCTCTTAAGGAAGAATTGCTGGCACTCCCCCAGTCATTGAAAATGTCCCAAACACTGTCAAGTGTCTCAAAATCGAAGAATGGACACACCTATATTAATTTCCACTAAGAGGTGTCTAGATACTTTTGATCAGATAATGTATATAGGAAAGACTGACATGCCCCCCTCCTCCTCCTCCTCCTCCTCCTCCTCCTCCTCCAGGACATGTAGTGTTTAAAGTTACAGATAGAAATAGTAGATCTAGCAAAACACCAAAGTAATATGACAGTGAAGTCAAGTAAACGTCTGTCATGTTGATCATAAAGTCATTCAAATGTAGCTTGAATATGATAACAAGAAAATATTGAAACAATATGGTGATACTGGGTTACTGTTATTTACCTAGTACTAACTGAAAAAACTGCACATACAATATTATGCTGAGAACAGGCAGTCTTGTGAAGTAATACTGAATGCATTACCAGGCAGTAGCTTTGAACAACTAGCATTACAGCCCACTTTTAGGCCTGCAGCTGCTATAGTTGGAGTCACGAATGATGGCAGTTGAGCTTAAGCGTGTTCTGCGTCCCTATGTCACGCGTTCTCCGACAGCCAATGGGCATTCAGTAGTGTTCTGAGTGCTCTGTTGTGAATGCCGTAGCTAGTGTGAGCATTAAATGTGATCGTAGCGAGTTGTTTACATAATTTCTATTCCGTTTGTTGCGGGTTGTCATTGATGGTGGTAACAAGCGACAAATTCTGCTTAAGGAAACAAGAGACATAATCTGCAGGCTTATACGCTTTCTTCAAGTGCAAAGCACATGCATGCACATACTGCAGCTGTTGCTTGGAATTGGCAACAACGCAATCCCTGTCCGTAGCTTGATATGCACGAATTGCCATCATTAGTGGATTGGGCTATACCATACCCACATTTTGTCACCAAATACACATGGATGTGACCATGGTGCTATTACTATGGCAATGATCAGAAAATGTGTAAAGGTAATATGGAAAGTTATGGAGTGTGTGTGTGTGTGTGTGTGTGTGTGTGTGTTAGTTGCTAACTTCCTATGTGCAATAAAAGTGTTGTGGTTAGAAGTTCAAACACAGCCAATCATGCTCCAAATAAATGCATACCAAGTAAAATAATAAGAGGGCAAATACACGCCTTCGTATAGTGATAACATCTACATGTGTACACTGCAGACCACTATGAAGTGCATGGCAAGAGGGGATGTGCTGCTCTACCAATTAGTAGGGTTTCTTCACATTCCATTCATGTATAGAGAGTGGGAAGAATGATTACTTAAATGCCTATGTGTGCGCAGTAATTAATCTAATTTTATCCTCATGATCCCTATGTGAGTGATACATGAGGGTTTGTAGTATATTCCTAGAGTCATCCCTTAAAGCCAGTTCTTGAAACTTTTAGTAGACTTTCTTGTGATAGTTTACATTTATCTTCAAGAGTGTGAGAGTTTACTTTCTTCAGCATCGCTCTGATTCTCTCCCATGGGTCAAACAAACCTGTGACGAATTGTGGTGCCCTTCTTTATGCATTTTATATCCCCTGGTAGTTCTATTTGATATGGGTCCCACACATTTGAGCAATATTCTAGAACTGGTCGCATGAGTGATTTGTATGCAATTTCCTTTGTAGGCTGATTGCATTTCCCCCAGCAGTCTACCAATAAACTGAATTCTACCCCCTGCTTTACCCACAACTGAGCCTTTGCGATCATTCAGTTTCATATGCCTACAATCTGTTACACCTAAGTATCTGTGCTAGTTGACCAATTCCAACTGTGAGACATTGATATTATAGTCATAGGATACTACACTTCTTCGTTTTGTGAAGTGCACAATTTTACATTTCTGAACATTTAAAACAAGTTGTCAGTCTTCGAACCACTTTGAAATCTTATCAAGATCTGACTGAATATTTATGCAGCTTCTTTCAGATAGTGCTGCATTATAGATAACTGCATCCTCTACAAAAAGTCTGAGGCTATTATCAATATTGTCTGTAAAGTTGTTACTATACAACATGTATAGCAAGGGTCCCAAGACACCTTCCCTGGGGCAAACCCGAAGTTACTTCTACATCTGACAATGACTCTCCATCCAAGATAACGTGCTGCATCCTTCCCACCAAAAAATTCTCTGGCCAGTCACAAGGTTTACTTGATACTCCATATGATTGTACGTTTGAAAATAAGCATATGTGTGGTACTGGGTCAAATACTTTTCGGAAATCAAGAAATACTGCGTCGACCTTATTGCCTTGATCCAAAGCTTTAAGTGTGTTGTGTGAGAAAAGTGGGAGTTCAGTTTCACTTCATCGATGTTCCTGGACTCTATGCTGGTTGGCATTGAGGAGGTCATTCTGTTAGAGATACCTCATATTCTTAAGATTCTACAACAAATGGATGTCAAAGATATTAGACAGTAGTTTTGTGGATCACTTCTACTAATCTTCTTATAGACAAGTGCGACTTGTGCTTTCTTCAAACTTTGGGCACTGTTTTTTTTTTTTCAAAGGATGTACAATAGATTATGATTGGAAGCGAGGCTAACTCATCTGTAAATTCAGTATAGAATCTGAAAGGGATTCCTGTACCTTTTCAACTACTGAGCACGGCACGGTTTTGTGTTTAAGTGATTTACAACAGATTATAGTTGGAATAGGGGATAACTCAGCTGCAAATTCAGTATAGAATCTGATATGTTTCCATCAAGCCCTGGAGCTTTTTTCAGTTTCAACAATTTCAGCTGTTTCTCAACCGCCACTGACACTAACCTTTACTTCGCTCATCTCTTCACCTTTACTTTGCTCATCTCTTCAGTGGTACAAGGATTAAATTAGGGCAATCCTCCTGGGGTTTCCTTTGTAAAGGGAGATTTGAGTTAAGCATTTCAGCTTTTGTTTTGCTACCCACAGTTTCAGTTCCTATCTCATACGTGATTGGACACTAACTTCGGTGCCACTAACAGCCTTTAAGTATGATCAGAATTTCTTTGGCTTTTGTGAAAGATCATTTGAAAATATTCTGCTATGGTAGTCATTGAAGGCTTCGCGCATTGGTCTCTTGACAGCCAAACGCATTCCATTCAGCAACCCTCTCTCTATAGTCCTGTGTTTTGTTTTACACCTATTATGCAGCAATCCCTGTTTCTTTAGAAGTTTCTTTACAGTGACTGTATGCCATGGACGGTCCCTGCCATTATGAACTGTTCTACTGTGCACATCTCTACAGATTGCATGGTCAATTATTCTTTTAACTTGAGCCATAGTTCCTCTACATGCTCCTGCCCTGTGCTGAAAGTTTCTAGCTCCTCATTGAGATATGACACTACTGAATTTTCATCTAGTTTGCTGAACATATACAAGATAAAATCTTTTGGCTTGTTTTGGTTGCCCTTTGTACTTTGCTAATAACTGTTGCCACATCTGTATCATGGTCACTGATACCATTTTCGGTGTGGACATCCTCAAAGACATTATGCCTTCTTGTTGCCATTAGATCCAATATATTTCCATCATGAGTGGCGGCTCTAAATTATCTGTTCCTAGCAGTTTTTAGAGAAGGCATTTAGTAATGTTGCACGGGATGTCGTACCCACAATTAACGAAACTGTAATTTTCCCAATTGATTATTGATGATTATAGTATGATGGGGGAACTTGTGTATGAGGTTTTTCTCTAAAGTTTTCAGTTACATCAGGAGATGAGTCTGGTGGCCAATAGAAGGATCCATGTACTGGTGGGCAATAGAAGGATCCATGTACCATTTTATGCCCACCCCTGATACTGAGTCGTGCACAATCAATCTCTCAAGCAGTTGCAATCTCTATCTTGGTGTATTCGAGTTTCATGTGTAATGTGACAGATAACCACCCTCATTACCCATTTGCCTATTCTGTCGTATACACTTAAATTTTCCCCAAAAGTCTCACTGCTATCAATTTGTTTTCAACTTTTGTAGCATGTTGGAAAAATCAATATTGTAAGATGATTGTTTCAAATAAGTAAACTAATAGAAAATAATGTATATAAATATATGATTAGGACTGTGCAAGGAACATGCAACAATTAGCATAGCCAGATTTTGGCAAAAGATTTATCAGAAAGTGCTAGATAGGTTTGATCCAATCTCTTACTGATCTGTGACATATTGGAGGTGAATACAAGAGGCAGAAAACAGAAATGCTAAATCCTACATTTTACAGGGTGATTCAAAAAGAATACCACAACTTTAAAAATGTGTATTTAATGAAAGAAACATAATATAACCTTCTGTTTTACATCATTACAAAGAGTATTTAAAAAGGTTTTTTTTCACTCAAAAACAAGTTCAGAGATGTTCAATATGGCCCCCTCCAGACACTCGAGCAATATCAACCCGATACTCCAACTCGTTCCACACACTCTGTAGCATATCAGGCGTAACAGTTTGGATAGCTGCTGTTATTTCTCGTTTCAAATCATCAATGGTGGCTGGGAGAGGTGGCCGAAACACCATATCCTTAACATACCCCAATAAGAAAAAATCGCAGGGGGTAAGATCAGGGCTTCTTGGAGGCCAGTGATGAAGTGCTCTGTCACGGGCTGCCTGGCGGCCGATCCATCGCCTCGGGTAGTTGACATTCAGGTTTCATAACTAACCTTTTTCGTAGGACTCTCCATACAGTTGATTGTGGAATTTGCAGCTCTCTGCTAGCTCTGCGAGTCGATTTTCCTGGGCTGCGAACAAATGCTTGCTGGATGCGTGCTACATTTTCATCACTCGTTCTCGGCCGTCCAGAACTTTTCCCTTTGCACAAACACCCATTCTCTTTAAACTGTTTATACCAACGTTTAATACACCACCTATCAGGAGGTTTAACACCATACTTCGTTCGAAATGCACGCTGAACAACTGTCGTCGATTCACTTCCGACGTACTCAGTAACACAAAAAGCTTTCTGTTGAGCGGTCGCCATCTTAGCATCAACTGACGCTGACGCCTAGTCAACAGCGCCTCAAGCGAACAAATGTACAACTAAATGAAACTTTATAGCTCCCTTAATTCGCCGACAGATAGTGCTTAGCTCTGCCTTTTGTCGTTGCAGAGTTTTAAATTCCTAAAGTTGTGGTATTCTTTTTGAATCACCCTGTAAATGTGTTCATGCATGAGGATCCTATTATTGTACTATTGTTTGCCCATGGCTCACTTGTAGTAAACAAATGACACTGAAACAACCAATCTTGGTACTGAGAATGATTAAAACTGGTGTGGAAAGGCATTAGGTGATGACGGAATTTCTTTTAGATTTGATGCTAAATGCACTGTGAAAGCAGGCTGCTTCCTGGCACATATTTATCAAAAATGTCTTGTTTTTCATGTCATCTGCTGTGATTGGCAAATAAAGTGGACCACTTCAGTTTATAGAAAGAGTAAAAGAAAGAGTATATTGTAAGCTTCAAGTTCCGACAATGAGGATGAGGATGCTAGATCTCCAAAAAGCCTTCAGTATTTTACCAAAATGCTGACTGAAGATAAAGATACCCTCATATTGAGCACCTTAACATAAGAGGGCATGCTGAAAAATAAATTTCCGATTTTTTTATGTGAAAACTCTTAAAACTTTTTAAATAAAACAAACTTTGTTAACATTTTGTTAATCAACTATTGCATCTGGGAGCAAAGGCATGTCGGTCAACTTACTGTGAGTTTTTATCATGATATTTCATGAGGACAAGCTAAATCACTTGGTAATATATGCACAACTGCCTTAAAGTCTTTCATAGTGTGATGTGTTTTCCTTAGTCACCACTTTGTCTATTGCAGTGTCACCATATGTTTCCAGTAACAACCACGAGAGGCCAAGTGCAGTAATATTATGAAGGGTAGCGCATCTTTATTCTTCACATCTACATATTTATTTCTCAACATAGCCACCCTGGCAACGAACACATTTCTCCCAACGAGAGACCAGTTTGTGTTGATATTGTCACTGTGGAATGTCTGACTTTGTTGATGGAGCCACAATCTCACCTCTGCTTGCATCGCTTGATCACTATCAAAGTGAAGTTCTGAAAGGTATTCTTTAAGTTCTGGAAACAGATGAAAATCGGGTAGGGCCAACTCAGGACAGCTTGCTGGATGGTTGTTGGCAGTGAACCCAAGGCATCAGATTCTTGGGGGTGTTGCAGTGCTCATGTGGTGTCTGACATTTTCATGCTGAAGGAGAGGGTGCTCCATGTGTGGATGAAATCCTCAAATTCCAAACTCAATTACAGCATGCTATTTCTCACACACAGACAGTGTTACCTAACATGTCCACGTATTGCATGCTAAAATTTGGAGCCCTCTAGTGGTAGAAGGCTGCAGATATGTAGGCATAAATATGTAGGATGTTAATAATGTTTAAAAAATTTTAAAAGTTTCCATATTAAAATTCGGATGCATTACTTTTCAGCACACACTCGTTCTTGTGATTTGTTTAATAACTTTTAACTGATAATAGGTAGGGTAGATAGGACAATAAACGATAAATAGAAATGAGTTTAACTTTCGGTGGGCCAGAGTAGTGTAAGAGGATCTATTCTGTTCTAAGTACGTATAAACAATTCTTTTGTGGGCAGCAACTCTGATATTTGCTTAGAAAGTGTTTGCATTTTTTAAGTATAGGGCATTCTAGGAGGAACGGTCAACATTCAGGGATATGACAGGGCACTCATTTGAAGCAAAAATGTCTAATAAACATGGACTCAAAAATACATTCCTTAAAAGTTATGAGCACTTTTTAAGTAAGAGAGATGTTTCACAGTACCAAAAATGAGAAGGTGATTATAGTTCGTAAGATATGCATTTTTAAAGCCCATGTTTAGTGGATGTTCTAGTTTCTAATGATCATTCCTGTCATATCCCTGAATATTGACCATTCCTACTGGGACACACTATAAACAAAAGCAAGGTACGTCCAGAAATTAGAAGTCTTTATTTCCAATAACAGTACCAAAGTGGTAAACTCATAGACTGTCACACCATTTAAATTTTTCAACAGTAATGTTACAAAAGAAATAAAATAGTATGAACTCTCAAAATTAGTAGTAGGTAAGATGGATGGAAGACTTAAATTTCTTTGGAGGGTTCTGGGTGTGGTGGATCTTGTAGCGGTTTGCCTTCTTTGTTTCATCATTTGTTGTCCTCGGTGTTGATGTACTGCGTTGCTACACTGGCTGAAAAATGGGATTTGTAATTTGGACACTGAATATGGTAAATAATGTAGCACACTGCACAGTTGCATTTCACAGTTGTTTACTTTTACTTTTCAGAACCTCCCCCCCCCATACACACATTTAGTATGGCCAGTGCACTATTGTTTAACTTTCCATAAGCCTCATTAATAGTTGGCAGGCGAACATCCACAAACTGCTACAATAATTTACTGTTGTAAATTTATGAGCAATAAAAAACTTAACCACAAAGTTCACAGTTCTTGGAGAATAGAAAGGTACTTATGGAGCAGACACCATCATTGTTTTTGCACACGGCCTAATTGTTTAACACTTATTCCACAGTTAAGTTGAAGCATTGTTGTTGTTCTAACCAACATAGGTTTCTCGTCTGAAACTCGACTGTGGACTGACTGTCTCATGACCAAAAATCGGGTCCTTAGATATCATCACAATAATAGGTGCTGAAACTACACATTGTTTGAAGTTTAATTTACAGTTAAAACTTAACTCTTTAAATTAACTGAATACATAAAAAATTGGTTCTTTTTAACAGTTTCTTCAATTACAAGGGTTAAGCCGAATTATTTGTTTAAATGATGAAATTAACAGATATCATTACACAAACAATACTTTTGACAAAACTGTTAATTACTTTGGAATTAATTAAGGGCTAGTTTTGCTAACATGTTTCTGACTAGAGCCATATAGATAATTTAAGAATATTAGCATTTTGTCTTCCAAATGTTTACAACTATTACAGAATTTATATATGTTTATACGTCAACAATAGGATTTAAGTTACAAAACAGTTGCTGATTTCACCCTATAATGAAAGATGCGAACTAGGAATAGTCAGAATAAATTATAAACTCAATTACATACATAAAACTAGACATTAGATCTAGTGCTATATTCCTTAAAACTTAGGGCCAACCTTCCTCTTTTATGAAAATGCAGATTATAATAATGTATGTTAATCATAATTAGTTACAAGTGAAAAAATGAATTTTAAGGAGGCAGTTTTAAGGAGGCAGATGGCAACACATGAGGGGAAGTAAAAATATCCCAGCTTGCCGTGTTGCAATCTGAAACAAAAACCAAATACAATGTGCTACACTATTTGGAAGTGAAATTGCCATCTGGAGGAGAATGTATGGAAAGGACACCCCCCCCCCCCCCCCCAATCTTTCCTGTATGTTTCAACTGGTGTTCTCACCATAGACCACAGTGGCAGAAATTAGGAGCCTTCAGGTCTACATCCATGCATGTCATGCCAGACTCCACAAATAAAATCAACAAACCAGCCACCACACTCAGTGTATTCCCAGTCACTGTTCTGTCATGTTTTGATAAATTGTTGGTAGGAGGAAAGAAGGGGTAAGAAGACAGAATGGAATGGAATGAGGTAACAGTGTTTATAAGTCCGAGGCAAGAGAAAGTACAAGAAACAGGTAATCTATTTTCTTATTGCCCTGTTCTGAGGAGGTAAGTGTTTCCGAAAGTTCATTGTCCATGTTGTCATTTTAAGCAATCAAAGTATGGTTTTTTTGCTGAGTTGTTCCCTGTGATTGTCAGTAGTAGTAGAACAATCAGAATTTTTTTTAGTTGGCATGTGACTCTACAGTGGCATACTGTTTCCAGTGTAACACATTTGTACACTGTGGTTAAGTACATTGTGGGGGTCTGCTGTATGACTGTTCCCCTTTTCCACTAATAAGAGGCATACTATGTACACTACTTTATAAAGAATGTATATTGTGATTTTGATCAAAGTTGCTACTTCTAAAGCTCTTGCCTTTCCTATATCTCATGTTTTCACATGCATTATGAAAAAACTCATTTGTATGACACATTGTTCCAGGGCTGTCTTCTTCCAGTAATGAAATCAGACTTTTTCACTCTGATGCTATTCTGTGTATGCTGTGCCACTCTAATGCTATAGTGTTGACACTTTCATAGATATATGAAAATAGTATTTGGTGGTTCAGTGTCCTATTTCATTACCAGTAGAAGTTGTTGAATTTCTTCTAGTGTGTGACTAATGTAATATACTCCATCTTCCATGTGGTGTTTAACTGTAGCAATGACTGAGTGGAAGCAAGCATTCTATCACTACTTTCTCTCGTACCTTTCTCGAGACTCATTTCCAAGTAGACTCAAGTTGACTTAAGAAATTGTAGCGATATTCCTTTCTCAAAACAGTGAGGTGGCACATTCGTTAAAACAAAGGTTATTACCTTTCAGAGGCTGGCGGTTTCAAACCCTCCTCCAAATTTACATTTTTCAGTATTTCCCCAAATTACTTTAGACAAATGCTGGAATTCTTCCTTTCAGAAGAACATGGCCAATTTACTTCCCCATTTTGAACTTGTGCTCCATGTCTAATGATATCATTAATGTGATCTAAAACTGTAAATTTGGTTTGTTTTTTTCCTTCCTTATTAGAGGATACGTGGAGTCTTAGCTCCCTGATAAATCTGATCAGTCTATAAATGTTCTGTTGGCTCTATGTTGTATATCCGGTATGCATGCACCTCTGCTTTTTTGTTGTTGATACGTGATTATTTATGAGGTTAACAAACATTTTGACAGTGCACAATCATTTCATTACTTAGAAAAGATACGTAGAATGCATGTAGGCTCTTTGTGATAATCCTTCAGCGATGTTGAAATATGCTATTGGTTGTATGTTCTGTGTATATTTACAGTGTGTTTGCTGTATATTTACTGTGTGTTGTCTGTCTGTGTATGTTAACTAGAGCCCTCCTATGCCATTCTCTTTACAGACCATCTGGAGGATACCTTTGTACCCACCCAAAATCCCAAACCCCCTGTCTGGTTCAGGCTCATTGATATCATCAGAATCTGGATCCAGGACCAAGCACTCTATCCTCATTCCACCACAGCCTCAACACCTTTCCCATCTCCTTCACACTTACCCAGTATTCTGTCTTATTGAACATTGACTTCAACCCCTCTGTTAGCTCCATTCAAACCTCTGTCCCTGTCAAGCCCTTATGAAGGCCCCTTCGCAGTGCGTGTACGCACGCGCGGTCATGCATGCGCACACGCACGCACACACGCATGCACGCACACACACAGCTCTAATCCTCCAAACATCGCCTGTAACCAGCTGCAGTGGAGCACCCCTACCATCACCTAGTATCATCCGAGAGTGCAACAACTATACCACATCATCCTCTCGGGCTTCAACTATTTATCACTGTGTCTGGAAACGAGGAACATCCTTCACAAAGTAGGATTCAGCTGCCCACCCATGAACACAATGTCCTAGGCCACCCTTATGCCACACATATTTACAAGCCTGTTGAAAACCCAGGTGCAAGGCCACCCAGCACGTCCTACTCTAGTCACATCACAGGCTTATCTTAGATTGTATTGGAGACAAGGTCGCCTGTGAAACCAGTTGCAGTGTATACCAACTCCATTGTAATTTTTGCACAGCATTTTATTTGGGCTTGATCACCAACCAGCTACCCATCCTGTCCAACCCCCAAACTGCGGCCATGAGAAGAGTTGACTACCTGGTGGCAGAACACATTGCTGAACACAAAATGCTAAATTTCAGTGGCTGCTTCACAATCCGTGCTATTTGGATTGTAGTAGTACAAGTAGTAGTATTCAGCCATAGATCACTTTAACAAGGATACTGCACAGGTCTTGGTATTACAATTTAAGAACAAAAAAAAAAATGTTTTAATGCATATATACAGGCATTTACATTCATTTAGGTGTAGTTTGACAAGGATGGGACAGACAAGGTTTAGTTCAGTTGTTGAAACACTGTGTTTGCATGAAGTGATTTAGGGAAACTACAGAACAACTAAGTCAAGATAGCTGTATGAAGATTGGAACTTCCACTGTGCCAAATACAAGGCTGAGCTGTTTAAACAGTGCTGCCTCATTTGGTTTGTCTATAGTGTTCAGTACTGTTTTGCAAAGAAGTTACTTAATAATGTAAAAGGCTAGTGCTACACCGTTCCCTCATTTATGACTCCAGCCACTCCACACACTAAACACACGTTGTTTCAGAATGTCACTACATGCACTATCAACTGCGTCAGAACCATAGTGATGACGTTTGTTTTCTATTTTGTGTGCTGCAGCTTCCCATTTGTTAGCCTGAAAAGATGAGTCAGTATCCCTCTATAAACACAGTGTTGGATTCAGAAAGAGGAAAAGGTCTTAGAATTACACATTCTGTAACTCTGTAAGTAAGTTTTCCCAAAAAAGAAAAAGAACAAAGAAGGAAAAAAACATAGTGTGAAAGTGTTATGTGTAATGATGTTTTGTTGTGGTGGTGGTCTTCAGACTGTTTTGATGCAGCTCTCCATGTTGCTCTATCCTGTGCATGCCTCATCATCTCCAAATAACTACGGCAACTTACACTTTCCTGAATGTGCTTACTGTATTCATCTTATGGTCTCCCTGTACAGTTTTTGCCTCCCATACTTCCCTCCAACATTAAATTGATGATCCCTTGATGTCTCAGAATGTGTCCTATCGACCAATCCCTTCTTCTAGTCAGGTTCTACCACAAAGTTATTTTCTCCTCAGTTCCATTCCGTACTTCATTAGTTACGTGGTCTGCCCATATAATCGTCGTCATTCTTCTGTAGCATCACATTTCAAAAACTTTGACTCTCTTCTTTTCTAAATTGTCTATTATCCATGTTTCACAATACTAAACTCCATACAAATATTTCCAGAAAAGACTTCCTAACACTTAAATCAATATTTGATGTTGACAAAATTCTCTTTTTCAGACACTTTTCTTGCTGTTGCCAGTCAACATTTAATATTGTCACTTACTTTAGTCGTCAGTTATTGTGCTGCCAAAGTAACAAAACTCATCTACTTCTTTGGGTGTCTCGTGTTCTTTACCAGTTCCTTCATCGTAATCTGATTTAATTTGACTACATTCCATTATCCTTATTTTGTGTTTGTTGTTGATTATCTTATATCCTCCTTTCAAGACAATGTGTATTATGTTCAGCAGCTCTTCCAGTCCTTTACTGTCTCTGACATAATTACAATGTCATTGGCAAACCTCAAAGTTTTTTATTACTTCTTCTTGAAATTTAATTCCTACTCCAAATTTTTCTTTGGTTTCCTTTACGGCTTGCTCAATGTACACATTGAATAACATTGGAAGTAGACTTCAACCCTCCTTTCTCAACCACTACTGCCCTTTCATACTCCTCAACTCTGATTTCTGTAAAAGTTGTAAATAGACTTTTGCTGCCTGTATGTTACCCCTATTACCTTCAGAATTTCAAAGAAGGTATTCTAGTCAACATTGTCAAAAGCTTTCTGTAAGTCTACAAATGCTGCAAACGTTGGTTTGCCTTTCCTTAACCTGTCTTCTAAGATACGTTGTAGGGCCAATATGGCCCTGCGCATTCCTACATTTCTCCAGAATCCCAAATGATCTTCCCCGATGTCTGGTTCTACCAGTTTTTCCATTCTTCTTCTTCTTCTTCTGTAAATAAATCATGTTAGTAGTTTGCTGTCATGACTTCTCAGACTGATAGTTCAGTGATATTCACATATGTCAGCACCTGCTTTCTTTGGTAGTGAAATTATTACAGTCTTCTTGAAATCTGAGGGTACTTAGCATGTCTCATACATCTAGCACACCTGGTAGAACAGTTTTGTCATTGCTGACTCTCCCAGGGCAAGCAGTAGTTCTGATGGAATATCATCTATTCCCCGAGCCTTGTTTTGACTGAGGTCTTTCAGTGCTCTGTCAGATTCTTCTTGCAGTATCGTACCTCCCATCTCATCTTCTTGCTCTTCCTCTTCCATTCCTGTAACATTGCCTTAAAGTTCATCTCCCCCTCTGTGGATCTGGGGAATAGAATAGGCCTGAGGTATCCCTGCCTGTCATAATAGGTGACTACCAGGTGTACCGGTATGAAATGAGCATCAAGATACAAATGTGTTGATAGGGAACATTTGTTGTGAACGAGCCTCAATTTTTTGTTTGTTTGGTTGGTATGGCGTCTGTCAAAGATATTTAGTATACATCAAGTCATGGAACAAACATCAGCATATGTTTTCATCGTGTTAACAATGTTGAATTTTGTACCATAAAGTGATGATTTGCAGAAAGCATTAATTTTTTGTTTTCATTTGAAAAGAAGTGCTGCAGTCGCATTGAACGCTTGTTGAGGCATATGGTGATCAGCTCTATCAGTAGCAGCATGCAAAAGATGGTTCCAGCAGTTCAGAAATAATGATTTTGATGTAAGAAATGAAGAACTTGGAAGACCACCAAAAAAGTTTGAAGATGCCGAATTGCAAGCAATATTGGATGAAGATGATTCTTTGAGTCAGAAGCAAATGGCAGCAATGCTAATTGTTGCACAACAAACAATTTCTGACCGTTTAAAAGCTATGGGAAAGATCCAAAAGTTTGGAAAATGGGTGCCACATGAATTTTACTGGCAATGAAAAATGGATTTATTTTAAGAATCCTAAATGGGAAAAGTCATGGGTTAATCCGGGACAACCATCAACATCGACTGCAAAACCAGATCAATTCGGCAAGAAGACAATGCTCTGTGTTTGGTGGTATCAGAATGGTGTGGTGAATCATGAGCTTCTAAAACCCGGTGAAACTGTGAGCACTAATCGCTACAGACAACAAATGATCAATTTGAATTATGCATTGATCAAAAAAAGACCAGAATGGGCCAGAAGCATTGGCAAAGTAATTTTTTTACATGACAATGCACCTTCACACAAAGCAAAACTGGTTCAGGATACAATCAAAACACTTGGCTGGGAGCTGCTACCCCACCCGCCGTTTTCACCAGACTTGGCTCCTTCCAACTACCATTTGTTTTCATCAATGGGACACGCATTGGCTGAGAGACACTTCGATTCCTTCAAAGAAGTCGAAAATTGGGTATCTGATTGGTTTGCTTCAAAAGACGAACATTTCTATTGGCATGGTGTCCACAAATTGCCAGAAAGGTGGTCAAAATGTATAGAAAGCAATGGTCAGTACTTTGAATAAAATGTTTTTACTTTTCAGTTCAAAATTAGTGTTACATCTTCACAAAAAAACGCTCATTTCATACCGGTACACCTGGTAAAAGGAGTCTCTCACTTTTCGGCCCTATAAGTTCAGGTCCCATTTTATGGTTTGTCCTGCTACTTTCCAAATTCTACAGAAGTGCAGACCATATGGGGAAGGACGCCTTACATGGTGCATGAGTTATCCATAGTGCCCTTAGATTCGATCTCCTGAACCTCTTGTCATGGCTTTACATCTCCCCCTGCAATTCAACTATATGGGTGAGGACACTTTCTGGTGTATGTCATCTTCTTCTGTTGTCTCCTGTCCTCTTTTGCCCCCATGACTATTGGATTTCTCTGCACCCAGTATCCAGCACAGTAGCTAGTCTGTTGTGGTGGGGCCGTCATGTACCCACTTGGTGGTAGCCTCCTGACAACACAGGGATCACACTGCTGATGCCTGAGCTGTAAACTCCTCATGTATGCCAAGGAGTAGAGGTCTGTCTTCCTGGGGCATCAGGACTCCCGGCAACGGCCATCATGCCAGGTGGCTTTGCTGTGGCTGGGTGGCACCTGTGGGGAGGGCCCTCGATTGGAGTGGGTGGCATCAGGGCAGATGACCCGCAATGAAGCGCACTAAGTCATCTCTCGCTGGTGACCGTACAGCGCGCCATCAGTCTCTAAGAAGGGCAAGATAGAGTACAATGCAGACAGATATGACACTAAAGCATTTCCTTCCGTCGCTACACCATGGGAGAAATATAGGGCTACAGTAAGAAGAGAGCCATATTCGCCTCGGTATTTAGTCTGTAGCAGAATGGACGGGGACTCCTTTCTACCTATGAAGCCTCAATTTTTTGTTGAACACCTTTAGGATAAGTTCGGAAAAGTGACAGCGCTGTCCAAGATGAGAAGCGGTGCAGTCTTGATTCAGACAGCATCCCCAGCCCAATCCCAGGTGTTACTCGCTTGTGACCAGCTGGGTGATATTCCTGGTTCCGTCACTCCCCATAAAAGCCTCAACATGGTCCACGGATTTATTTTCCATCGTGACCTCTGCTTGCAGTCTGATAACAAGCTCCGCACCTACCTAGAATGGCGGGGTGTTCATTTCATCCAGTGCATTTACAAGGGACCCAAAGACAATGCTACTGGTGCCTTCATCTTGGCCTTTGAGGGTGATTCATTGCCTGAAAAGGTCAAGGTGATGGTTTACCGCTGTGATGTTAAATCATATGTCCCTCCCCCTACGCAGTGCTTTAAGTGCTGGGAATTAAGGCACATGTCTGCCCGCTGCACTTGCAACGCCACATGTCGAGACTGTGGACGTCCACTGCGTCCAGATACTCCCTGTGCGCCTCCTCTTACTTGTATCAACTGCAGAGAGCAGCACTACCCTGCTCACCAGACTGCACAGTACTCCAAAAGGAGCCGAAAATCATGGGGTGCAAGACCCTGGACTGGTTGACTTACCAAGAGGCTAAACGTAAATTTGAACGATTACACCTTGTTCGGTTGACATCCACATATGCTGCAGCTACATTACCATTACCATCACCATCACCATCACAAGTGCCAGTTGTACCACACTCTGTGCCATGAACAGTGGGCGCTGCAGACCACCAGAATACATCTTCCCCCTTCGTGGTAGGGGGAAAATCTCCTTCCATTGCTCCCAAAGTACCTACATCGAGACCAAGTGCCCCCCCCCCCCTCGCCCAAACGCAGGGCACAGTGGTCCCCTCCCACCCAGCTGGAGAAGCAACAGCCTCCTCTGGCTCCTCTCGTGCAGAAGGTGTCCCTTGGGACCCTCTCTCCCAAGGTCTCCACTTACGCCACAGCGGACACTCGCCAGTGGCTAAAGGAGCCAAAAGCTGCTGGACAAAGAGCTTCACGGTCTTCCTCCATGCATGAAGCTACTTCGGATAAGTCCTCCCAGCAAGGCCCTAAAGAGAAGCGAGAGGGCAAGCAAACAAAGAAGTCTGCTAAGAGGAAGGACCCTCCGGTGGCCCGAGCACCACCGCTCCCTACCTATTCTGCACCTGCGGATGAGGTGGAGACCACAGCCTCCCCTGAGGACCTGGATCTCACTGATGCCTCATCAACAATAGGAATGGATACAAATACTCAATCGGTTGCAGCAGGTGATCCTGAGGCATAACCTGCCTCCTTGCATGCTTCATGTCTTCCCAGCCTCATGATAACGTCATCTTCCAGTGGAATTGCTGCGGTTTTTTCCACCAACTGGGTGAGCTTTACACCTGCTTTCTGCATTACCCTTCAGGAAACCTAGTTCCCGAAAATGCGGACCCCTGCCCTTCGCAGCTATAGGGGGTATGGCAAGAACCGTAGCGACTGTAAGAGAGTGTCAGGTGGAGTTTGTGTCTATGACCTGAGTTCAGTATGTAGTGAACCTGTGCCCATTCAAACACCTCTTGAAGCTGTGGCTGTCAGGATAAGGATGACGCAGGAAATAACTGTCTGCAACATATAGAGTAAATCCATATGAAGTGGTCCAGTGATGGTTGCTTGACCATTTTTAAATATTTTCATTTTTTATATGTGATTGCCCTATATTTGAGAAGTTCAAAACAGTTTTTAAAATAATTTATCTTGCACCTTTACTGGATGGTGCCCATTTTATTTGTAGGCATGCGAAGATTTTTCAGTCTGGAGACATAAGCGAAGTTACAACATTGCAGTTGACATGATTGTTTTTAGAAAAGTGTCCTCTACAGCATTGTCTATTATACAAAATACCCTAAATTCAAAAATAACCAGTCAAAATGACCTGCAAAGTTTGGTATCCGAATTTTCAAAAATCCACTTTTTAGGCCAAAAAATAACAAACAAGAAGTGATTTATGAGAGTTTATTTTTTCCTGTAGTTAGATATCATGCATTACTAGCCTCATATAGAGGAAGAACACTTACAAAGGTTTCCTTAATTTTTTATGAATTTTTGAAATTTGAAAATTTTCATCTTGTTTAAAGTTTAGGGCTAGTTATCTCAGGGGGACTGAATATAAAATGATTTTTCACAGATGTACACCTATATGATAGCAACGTACTGTAAAAATTTCAAGATTGATATCTGACTGTGAACAAAGATATGAATTTTTGAAAATGAGGAAATAATTCGCATTACTTTACAGCTGATCTTATGGCTGTTGCCTATTTAAATGGTTTATTGTTTCATTGTAATAAAATTTGTGACGTATATTTATTTAACACTATCACCCAATGTTCATTTAGTTTATTTTTAATAATGCAATATTAAACAATAGGAGCTTTCATTTTTGTTTTATGGTAATAAAAATTTACGTTTCGGTTTATTGTCAATAAAGAAGTACATTATTGCTGGGTGTGGCATTGTTGTAGTCAGTCTGTT
This sequence comes from Schistocerca piceifrons, assembly GCF_021461385.2. NCBI lineage: Eukaryota > Metazoa > Arthropoda > Insecta > Orthoptera > Acrididae > Schistocerca > Schistocerca piceifrons. The sequence continues at coordinate 187,111,157 of NC_060139.1, forward strand.
GTGAAACCTCTGTTAGAGTGGATGTACATACTTCATTGAGAGTGTAGAATGTGTTATGTGCTTTGTTCTGTGTGTAATTTGTAATCAATTTTGAGAGATTAACTGGAATGCAATAAGATGGGTGAACAGTGCTATGTTGGACAGATAGCAAGTGAAGTGACTCTCAAAACAGTTTACGGTTCAGTTTCAAAAAACTTGAAAAATGGCAATTACTTTGATGAAGTTAGACAAACTTTGTTTAAACTTTGAGTACGTTCTTCTGTAACAGTGTGTGAGTATCGTGAGAAGAAATATGTTCTGAAGTACAACCACATTTTAGGAAGAAAGTGCTGTGATCCACTTAGTTCATAAAAAGCCTATTGCTAAAGGTTTGAAGGAAATAAAACTTGAACGTTGTCCTTGTTATGTGAGAGTGAAACAGCTTCCCTAGTGAAATGTAATGTGATTCCTGGAAATTCCCTCTGTCCAAATTGTTACTCAAAAATATTTGTTGTGAATCCAGAACCAGAATCATATAACCGTGTTAATGACATTTATATTCCTAATGAGGAAGCTGTTAGCATATTGGATTTTGCTTGTTCTAAGTTAGACGTATCTCCTGCTTCAAAAATTATAAAATTAAGTAGCGGAAAAAGAAAAGCAGTTACTGAAAATAAGGAACAACAAATTTCAGACAAAATTAGAAAAAACTTGGAATCATGCTTTTTATAATACAGATAACATTATTTCTAATGAAGAAGAAAACCTACCACCAGCGTCATCTGACACTGAATATTTGGACTTAATAGAGAAATTAAAAATTAAATGTTCAGTGACATCTAAAGAGGAAAAAGCTAAAATCTTAATTTCGCTCCCTGACTCATGTTGTTAAAGAGAAAAAATAGTTCATGAATTCAGTGTTTCTCATCGTTTGGTTAAACTAACCAGAAAATTAGTGAAAGAGCCAAGGCATTTTTCCAGTTTTAGGAAAGAAGAAAGGAACAGGTATAAGTGAATAAACAATTTAAAAGCAGTTTTTGAAGATGATGAAAACAGTAGAATGTGCCCAGGTTGCAAAGATAGCAAAAGAGTTGTTGCAAATGTAGTTAAAGTAACAAAATAGAAATGACTAGTGCTGTCAAATTTAAATGAACTTTATGTAGCTTTCAAATATTCTCAACCCTAAATGGTGTATTTTGGCTGGATCCTCAGGGACACACTCTATGTGTTGCTTTATATCATCAAAATGTCAAACTGATGATTGCGGGTGCAAAACTCAGTGATCTTAACTACAAAGAGTTACTAGATTTAATGGTCTGTGACACTAACAGTTGTCACTGCATGATGAGTTTGTGTAATAAATGCCCTGGTAAGGAAACTGCTATGGAATTGTTTCATGAATATGAGGAGGAAATGCCAGACAGTATTACCTTCAAACAGCGGGGTCATAAATGACAGGGCAGAAATGATAACAGTTGTTAAATCTCAGGAAGAGTACTTGAAATCTTTAATTGATAACTTACAAAAACTCATAAGTCACCACTATGTTTCTAAGATCCAAAGTTAGTTTTTGAAGTACAGAAAAGCACAACTTCATGAAACTGAATTCATAGTGCTAGTTGATTTTGCAGAAAATTTTTCATTTGTGATTCAGGATGCAATACAAGGGTATCACTGGGTCAGTGACCAGACAACAGTGCATCCATTTATTCTCTACTTTAAAAATAAGAAAGATGAAGTTTGCAGTTCTTCAATTTGCATTCTAACAAGGGAACCTCCCCATCGCACCCCCCTCAGATTTAGTTATAAGTTGGCACAGTGGATAGGCCTTGATAAACTGAACACAAAGCAATTGAGAAAACAGGAAGAAGTTGTGTGGAACTGTGAAAAAATAAGCAAAAAATACAAACTGAGTAGGCCATGTGTAAGATAGGCAACATGAAGGAGAATGTTGTCTCAGGAGCGCCGTGGTCCCGTGATAGCGAGAGCAGCTGCAAAATGAGAGATCCTTGGTTCAAGTCTTCCCTCGAGTGAAAATTTTACTTTCTTTATTTTTGCATAGTTATTATCTGTCCGTTCGTTCATTGACGTCTCTGTTCACTGTAATAAATTTAGTGTCTGAGTTTTGCGACCGCATCGCAAAACCGTGCGATTAGTAGATGAAAGGACGTGCCTCTCCAATGGGAACCGAAAACATTTGATCGCAAGGACATAGGTCAACCGATTCCTCCACAGGAAAACACATCTGATATATTCTATACGACACTGGTGACGGCATGTGCGTCACATGACAGGAATATGTTGTCGACCCACCTAACTTGTACACTTGGCGAATGGGTAAAAAGATTCTTCTACCTTGCCCGATTTAGGTTTTCTTGTGGATGTGATGATCACTCCCAAAAAAGTGATGAAAACATAAGAGTTTGTCACATAAACTGAAAATAAAGAATTAAACTTTTCACTCGATGGAAGATTTGAACGAAGGACCTTTCGTTCCGCAGTTGCTCACGTTACCACGAGACCACGGCGCTCCTACGTTCTTAGCGGCCTTGATGTTGCCTATCTTCCCATGAACTACTCAGTTTGTATATTTTGCTTATTTTTTCACAGTTACACACAACTTCTTCCTGTTTTTTCAATTGATCTGTGTTCAGTTTTTCAGGGCCTATCCACTGTGACAACTTATAACTAAATCTGAGGGGGGTGTGATGGGGAGGTTCCCTTGTAAGCAATTACTTGGAGCACAACACTTCAGCTGTACATGTGTTTCAAAATTATGTAATAAATTACATAAAAGAAAATTTTCCCAAGCTTGAGAAGCTGATATATTTTTCCGATGGAAGTGGTAGTCAGTATAAGAACAAAAAGAATTTTTCAAATCTGTGCAACCACAAAGTAGACTTTTGGTTGGAGGCTGAATGGCACTTTTTTGCATCTTGCCATCGTAAAAATGCATGTGATGGAATAGGAGGTACAACAAAACATGAAGTAAGTAAAACCAGCCTACAAAGACCAACCACAGACCAAATTCTCACAATACAGGACATGTATGTCTTTTGCAAGGATAATTTTAAAGGCATTACCTTTTTCTTATCAAGAAAGTTGTTCTGCATATGAAAACAACACTTCAAACCAGATTTGAAAACTGTATAGCAATAAAAGGAACAAGGCATTTCCACAAATTCCTTGGCATTGCAGAAAATTTAGTTCGATGCTATGTAACATCAGAAACCAAAATTTATAATGATCATTGTCAGTAAAATTACATCTGTCTTTAACGTTGAATGACATAGTGGCATGTGTGTATGATGGACAGTGGTGGTTTGCAGAGGTTGAAATAATAAGTTTGGAAAACAGTTATGTTTTTGTGCATTTTTACCAACCTGCTGGCCCAAGAACATCATTCAAGAAATCTACTAGTGACAAAGTTTGAATACCAATGAAAAATGTTTTAAGAAAACTTTCAGTGCTTGAACTTACCACAGCAACTAGGAGTTCTTATTCTATGTCACAGAAGCTGTCTGAAGAAATAAGTGTTCTTAACATTCACCATCAGGTTTAGGAACAGTCGCATCTCTAAGAATGTTAACTGAAAATATTTAAGTATGTCAGAATAATATACATGTTAATTTCAGAGATGTTTCCACTTTTTATATGTAATTCAGTACCCTACGTCAATAATAATTGATTATATCCCACCAATATCACACATGAATAGGCAACAGCCATAAGATCAGTTGTAGAGTAATGTGAATTATCTCCTCATTTTCAAAAATTCATGTCTTTGTTCACACTAAGGTATCAGTGTTGAAATTTTTACAGAATGTTGCTATCATATAGCATTATATTGAGTCCCACCTTGAGATAACTAACCCAAACTTTACAAAAATTTAAAATTTTCAAATTTCAAAAATTCATAAAAAATTAAGGAAACATTTGTAAGTGTTCTTCCTCTGTATGAGACTACTAGTTTATGATATCCAAATATTGGAAAAAAATAGCCTCTCATAAATCACTCCTTGTTTGTTATTTTTTGGCCTAAAAAGTGGATTTTTGAAAATTTGGTTACCAAACTTTGGAGGTCATTTTGACTGGTTATTTTTGTATTTAGGGTATTTTGTGTAATAGGCAATGTTGTAGAGGACACTTTTATAAAAACAATCATGTCAATTGCAATGTTGTAACGTAACCCAGTGCAGAGATATTCATATTTTTGCTAACGTCTCTAAACTGAAACATCGTCGCGCGCTTACAAGCAGAAATGGCCGCCGTTCAGGAAAAGTGAAAGGTAAGTGTTTTAAAAACTGATTTGAACTTCTCAATTAGAGGGTAATCACATGTAAAACAATTAAAATATTTAAAAATGGTCAAGCAACCAACTTAATTTTTATTGGACCACTTCATTTGGATTTACCCTATATGTTCCTCTAGATGGTGCAGTACCCCTGAACGCATTGGCTGCACTGATTCATCAACTCCCTAAACCTTTCCTACTTTTGGGAGATTTTAACGACCCTAAACCCTTGTGGGTCACATTTCAGTGTGGTTCATGGCACTTATTCGGCCATTGATTTATCCCTCTGCAGCCCGGGACTCTCCCTTCTGTCCACTGGAGAGCCCAAGATGACTTGCGTGGTAGTGACTACTTTCCCATCTTCCTGCCACTCCCCCAGCACTGTTCCTCTGGACATATACTAAGATGGGCTTTAAACAAGGCAGAGTGGGACACTTTCACTTCTGCTGTCACCGTTGAATCTCCCCCACACGGTACCATCGATGTGGCAGTTGAGCAGGTCACTAGAACAATCTTTTCTGTGTCGGAAAACACGATCCCTTGTTCCTTAGGGTGCCCCCTGCGAAAGTTAGTACCTTGGTGGTCGCCGGAAATCGCTGAGGCCATTAAAGAGTGTTGGTGAGCTCTACAGCGACATAAATGACGCTCTTCCCTAGAGCACATAATATCTTTTAAATGGCTTCGTGCCTGTGTTCACCAGCTTATAAAAAGATGGAAACAGGAGTGTGGGGAGGGGTACCTCTCAACCATTGGGTGCCATACGTCACCTTCCCAAGTCTGGACAGAGATCAGACGTGTTTGTGGGTACCAGACCCCGACAGGTGTTACTGGCATTAACATCAGTGACGTGTTATCTACTGACACAAACGCAGTTGCCGAGCACTTTGCTGAGCACTACGCTCGAGCCTCCGCATCAGAGAATCGTTCCCCAGCATTTCGCACCCTCAAACAGTGGATGGAAAGGAAAGCCCTCTCATTCACTGAACGTCACAGTGAACCCTATAATGCTCCGTTTACAGAGTGGGAGCTCCTCAGCGTCCTTGCACATTGCTCCTACGCAGCTCCTGGGCCAGATCGGATCCACAGTCAGATGATCAAACATCTTTCGTCCAACTACAAGCGACATCTCATCATCTTCAACCAGATCTGGTGTGATGGCATCTTTCCATCACAGTGGCAGGAAAGCACCATCATTCCAGTGCTCAAACCCAGTAAAAACCCAGTTCATGTGGATAGCTACCGGCCCATCAGCCTCACCAACATTCTTTGTAAGCTGTTAGAACGTATGGTAAGTTGGTGGTCATGTTGGCTCTTGGAGTCACATGGCCTACTGGCTCCATGCCAGGGTAGTTCCCGCCAGGGTCGCTTTACCATTGATAATCTAGTTTCCATTGAGCCTGCTATCTGAACAGCCTTTTCCAGATAGCAACCAGGTGTTGGTCACATATGACTGTCATCCACATCTTGCTGAACTGCCCACTTTTAGCCACTCTATGGCGGACTTTTAACCTTCCCAGCACCCTACCTTCGGTGTTGGATGACAATGCCTCAGCAGCAGATTTAGTTTTACGTTTTATTGGTGTGTGTGTGTGGGGGGGGGGGGGGGGGTAGTGTACCATCTAAGGGTGGGCATTTAGCCTTCTCTATGAGGTCGCCACCCTCTCTCCATTTTAACTCTGTCACACTTTCTTGGCATTTGTTTGTCTTGGTGGTCATCTTTTCCCTACGTGTGTTCATCTCGCTTTCTCTCTTTGGGGTGGACATTTTAATGTGTTGCAAAGTGGCTGGCTCATCCTCTTTTATTATTTTGATCAGCCAGTCCAGACCATCTGCTCTATGGTTTTAACACCTTTCTCTGCTTTTCCTCGTGGTGTATGTTTTCCGCATTTTTTTGTTCATTCCATTTGTTTTCTTTTTAGCTGTGGTGCTGGGCGTTTTTGTACCTTGAACCTTGCTTGGGTCAGGAAAAAGGGACTGATGACCCTGTAGTTTGGTCCCTTTATACCCCAAACCAACCAACCAACCAAAGTTCATCTCCCTTGTTTAGGACTGATTTTTTCCATCTGAGCTGTTGATGTTCATACAGCTGCTTCTCTTTTTTCCAACAGCCTCTTTAATATTCCTGTAGAAGGTATCTATCTTCACCCTAGGAGTGCACGTTTAAATCCTTACATTTGTCCTCTGGGTATTTTGCACTACCTGTCAATATCATTTTTTAGACATTTGTATTTCCTTTAGCCTGCTTCGTTTGCTGCATTTTTATATTTTCTCCTTTCATCAGTTAAATTTAGCATCTCCTTTATTATACAAGGATTTCTATTAGGCCTTGTATTTTTACCTATTTCATCAATGCCGTATTTCACCTCTCAGAGGTACCCATTTGTTTTCCATGGTATTCCTTTGCCCTAGTCTAGTCAGTCATTGCCTAATGGTCCCTCTGAAACTCTCAGCATGCTCCAATATCTTCAGGTTATACATATCCCGTCTTCTTAATGGCCTACCTTTTTTTCAGTCTCTTTAGTTTTAATCTCTAGTTCATAACCAACAAATTGTTATCGGAGTCCACATCTGCTCCTGGAAATGTCTCACAATTTAAAAGCTGGTTCTGAAATCTCTGTCTTGCCTTTTATATAAATCAGTCTGAAACCTTCCAGTGTCTCGAGGTCTCTTCCATGTATACAACCTTCTTCCATGGATCTTAAACCAAGTGTTAAAGATGATTAAATTATGCTCTGTACAAAATGCTATCATTTGACTTCCTCTTTCATTCCTTTAACCCAATCCATATTCACCTACAATTTGTCCTTCTATTCCTTTTTGTGCTGTCGAATTGTGGTCCCCTATCACAATCAAATTTTCATCCCCTGTTACTATCTGAATAATTTCTTTTATCTCATCATACATTTCTTTAATCTCCTCATCTGTGGAGCTAGTGGGCATATAAACTTGTACTATGTGGTGGGTATTGGCTTTGTCTATTTTTGCTATGATAATGCATTCATTGTGCTGTTCATAGTAACCTATTATTGTTAGTATTTATATATGTTAAAATTTTTTATCAAATCTGTACTGCTTTGTATAAGTAATCCTCCATTGCATAGAATATATTGCGTAACGGGTACTTTTTATCTGCCTGTTTAAATAAGTTTTAGCAATTTTTGTAATATCCTTGGGTGATTTGTTGTATAATACTTTGTAGGAAATGCTGTTTTGAGTTTTAAGTTTATTCTTTCTGGGTAAATAGAAGTTCAGTCTAGATATTGTTTCATGGAAATGTGCGAGCCATTTGACCAGTCCCCCTCATATCTGATTTACTTAAATAAGGACTGTCCTTGCAATGTCTTCTTCAGCCCTGTAATTCTTGTGGCCTTAATCTCCACTACCCTTTGCCCCAACATCCCCCCCCCCCCAAATCACTGCTCCAGCACCACACACACCCATCCTGCAGCACCATCCTCTTCTCTACATCGTCCCTCTTCCTCCCAACGCCCTCTTATGTATGGCCTCCTTCCTTTGTTACATCTCCCCTCCCAATCCACTCTTCCACATTGTGCACAGCATGAAACTCCCCCTGCTTGAGACCAGACAGAGTTCATTGGTGCCACATCCCTATCCCGTGCACCTGCTGCCTCTCCGTCTCAATCATCTTCCCCCTTGAATAAAATTATCTCGGTTTTTAAGCCACGTCAATTCGAATTAAATTATTGAGCTTTCGATGGCTATCTCTGAGGCCAGCCAGAGACAGTGGTCTTGTGTGTGTGCGCATGTGCGAGTGAGTTGCTTTTGCATGAATGTGCATGTATATGTTGTGTATTTCAGAAGAAGGCCTTCTGGCCGAAAGCTTAGGTGTTCAGCAGTATTTCTGTTGTGCCTGTCTATGACTCAGCATCTCTGCTATATATTGAGTAGCAATCTATCCTTTTCATAATATTGTCTTGATTTATGAGTAATATGTTTCATATTAAATTTTTGTCTTTGGTTTTATTATTCACGGATTGGTACCAGGTATTGAAATATTACTGTGATTAGCCCTCGAGGGGGCGCACCTTCTTTTATGATACAAGCGAACGTGAGGCGTGCTTTGGTTACATGTAAAGAATGACTGTCTTTGTTACCATGGTAAACATGGATGAGCAAACTTGCAGTTTTAGTTTTCTTTATTTGAGCTAAATCACTGCTTAATTAAACAATAATAAAATATAATTTCATTATATCACTCTGCTGCTGCGTGCAACTGTTACAGTGATGAGCCACTTGAAGCATCAAACAGATCAGTTGGCAGAAGATAACAGCCAGCCGGTTATTCAATTGCTAATTATCTCATAGACAGCTGCCTCATAGAGGGGGTGTACCACTAGCTTGAAACCTGGGTCATTTTCTTGCAAGGGTCTTAATTTTTTTTTCCTCATGTAGCTCGCTGTTGCATATTACTGCTGCTCAATTGGGCATATGACAGCACAACTTACCATTGTGTTGGTTGAGGCAAGAATGAAGGAATAGTAGGTATGGGCTTGCAATTGTAAAACAGTGGAATGGTACAGCACAATGTTGTTTGTGGACTGTGCACTTATACACAGGTGCGCCTGCTTGAGGGTCAAGAAATACTTTTGAAGGCAACTTCAGATATACAACTGCTACCTGCTATATCATTTGGTATAATTCTTCACCAGATGTGTTTTTTAGTAAGTTACTTAAAATACTTGTAACTGGCACTCCTATACTTCTAAGAGCCGATATGTTAGATGATGATGATGATGATGTAACCTCTTGGTAAAAATATGGACAGTGTAGGAAAGACAGATTGCTACTTAGTGTAAAGAAGACATGCGAAGTTGCAGAGAGGCACAATTAAAAGACAATTACATAAAGCTTTCACCCGTGGCCTTAATCAGCAAAAGAGAAACATAGACCATTCGCACTCACAAGCAAGTATACCTCATGCACACGACTGCCAATTTCAGCATCTCGGCTGATAAGTAACGCTCTGTCTTTTCCTACAGTGTTGATATTCCTACCCTGAGTTTCCATTGTTTGATTTAACCTCTTGGTAAACTATTTTGCATAGTTTCATTAAAGTTTTACAGCATCTGTTTTTGCAGAAGTACGAGCGGCTGGCTGCAGTTACAAGAGGCCTGCTTGTGTGCGCCGAGAACCCATCCTTGCGCCAGATCATTGTTTCGCACCATTTGGGTGATCTAATGGCTGCTCTCTCCCAGCTGAGCTTTGTGCCACTGAAGAAACCTGCAGAGCCACCACCACAAGCATCGACAACTGTAGTGGCAACGACCACAGTGGCAGCAACAGCGGTAGTAGCGTCATCTGGATCGGAAGCAGCTCAGCGTGAGACAAATTCAACAAATGGCCAGAGCGAAGAGTTTGTGATGACACCTGAACTATGGGTGCGCCTGCAAAGAGACCGTTCTCAGTTTCGTATATATTATTTGTCTTTCATCTGGGAAATGTACCAACCACTCGTCATCAGGGAACTTCTAATACTGCATGGTGCTGCTGGATTAAAGAGAGTGAGTATGAGACTATACTTCAATACTACACGTTTCTTTTTTATGTGTCATACATTGATTTTAAGAGCATTGTGAAGTGTTGCTTCACCAATATATGTTGTATTCTGCAAGGAAGGACTTGAACAATAAATGTGGTAGCAGGGGAAGATAATACGCAATCCATGACAGAGCTTATGCGGAAATAAACAGGCGGCAGTCTTTGCTGTTACTGCATAATACGTTAGGTGAAGGGAATGGTCCCAGTGAGCATAAATTAATGAAGTAGGTATGTTGCTCTGCTACTAATATTTTACAGTTGTTTCTAAAAGGTGCGTGTGTGGTGTGTTTTTTGGCAAACACTGCTTACCTGTTGGAAGTACTGAGTCAAATTAAAATCATTTTAATCAAATATAATTGTGTTAGAATACATAAACAACTTTTGCAATTAAGTAAACAATGCAGTTCTACATAATAAAATACAAACTGGGAGTCAGAATATTATAGTTGATTGACTCTTCTAACATTACACTTATCATCAAACTGAAACACAGGTATATAAATAACCTGGTCATTTGTAGCTTCAGGAGATATTACTCCTAGTACTGCCAATAGAAACACAGAAATAAATGACAGTATGCTTGGCATTTGGAACCACAGGTTCCTTTTAGGGAGAAACAAGGGAATCATTGTAGAGTTTGGCCAGAAGAATGGGTGTGGGAGACAGTCCACTTAGAACATAAGGTAAGAGTTAACCGGGAACCAGAAAATCTGTCTAAAGTTAAATGGTTGCATCTAATACTATTTCAAATGCAGATTTGTATTTCCTAAGTACTAAGAACCTGCATCTGCATTGCTTGTACAACTGCTACATGTATACTTCAAAATCCGTTATGCAGTGATTTGTGCATGGTGCTTCATACCAATATTACCAACTCTTTTGTCCTTTTCCCCTTTGCATATGAAGCTGGGTAAAAGTGACTACTCAGTACATGTCCTAATCTGTTATTTTCCTGAACCTACATTATATACACAGTGCGGGAAATAAAACTGCAATATCTACTTCCACTATCGGTTCTTAAAATCTGCTGAGCAGAGTTTCACAAGAACAACATAACTTTCCTCCAACGATTCCTATTAAAGTTTGATGGTTATCTCCATTAGATTTATTTCAGAAATACGAAGAACTATTTTGTTGCCACTGACATTTAATCTTTATTCAAAATGTATCTTCCAAAAAGCTCTTGAAAATGTTGAATAATGTATGTTCTTGAATAGAGAGAAGACGGACAATATCCATCATGTTGATGATGCTGTAATATTTGCTGACAACTTAGTCTTCAACATCTTCTGTCCTCAGTTAACGAAAGTAGTGAGTGTAAAGACCTAGAAACAACAACAATAAAACAAAATTAGTGATTACCTGTAAGAAAGACGTATAAAACTGTCATCTAAACATTAACAACAAAAGGTATAACTCACAAATTAAAGTCCATATCAAGAAAGCCAGACCCAAGTTTTGTAAAATGACTACTGTGTAAAAGAGCCATCACCTTTCAATTGAAACAAAATTTATATTTGTATGTTTACCATCCTTTTCTATGCAGCCGATAGGGTCCCCACTGTGGAGATGAGGAGACATGCTCCACTAGTTCACTGTCAATGTTGCTGTTGGATTCATTCAGGTTTTTTCTTTTTATGTGTATCATTTATGTCTCTGGACATTGAAAGAGATGTCTAATACACAAAGCAGAAATGCTGTCGAAGTTTTTCTGCATTTCCCTGTAATCTACTAGGGGCTTTACTTTACTATCTTATAACAATATTATGAAAAAGAAAGTTGCCACTCACCATGTAGTGAGGATGCTGAGTTGCAGAGGGGCACAACAAAAAGACTGTCAAAGGTAAAGCTTTCGGCCCATAAGGCCTTTGTCAAAAATACACACACACACACACACACACACACACACACACACACACACACACACACACATACTACTACTACTACTACTACTACTACTACTACACTCTCAGGCAACTGTAGCCACACTGCTTAGGCAACAAGAGAAACACAGGAAAGAAGAGAAAGGAGGACAGACATTTAGCATAGTGATGCATAAGAAAATAGTGGCAGTGTGGCTACAATTCCCTGAGACTGCAGTTGTGTGTGTGTGTCTCCGCTATGTGGTGAGTGACAACTTTTTTTTTCATAATATTGTTACATTCCATCCTGGATTTTCCATTGTTAGATTACTATCTGATAAATTATTTCTATACTTTGAGAATGTTAGTGACCTTACTTTGTATCATTTGGGGGACATCCAGTTTTCTTTTTGATTCTACTGGACATTCACTATGTACTGGGTTGAGTCAGTCATATATTCTTAGAGCCAGTCTCTCAACTGTGAGGATACTCTGTCTGGCCAAATCTTGCATATGTCAACAGTGTGGTACAATGTCAGACCTTTTGAAAATCTGCAGTGATGTTATGTATCTGTTCACATTCATACATATATTGCCTCTTAGGTATTAGTGTCGTGATGAGTTATGCATTAACAAATTTCATTATGTTTTAAGCTTAATTTCTGTGTAAGCGTTGTGATCATTTTTGAAAATTTTTAGTTGCAGAATTGTGCACGCACCAACCCTCCAACATGGCTTAAGAAATCTTGCATCATACTGCTAATCCATTGCATAATGAGGCCAAAAGGCGTCAGTTCTCTTATACGTGCAATTTGTGATGCTGATCCAGATACTGGTACTGATTGGAGTAAACTGGAGACAGTTGTTAATCTTATAACGACTGTTCATACGTCTGATCCAGAAAAGTATAATAAGAATATATGTTCCCAGGTAAGTTTAGTGACTTTCTCAAAAATTCCATTAATAAAAGCAGTAACTGCTGTCAGCTCCCCCTCCCTCCCTCTCCCCCATCTGCCCTCCCCCCTTTCTCCTTCTCCCCCTCCCCCACCTGCCCTCCCCCCTTTCTCCTTCTCCCCCTCTCCCCCCCTTAAAGACATGAAAAAGTGTAGTTATGCAGCTACATCTACATTCTGCTAACCCCCATGAATTGCATGGCAAAGTGTATGTCTCATTGTACCATTTATTTGGGTTTCTTCCCCATTCCATTCACCTATGTAGTGCAGGAGGAATGAGTCTCTGAATGCCTCTGCATGTGCTGTAATTATTTTCATCTCGTCCTCACAATTCCTATGTGAGCGATAAGTGTGGGGTTGTACTATATTCCTGGGGTAGTCATTCAAAGCTGGTTTTTTAAAATTTTGTCTGTAGTCTTTCTTGTGATAGTTCACATCTACCTTCAAGTGTCTGCCATTTCACTTTCTCCAGTATCTCTGGGACACTCTCCCATAGGTCAAACAAATCTGTAACCACTTGTGCTGCACTTCTCTATGCGTTTAATATTCCCTCTTAGTTTTATTTGATGTGGGTCCCACACTCTTGATGAATTTTCTAGACTGGGTTGCATGAGTGGCCTGTAAGCAATTTCTTTTGTAGGCTGACTGCGCTTCCCCCAGAATTCTACAAAGAAACTCAAGTCTGCCATCTGCTTTACCTACAACTGAGCCTATGTATTCATTCTATTGCTTATCTCTATGAAGTGCTACACCCAGGCATTTCTTAGAATTAACTGATTCCAACAGTGACTGATATAGTAATAGGATACTATGTGTTTTTCATTCTGTGATGTGAACAATTTTACGTTCTGAACACTTAAAACAAGTTTCCATTATTTGTGCCACTTTCAAATCTTATCAAGATCTGACTGAATATTTGTGCAGCTTCTTTCAGACAGTAATTTATCATAGATAACTGCATCATTTGCAAAAAGTCTGAGGTTACTATTAATATTGTCTGCAAGGTCATTGATATACAGCATGAACAGTAAGGGTCCCAACACACTTCCCTGGGCACACCTGAAGTTACTTTTACATCTGACAGTGACTCTCCATCCAAGGTAATATGCTGTGTCATTCCTACCAAAAAGTCTCCATTATAGTCACAAATTTCACTTTATTCCCAGTATGACCGTACTTTTGACAATAAGCAAAGGTGTGGTACTGAGTCAAATGCTTTTTGGAAAGAAAAAGACTCAACTCTGCAGAAAGGCTTCCTTCTTGACTGTTGTTTACTGGTCTGTTCTTATACCAGTTACCTAATCAAGCAGCATTATAGAGTGACAGTTCACTTTGCAGCTTCCATGTTTTGTTGCTATTCTGTTACTTACCTGATCATAGGAATAAGTACTGCAACCTTTGCATAATAAAGTAAGTATACATTCTTTCTGAAAGTGCATTACTGTTGAATGAACTTCAGATAAGGGCAGTGACATACTATTTTTATTTCACTTCTTACAGTTGGTGGAAATCTTGAAAGGATCTGATAAGCTTCCAGGTTCTGTGGGACAACTCCAGTTAATGATTGCTGTTCGTTGTATTGAGGTAAGTGCTGCTTCGTTTTGTAGTTGCTTCTGAGGATGGGAAATGATAGGAAGTATAAAGTAAGAAAATGTTTATGGTTTTTCAATTGTATGCTGTTACTCACTTTTTATATGAGAAAGCATGCTAAACATAATAGCTGATAGTTTGGCTCCAATATCAGTGGCCAATAATATATTGGCATCAAGTTGTTTTGAACTAATACTAAAATTCTTCAGTTTTGGTTCTGCCTCAAATACACTAATGAAAATGTGTAAAGAAATTAATAAAATTTTGTAGCCATTGAGTTAGTAATTCGCACAATGTGGTTGTGAGGAACTTTATACTTAAGAACTTGACTTATTTTGTTTTGTTTATTGGTGTTTTATAATTATTATTGTTAGTGTAGACATGAAACTAAGTTATTCAGTTTATCGTCTCTATCTCCCAAGGAAAAAGCCATGGTGCTAAATGTTTTTCTTATTGATGCAATCTACTCGATTAAAATTTGTGCTTCAATAGACATTAAAAATACAAATGGTGTAGAGCTAACTCGCAGAAGCATAAGCACAGTTAAGAATAGTGGGGCTGCTGTAGTTGTTTGTTGCCAGAAGTAGGAAATACTGTTAGAATAAACTTCATGCTGCATAAAAGGTTGACATATTTCGGCCTCTGTTTTGTATCTTTTTTTTTACTTCAGGCACTGTACAAGAAAGATGAAGAACTCATTCGCAGACATGTCCTTGATATCATTCTTAAGCCACTGCTGACGTGTTGCGTTCCACCAAGCAGCATTGCCTGGGAGGATAGTGAAGTAGAGGAAGATGATACCATAGATGAAATGCCAATTATGAATAGTATTGAAGGCATTGGCCTCTTGGATTCCACAGATGATGAGGCAGGGCCATTGTTAAAAATAGAGGAGAAGATGGAAATCTTGGAGGAATCTGAAACAGAACAAGCAGAAGAATCAGAACAATCTACAACAGCAGTGGAGGTAGTTCCCTCACCTGATGCCACTGATGAAACAGATAAAGGTTAGTTACTTGGTGGCCTGATATGTTGTTTCTTGCTTTTGCATGTTATTTATTTTCTGATGATGGGTGCTTAGCAGCCTCTCCTCAATTATCTTTAAACACACTTCTCCTTTATATTGCTTTCTCCAGTTTTGAATAACATGTTTTTAACAAGAGAAATGTTCATGTTTAATGTTTGCTTTCATGTTATTCATCTGTACAAACATGATTTGAATATTTAAGTATTAATGACATTCATCATCGGCTGCATTCATTTTTAAAATGGGATATTTTTGAAATGGATGTTTGAAACTTCAAAAAATTAACTGGATGATTCTAGAAGTGTCTTGAGGTTAAATGCAAATCAAAACAGAACTGAAGAACCTGAGAATTTTTAGGAGCAAAGCATATATGTGGATGGAGCAAGATATGTTGGTGGGGAGGTGGTGTGTGATATTGCACAAAGCTTTTTGACAAAATTCAGTTTACAATTTGATAAGTTCTTCCTGCTTCTTAGTAAATAAAATTTCAGCTTTTTCAGGTCTGTTTTTTCTAATCTATGATGTGATAACTTATTTAACATAATTATTCCTGTCTGTGAAAGATGTTTTTAATTTTCTTCCTCAGACTTTTCTATACTTTTTCAGTTAATTGCTTCTGTGTGATTTATGGTGTTCCCAGATTCCCCCTACAATAGTAATTGAGTCAGTTCTGCCACTTGATCTTTCTAGCTTTTTGCAGTGCACCTAATCGAAAAACTCTTTATATTAAGAAACCATACAAATTCGTGTGCTGTCCATTACAGCCTTTAACCATGCATTTTGACAGCTATCACTTCTTCCACACCAAAAAAATGATACTGTCCAACCCGGCCACCAGTGAATGGCTTATCTGCTGTGAGGAGAATTCTCTTTCCCTGTATGCTGAAGATCCCACAAAGACCTACACAGGCAGGCACGACCACCGCCAACCTTGTCCACAAATGGATTTCTGGTGCCATAACCTCATTCACCCCTAATGCCCCCACCACCCCCAAAAATAAACTGCAAAGGAATGCCCCCCCTTGTCGCCAAGTATCACTCCTGACAGAAGCAACTGAACCCTGTCCTCCTCCAGAGTTTTGACTATCATCTTGCCCAGAAATAAGGCACATCCTGAGAACAAAGTCATTTGCGATGGCACTGTCGTGTAAAACATTCTCGGACTTCTTGCCATGGCAATTCGGAGTAAAATCTTGAGCTTTTAACTAACTTCCAACATCGTCTCCATCAGGAGTAACAGTTACTCCTGATGAAGATTGTGGTGAAAATCTTCGAAAGCTCAAGGTTTTACCCTGAATTGAAGTGGCAAGAAGCCCAAGAATGTTTTATACAAGGGACATCCTACTTAATTTCCTTCCTACATTTCATAAAGTGGCATTCTGTCACCCAGCCAACCAACGCAATCCTGGTCAATCCATATGCCCCTCCCACTCTCAAGCCCTTGCCACAGGGGTCACATTGCTGTGGAAGACCCAGGTGCAAGATCTGTCTGATTCACCCACCTAGCACATTCTGCTCCATTCCTGTCACAGTTTTAATACTATTCCATCAGAGGCGAGGCCACATATCAAAGCAACCATATAATACACCAGCTCCATTGCAGTAACCACACAGAATTTTATGTGGCATGACCACCAATCAGCTGTCCACCAGAACGAATGCCTACTGCCAAACTTTGGTCAGGATTAAAGTTGATCACCCAGTGGCTTAACAAGCTGATGAGCACAATGTGTTGGAGTTCAGTGGTTGCTTCACAACCCATGTCATCTGGGTCCTTCCCTCCAGCTTCAGCTTTTCTGAACTATGTAGATGGTAGTTACCCTTGCAGCAGGTATTTGGATCCCATAATCCTCCTGGCCTTAATCTCCACTAACCCACTGCCCCACACACTGTTCCCAACAGTGCTGTCTCCCCCTCCCAATCCACACCTGTACATCATCTTTATGGTGCACCACACCTTACCAGTTCTGATGTCTGTGTGACACATGACAGCTTGTGCACATGCCATCCCCCCTTCAGCATTCCTAGCTAAAGATTAGCTTTAAGCATCAAAGTTTCTTACGCTGTACTGTATGGATTATCAATGGGAGAAAAGACACTAAACATGAACACAGTACATAGTGTTTCTGTTAGTATTGAGCTCTGGTTAATATTTTGATGACTCTTTTACAGTAGAATAAATATGAAAGGTTAGTATTCACTGACTGTTTCACACAAGAATAAACACAAAACAGAGCAGTGCATTATGGGACTTTTTTTCTGTTATGAAGTTAAAACAACAATTCTGCTTCTTGTCCATTGCTGTTGGATGTATACACTGGTTCATTCTTAACTTTCTGTACGGTATAACATTGGTAAATTGTTTGCTAATGGATTTGTTAGCTTTCTGTTATGTTTTATGAAACTCATAAGACACTGCTCCTGTTTATGTGTATGTGAAATTGTTAGTGAAAACCAATTGCTGTGGTAATAATGCCCAAATCTAAAAGAAACAAAATGCCCATTACCCATGCTCAGTGACTTTGCCTCCCCCACTGGGCTACCATTGCAACCTAATCACAGGGAGACAAACAATGGATTTGTTATGAGAGTGAGTCCCTGGCTGGCTGATTTTCCCTATAGTATCACAAAGCAAGCTGTAGAGGTTTTGTCACTTTGTCCTTTTCTTAGGGTATTTCTACAATCTTGTGAATGCCCACAAACTAAGTAGCTTCTATTTTTCTTTAATTTATTCCTTCTTTCTTTTTTTCATTTCTGAAATAGTTATTTGGAAAAATAATGAAAACCACGAAATCGCATTGAATGATTGAGTGCTCAAATGAATCTTTTGTAATTTGTGGTCTACAGAGAATCTATATCTAGCCTCAGGCAGCCACTTGGTGATGCTGGCAGATAGTGCCCACATATAGAGCTGTTTCAGTGGGATGGTTGTATGTGGCGGTTGGTCAGAAGGTTTCTGTATTTCTGATTAATAGTTTTGATGCATTGCTGCCTACCGATAATGAGATGTAGTCAGTTTGTCTTGCCTTTCATGTTCAAGCAGTGGTTTCTTTACCTGTGAAGATAGAGACAACAAGAGGGGAAAGAAGGGGCTGGTAGTTGTAAGCAGTTTGAATGTTAGGCATACGATTGGCCCCTGTACGGAAGTAGCATCACAAGAGGAGAAAAATTCAGATTTGTATTTGGACTGTATCCCATGAGGAATTGTCAGCCAACTAGAGGTGACCATTCTGTGAGCAATTGACAGCACATATTGCAGTCAGCTGTGGATTGTCAATCATGTCAGCTTCAGTAATATGTTGCATACAATCAGATACTGTTGCCAGCTCTTTCTAGAGACTCGTGCAGCTGGTGAAGGCAGTTAGCATTATTCCTGGGGTCTCTGCATGTTAAGCTGATTGGAATGTACTCTTGTGTGCAGTACGACTTCACTGGATTTTAGCTAACTTATCGTACAGTAGAAAACATTGAATAAACTTACACTGTCAAATATATGGCAAATGATCTGACTTTTCAGAATATAATAGTTAGGAAGTTATTGTAGTAAGATTGCTAGAAGTAAACACCATCAATTCGTCAGACTATGTGCAGTGTGCCACAGCAGTATGATTTTCAATATCTACCACTTGATTTTTGAGGACTCATTGGTTGATTGTCAACAGAAGCACTGCAATACACCTAGACTAATTTTTATCGGTACCTTTTCCTCACACAATGCCACGTCATGTGCAACTAAGCACTGCTTAAGAGCAAAGTAACTTTCCTGGGGTGTATACAGGTAGCGCACTGCAGAGAGTAATTTTAATACTAAACAAATACCATGCCAGGCCAAGACTACAGTTAGTGAAAGTTCACATGTGAGCTCGAATAGAAGTGACACTGGCACACAGCAGCAGTTGACACCTATATACTACTGCATTGTTGACATAGCAAGCTACTTCCTACACTGTTGATACAAATGAATATCCTCTCTCGTGCTGTAATAAGATGATGAAGATTAAGCTACATATCTCACAGCAGAAAATTTAATTTTTTGAAATAGGTTTTTTATATTAAAAAATAGAAAATAAAATATTCCACTAAAATAGCAAAAAAGTTAATTTTTAAAAATATTCATTAATATTCATTAGTTAAATCTTCCGGGCTGAATTGCCGTGGTCCTTATATAAAACTGCGTCTCCTTCCTGATGTTTCGTTGCCTACTGCGGGCAACATCTTCTGAGGTGAGTCGGCGACTGGCTGCCAGGCGCTGGAGGTCCCGCTTATATAGAGCACTTAGATGGCGCCACCAATCACCACGTGCTTTCGACTTTAAAACTATCTCTGGCTAGTGCCATCTGTCTCGATTATAGGTAATTGATAGTCACTTTGTTGGTGCAGAGTCGACCGCCATATCTTGTCTAGTTTTAATCCTTCTTTTTTATTAAAATTATTTTCGTGCTTGTAGATCTGTATAGCTTCTCTATACATGCGGGTATAATAATGTGAGGTCCTAGCTATCACGTTTGTCTCACTAAATTTTATTTCGTGATCACCGTCTTTGAAAACGTGTTCCTCTACAGCTGATTTATCAATTTGTCTCAATCTACAGTTCCTTTTGTGTTCCGTTAGGCGGGTATTAACACTCCTTTTAGTTGTTCCAATATAAACCATGCCACAGCTACACGGAATTTTATACACACCTAAGGGGTGTCTTGCGTCTTTCACCAATCTTAAACTTTCACTAATTTTCTTGGTAGGTCAAAAGATTGTCTCCACTTGAAACTTGGCCAAAACTTTCCCAATACGGTCCTTGATTTTATGAATAAATGGAAGAAAAACTTTTCCAGCCGACAGGGGTTGTTGTCCTGTATTTTCGGACACTTTTCTTCTAGGGTGGAGTGCTCGATCTATTTCGTTGTCAGTGTACCCATTTCTCTTGAAAGCCATTTGCAAATGGCTTAATTCATCCTGCAAATAAATTGGCTCACAGATGTTATCAGCCCTGTCCACTAAAGTTTTTATGACTCCTCTCTTCTGCCTAGGATGATCATTCGAATCCTTATGTAGGTAACGATCGGTGTGTTTGTCTTTCCTATATACCTTGTGCCCCAAAGTCCCATCTGCCCGTTTAATAACCAATATATCCAAAAAAATTTAGTTGTCCATTACTCTCTTTCTCCATGGTGAGTTGTATATTTGGATTGAAACTGTTTGTGCACCAAAAAATCACTCAGTTCCTCTTCAGCATGATTCCATATCACAATGGTGTCATCCACGTATTGATACCATTTCAAAGGGCTTTTTTTTTGGCCGACTGCAGCACTTATTGTTCGGAAAACTCCATAAATAGATTAGCAATAGCAGGACTCGGAGGGCTACCCATGGCCACCCCATCAGTTAGTTCATAAAACTCGCCGTTATATTGAAAATAAGTTGAGGATAGACAATGTCGAAACAAAGCTGTTATATCAGTAGGAAACATATCAGCTACGTAAGAAAGAGCTTCGTCAACAGGGACCATGGTGAACAGGGATACTACATCGAAACTGACAAGGATGTCACTTGGACTAACTGTGATCTCCCTCAGTTTTTCAATAAAATGCATGGAATTTTTAATATGAGTGTCAGTTTTACCTGTATACGGTTGCAACAAGAAGCAGGATATCTAGCCAGCTCTTGAGTAGGAGCCCCAATGGCGCTTACTATCAGTCTCAATGGGACATTGGGCTTGGGTATCTTAGGTGACCCATACAGTCTACAGGAGGGTAAGCTTCCATTTTTCAAAGGTATTTTTTATCTTCTTATCTTGTTGACACAAATTAATATACTCGAGCATGCTGTAATATGATTAATGAAGTCAAACTACAGATCTTAAATGTTGTTAAACAAAATACTGGTGTAGCTTTATGGTCTTTGTGCACGCAAATTCATCCGAGACATATTTGTTGGCTGTGAGGCACGGTGTTCAGAAAAAGCTTGATTACTTTATGTATATTTAAATATTTGTTGAAAGAATTTACTTTCGCTCTTTCTCTTAAGTTTGTGATCACAAAATGATAGCTGGGCTGTCTATTCCTTGGATTTAGGAGCTACAGCTCCCAGCACAGCCAATAGACACATCCAGTAATCCCTGAATTTAACTTACGTAAGTCTACCTGCTCCTCCTCTTTCTTTTCCGCAGTTGGTATTTAAGATGGCTTACTTTGGAAGAAAATGTTTGTTGTAATGAGAATTAGTGTCATTTGTACATCACTGTGTCCCTAGCATAGATCTTCCTTTAGTTACTGTCCTTGTGTCTCATGTGCTTGGTAAGTCTGTCTTGAAAGGTTGTCAGTAGATGTTGAGTGCCCTCTGTAGTGCATGTTTTTGTTACAGAGTCACGCAAGCTTATTGTACCAGAGGAAGAACTAACACTGTGCATAGTGAACATGCACCGGCTGTTTGCAGAACATGTCAGTGGCTCCTCAGAGCCTGCCCTGCCTCCAGTGTCCTATGCCAGCTTTACACCTGTGTTATTTGCCCTCTACAAGAGAGTATACTCCAGTGCATGCCATTACAAATCTAAAGTAAGTAGTGTCATAAACCTTAATAAATACTTTTCATGTGGTATGAAGTCATGATAGTCTGAATATAGTGAAAAAATATTTAACTGAATTCTGGAGAGCGTTTTCAGAAATATTTGATTCACAGATTGTAATTAAAGCTGTCCACATTCTACAATGTTCTTGTACTGCCATAAGTTTGGTCTATAATTAATAAGACGAGCAAAACAGTATTGAACCTGCAAACGAGGTGAATGTGCTCTTTGTTCCAGATGTCTTCACATGGGTTTCAACTCACTAGCATAACATGATGATTCACACTGAATTTTCCATGGAACAATTGTTTTGAATGAATTATGAAAGGAGTAGGGACCTGAAAAATTTGCTATTTTGTAATAAATGCAAATGTAGATGCAGGTTCTGACTCAATTTGCAAAAATGTGAAATTGCGGAGTTGCCTAATAATATAGCAAATTATATCTGGAGGGACCATTTTATGAGACAGTTTTAAATGCCTTTATATTCTCCAAATAAGTATTGAAAATGGTGTTTCACAATAAGTCATACCTGTGCATGTATGTGACGACATACCAGTTTGCTCCTAAGTTCTGCTGTGGTCCCACATCAATTGTTGGCAGTGGAATGATCCCTCCAAGATACATACCATGTGTGGTAATGTAGGACTCGGCCGTGGCATCTAGCATCATAGACCCGATAAACATGTATGTTTTTTAGCTAACTAAAATTTTTATTGTGGTTCATTGTAGCACTTTCAGATGAAAGGTGGGCGGGGATGTTGGTTTGACCTACATTTGCTTAATATACCACTACAGGTCAGGCTTGAACTACCTCCTTCATGACACTGGCCAGCTTGGCAAGCAATTGTGCAGTAGCCATTACCAAATGCTTTGTGTACTCAGCTTTGCTTTGGGTTGTGTGTGTTGCTTGTTGTTTACTTTTCTCATTTTGAAATGAGTGAAGACACATGCTAGCCCCTTGTGGAGCTGGAGTACGACTCCTGTAACACCAGAAGGGATTAGGGATTCGTTTGACTGTGTCAGTTCTGTTACCACAGAAGCAGAGACCATGGATGTAGATTTGACAGCCCACTGAGAGGGAGATGGGGTCCCATTTCCCAAACTGCCCATCTCCCCTAGGTTGTCTAAGTTATCATTGTTTATCTCATTGCTGACTGCCATGTTATAGTGTCTTCTTTTATAGCAACTGCAAAACAAAATCAGTCAACAATCAAATGCACGGTCTTCCTGTAAAGTGTGAATAGTTACACTGCCTTTGGAAGTGTGCAGGTACATGGTGGGGAGAGGATGGGCTACTGGGTGCAGAGTCAGGAGGCTGTGCTGTTGGAGACAAGTAGATTTGTTGGTGGGGTGCAAGGCATGAAGTGTTGGAAGGGGAGCAGAGGAGGAGACAGGTAGGTGGAAGGTAGGAACTGGCATAGGTTCAGGCCAGAGGGGTTACAGGAATGAAGGATATATTGTAGAGAAAGTTCCTGCCAGCATGATTCAGAAAAGCTGATGTTAGTAGGAAGAATCCAGATGGTGCAGGCTGTGAAACAGTCATTGAAGTGAAGCACATTGTGTTGGGAAGCATGTTCAGCAACTGGGTGGTCCATCTGTCTCTTGTCCACTATTTGGCTGTGGCCATTAATGTGGACACACACTTGAAAGTTGTGCTGTCCATGTAGAAAGCAGCAAAGTGAGCAGCTTAGTTTTTAGATAACATGGGTGTTTTCACAGGTAGCCCTACTTTTGATGGGGTAGGAGATGTCTGTGACAGGGCTAAAGTAGGTGGTAGTGGGAGGATGTATGGGACAGATCTTGCATCTAGGTCTATTGCAGAGAAATTAACCTTGTAGCACGGGGTTGGGAGCTGGGGTGGAGCAGAGATGGACAAGGATACTCCAATTTCCAGTGAGTTATGAAATGAGTAGGAATCTGAAAATTTTGCTATTCTGTAATAAATGCAAATATAGATGCAGGTTCTGTCTCAGATTGCAAAAATGTGAAATTGCCTAATAATATAGCAAATTATATCCTGATGGACCATTTTGTGAAACAGTTTTAAATACCTTTACATTCTGCAAATAAGTATTGAAAAAGTAATCAGTTTCCAGTTACTGACGTTGCACAACATCCAACGAAGTGTAGTTTGGAAAGAATGTGCATAATAATATATTTTCAAAATAAAAACCATACCTATATGCTATTTATGGGCTGTAGAATACCACTGTGGTAGGGGAACGGAGGATAGTGGGTAGGTTATTTTACATTTCAGGTCATGATGAGAGGTAGTCGAAACTCTGGCGAAGAATGTGATTCACTTGCTCTGGTCCTAGGTGGTACTGAGTCATGGAGGAGTGCTTCTTTGTGACCGCATGGTGAATTTGTGGGAGGTGTTAGGTGACTGAAGAGATAATGCTTGGGGGATCTGTATCTGGACTAGGTTGTGTGGGTAATTTCAGTAGGATCCTTGGTATATTTGGTTTAGGGATTGCTTGTCACTGCAGAAGAGACAACCTCTGGTGTTTTACGTTGTATGGAAGGAACTTTTGGTATAGAATGGAATTGCTGGTTGTAGATTTGGTGTAGTCTGAGGTACTTGTGTACCCATCCTTGAGGTGGAGGTCAACATTGAGGAAGGTGGCTTGCTTGGATGAGAAGCTCCAGATGAAATGAATGAGGGAGGAGGAGTTGAGGCTCTGGAGGAATGTGATATGGTATCCTCACTGTCAGTCCAGGCCATGCAGATGTCATAATTAAATCTGAACCAGGTGATGGGTTTGGGGTTGTGGGTGGTTGGGAATGATTCCTGTAGATGGCACATGGTCAGGGAGACCAGGAAGGAGATTGTAGCTTTGGAGTCAGTTGAGAATTGTTAAAGGTGTTGTTCAGTAGCAGCAGTACCATGAGGATTGGGATGATGGTGTACTGGGAGGTAGCATGGACAGCGACAAGCAGGGCATGAGGTGGTAAAGGAGCAGCAAGTGTGAAGAGTCATAGGAGGAAATGGCTGTTGCCTTCTATGCTGTAAGGTAGGTTACAGGTAGTAGGTTGAAGGTGTTAGTCCATGAGAACAGAGATTCTCTCTATAGGGGCACAGTAACTGGCTACAATAGGGCATCCTTGGTGATTGATTCATTTACGAACTTCAGGAAGCGTGTAGAAAGTAGAGGTGCAAGAAGTGTTTGGGAGTGAAAAGAGACGTAGCCTCAGGGCAGAGATTCTGGGACGGACCTAAGGGCTTGAGGAGGGACTGGAGATGCTGCTGGATTTCAGGAATGGGATCACTGTGCCAGGGTTTGTAGGTGGACATATCTGCCAGCTGGTTGAATCCCATGCTAGGTAATCCCTGTGGTTTATAACCAGTGGTGCAACCTATGTGGGCAGGTAGGATTATAGGTTAGAGTCAGTTTTTAGGTGGTGGATTGTGGTTCTTTCTGTGAATGTAAGGGTGGTTTCCATGTTGAAGGATTTGGAGAACGATGGTGAGGCAAGGTTCGAGGTTAAGAAATTATTGAAAGTTAACAGCATTTATTTGAGGGCTGTGAGGTGGATCACAATTTGATGGGTGAGTTAGTGGAGTCAGACAGGGTTCAATATTGATTTTGGGTTAAGTTTGATGGGTGAGGTTGGTGGCAAAAAAACTGTTTCCACTGTAAGGAACAGGTGAAGAAAAGGTCTTTGAATAGTAATTACTCTTTTTCTCCTATTAAACCTTTGTCACTTTAAATATCACGCGAGACACTTTTTAACAATAAACTGTTGTTAATAGCATTCTAACAGTAACTATTATTTATTGCTACTGGCTGAATCTAACTGCTTGCAGTGGCAGACTGCTTCTGGCTAGCCAGGCTCAAATTGCCCCACCATCGATGTTTGTCACATTACTCTTATTTCATCATAGTATATTCTTAACATTTTATTTTTTAAATTATTTCATCAAAAATTATTAGAGAGATGGAATGCTAGTTTGACTATGGCTTCAATCAAGGTCAGCTTAAGATTTCAGTGTGTAAACATAATTATTAAGATTTAACTTTAAACAATTTGCTGCCAATTTTCATATGGGGTTTTTCAACATGTTTCAGGAGAAGTTTTCCTATATCAGTTGATGTAACTCAGTGCCAAAACAAAATGATTATAGCAAAATGGAATGAACATTGAGGGGGTTCAGAGTGGCCAAAGTGCGAAAATTTTGGTACACGTTTAATATTGATATGTTGCTTACAATTACTCTTCAGCTTCTGCCCTTGAAATAACTTCAGCTGTTACAGGTGATGATCAATATTTATTGTATATCCAACTAAAGATACCACATTTGTGTAAGGTCTTAAAACACACTGCGTCTGACTACACCTTTTTTGACGTCAGTATGCTTTTTGTCACCTGGTGACATATGTTGATTTCTATTGTGAAATGACTGGTGGTGTAAAGGGTAAGAAAGTTGAAGCTTCACGTATGTAACACAATGGCTATTTAGAAGAAAAACAGTGCACTGCTGGTAAAGTTATTTTATCAGAATGGCAGCAATAGCAGTGCTGCATTGTGGGAATATTGCCGACAGAAACATCTGCAAAGAGGCCCGTTGTCAATAAATGGGTTAAAGAATGTTGTTGTTGTTGTTGTTGTGGTCTTCAGTCCTGAGACTGGTTTGATGCAGCTCTCCATGCTACTCTATCCTGTGCAAGCTTCTTCATCTCCCAGTACCTACTGCAACCTACATCCTTCTGAATCTGTTTAGTGTATTCATCTCTTGGTCTCCCTCTACAATTTTTACCCTCCACGCTGCCCTCCAATACTAAATTGGGATCCCTTGATGCCTCAAAACATGTCCTACCAACCGGTCCCTTCTTTTTGTCAAGTTGTGCCACAAACTCCTCTTCCTCCCAATTCTATTCAATACCTCCTCATTAGTTATGTGATCTACCCACCTTATCTTCAGCATTCTTCTGTAGCACCATATTTCGAAAGCTTCTATTCTCTTCTTGTACAAACTGTTTATCATCCACGTTTCGCTTCAATACATGGCTACACTCCATACAAATACTTTCAGAAACGACTTCCTGACACTTAAATCTATACTCAATGTTAACAAATTTCTCTTCTTCAGAAACACTTTCCTTGCCATTGCCAGTCTACATTTTATATCCTCTCTACTTCGACCATCATCAGTTATTTTGCTCCCCAAATAGCAAAACTCATTTACTGCTTTAAGCCTCTCATTTCCTAATCTAATTCCAGCAGCATCACCCGATTTAATTCAACTACATTGCATTATCCTCGATTTGCTTCTGTTGATGTTAATCTTATACCCTCCTTCAAGACACCGTCCATTCCGTTCAGCTGCTCTTCCAGGTCCTTTGCTGTCTCTGACAGAATTACAATATCATCGGCGAACCTCAAAGTTTTTATTTTTTCTCCATGGATTTTAATTCCTACTCCAAATTTTTCTTTCGTTTCCTTTACTGGTAGCTCAATGTACAGATTGAATAACATTGGGGATAGGCTACGACCCTGTCTCACTCCCTTCCCAACCACTGCTTCCCTTTCATTCCCCTCAACTCTTGTAACTGCCATCTGGTTTTTGTATAAATTGTAAATAGCCTTTCGCTCCCTGTATTTTACCCGTGCCACCTTCAGAATTTGAAAGAGAGTATTCCAGTCAACATTGTCAAAAACTTTCTCTAAGTCTACAAATGCTAGAAATGTAGGTTTGCCTTTCCTTAATCTATTTTCTAAGATAAGTCATAGGGTCAGTATTGCCTCACGTGTTCCAACATTTGTACGGAATCCAAACTGCGCTTCTCAGAGGTCTGCTTCTACCAGTTTTTCAATTCGTCTGTAAAGAATTCGTGTTAGTATTTTGCAGCCGTGGCTTATTAAACTGATAGTTCGGTTATTTTCACATCTAACACCTACTTTCTTTGGGATTGGAATCATTATATTCTTCTTTAAGTCTAAGAGTATTTTGCGTGTCTCATACATCTTGCTCACTAGATGGTAGAGTTTTGTTAGGCCTGGCCCTCCCGAGGCTGTCATTAGTTCTAATGGGATGTTGTCTACGCCCGGGGCCTTGTTTTGATTTAGGTCTTTCAGTGCTCTGTCAAACTCTTCACGCAGTATCATATCTCCCATTTCATTTTCATCTACATCCTCTTCCATTTCCATAATATTGTCCTCAAGGACATTGCCCTTGTATAGACCCCTCTATATACTCCTTCCACCTATCTGCTTTCTCTTCTTTGCTTATTACTGGTTTTCCATCTGAGCTTTTGATATAAATGAAAGTTGTTCTCTTTTCTCTAAAGATCTCTTTAATTTTCCTGTAGGCAGTATCTATCTTACCCCTAGTGATATGCGCCTCTAGATCCTTACATTTGTCCTTTAGCCATCCCTGCTTAGCCATTTTGCACTTCCTGTCGATCTCATTTTTGAGACGTTTGTATTCTTTTTTGCCTGCTTTATTTACTGCATTTTTGTATTTTCTCCTTTCATCAATTAAATTCAGTATCTCTTCTGTTACCCAAGGATTTCTATTAGCCCTCATCTTTTTACCTGCTTGATCCTCTGCTACCTTCACTATTTCATCTCTCAAAGCTACCCATTCTTCTTCTACTGTGTTTCTTTCCCCCATTCTTTTCAATCGTTCCCTAATGCTCTCCCTGAAGCTCTCTACAACCTCTGGTTGTTTCAGTTTATCCAGGTCCCATCTCCTGAATTTACCACCTTTTTGCAGTTTCTTCAGTTTTAATCTACAGTTCATAACCAATAGATTGTGGTCAGAGTCCACGTCTGCCCCTGGAAATGTCTTAAAATTTAAAACCTGGTTCCTGAATCTCTTACCATTATATAATCTATCTGATACCTTCCAGTATCTCCAGGCTTCTTCCATGTATACAATCTTCTTTTATGATTCTTGAACCAAGTGTTAGCTATGATTAAGTTACACTCTGTGCAAAATTCTACCAGGCAGCTTCCTCTTTCATTCCTTACTCCCATTCCATATTTTCCTACTATGTTTCCTTCTCTTCCTTTCCCTACTGTCGAATTCCAGTCACCCATGACTATTAAATTTTCGTCTCCCTTCACTATCTGAATAATTTCTTTTATGTCATTGTACATTTCATCAATCTTTTCGTCATCTGCGTAGCTAGTTGGCATATAAACTTGTACTACTGTGTTAGGCGTGGGCTTCATATCTATTTTGGCCACAATAATGCGTTCACTATGCTGTTTGTAGTAGCTTACCTGCATTCCTATTTTTTTATTCGTTATTAAACCTACTCCTGCATTACCCCGATTTGATTTTGTATTTATAACCCTGTATTCACCTGACCAAAAGTCTTGTTCCTCCTGCCACCGAACTTCACTAATTCCCACTATATCTAACTTTAACCTGTCCATTTCCCTTTTTAAATTTTCTAACCTACCTGCCCGATTAAGGGATCTGACAGTCCACACTACCCCCTGCGGGTTCGGGGGTTAGAATAGGCCCGCGGTATTCCTGCCTGTCGTAAGAGGCGACTAAAAGGAGTCTCAAATGTTTCGGGCTTATGTGATGGTCCCCTCTCGGGTTTGACCTCCATCTTTCTAAATTATTCCGAAGAGCGAGCCACTTGGGGAAGGGCGCCTTACATGGTGCATTGTATCCGTCGTGCAATTACACCTTTAGCCGTCTTTCTCGTCGTTGCAATGGTGTCCCGCTCGTTTTCGATCTCTTGGGCGATTACCACTCTGCACTCTGCAGTGTTTCTTTTAACTGCGACGACGACCTTGGCCATTTTTGCACCTAAGATCCAGCACGGTAGCCAGTCCGTTGTGGTGGGGCCGCCATGTACCCTCTTGGTTGTAGCCCCCTGACAACACAGGGATCGCTCTACTGATGCCTGCACCGTTAACTCCCCACGTATGCCAAGGAGTAGATGCCCATCGCCCTGGGGCATCGGGACTCCGGCAATGGCCATCCTGCCAGGTGGCCTTTGCTGTGGCTGGGTGGCGCCCGTGGGGAGGGCCCTTGGTCGGAGTAGGTGGCATCAGGGCGGATGACCCGCAATGAAGCGTGGTACATCATCTCTCGCTGGCAGCCATCCGTCAGCAGTCTCTAAGCGTTCCAAAGCTCACTTTAAGGCTAATGTGTATGACCCCAAATCGTTCCCCTCCCTGGCCACACCATGGGAGGAACGAAAGGCTGTGAATGAGAGCGAAAGATACTCGCCCCGGTATCTCGTCTGTACCAGAGCTGACGGGGACTCGTTTGTGTCTGTGAAGCCTCAGTTCTTTGTCGAACATTTAGAGGACAAGTTCGGGGAGGTGGAGGGCTTGTCCAAGATGCGGTCTGGATCGGTGTTGATAAAAACGGCATCCTCTGCCCAGTCACGAGCCTTGCTGGCTTGTACGAAGTTGGGGGATGTGTCTGTTACTATCACCCCACATAACAGCTTAAATATGGTCCAGGGAATTATTTTTCACCGCGATCTCCTTTTACAGTCCGATGACGAGCTGCGCGCCAACTTGGAGCGCCGAGGTGGCCATTTCGTCCGGCGCGTCCACCGGGGTCCGGGGGATCGTCAAGTTGCCACCGGTGCCTTCATCTTGGCCTTCGAGGGTGACACGTTACCTGAGAAGGTCAAGGTGATGGTGTACCGTTGTGATGTCAAGCCGTATATCCCTCCCCCCATGCGGTGCTTCAAGTGTTGGAAGTTCGGCCACATGTCTTCACGCTGTGCTTCCGACCTCGTCTGTCGCGATTGCGGTCGACCTTCCCATCCTGATCATCCCTGTGCGCCGCCTCCAATCTGTGTGAACTGTGGTGCGCACCATCCGCCTTGCTCGCCAGACTGTCCGATTCTGCAGAAGGAGCGGAAGATCATGGAAATCAAGACTCTCGACCGCCTGACGTACACTGAGGCGAAGCGGAAATATGATCGGCTTCATCCAGTGCGCATGACAGCTTCTTATGCCGCAACTGTCACTCCTTCTACAATTCCATCCACTCCAGTCAGCTCTGAGTCGAAGTCCCACACCTGCCCCCTTGATGGTGGGGGGCACTAAACCTCCTGTTGCTCCTGCTCCATCTTCTTCAGGAGCAACACCCCCCCAACCATCGGGGACATCAGTCCCCCCTTCCCAGCGTAAGACTTCTTCGGCTACTCTCGTAAGGAAGGGGTCCCTTGGGGACCTCCCTTCGCACGTTCCGACCGGTTCCAAAGCCGACAGCCACAAGTGGCTCAAACAACCGCCAGTCCCTGGTCGTCGGGACACACGGTCATCGTCTGTCCCTGAGACTGACCCAGTGACGCCCTCCCAGCCTGAACCACCCAAGGCGCAGTGCGAGAAGCAGAAGAAGAAGAAACTCCCCAAGGCTACCGACATTGCGGTGGCACCCATTCCACCGCTTCCTACAAGCTCTGCGTCTGAGGATGAGGTGGAGATTCTGGCGTCCACTGAGGACATGGATCTCGCCAGTCCCTCGGATGCAATAGATAGCTGTTGTCCAGGTGGTGACTCAGTAGCAGCAGGGGACCCGGAGGTGTAATCTGCCTCCCCAATCCCTTCACGCCTTTCCCATCCATGGCTAATACCATCCTCCAGTGGAACTGCAGCGGTTTCTTCCACCATCTAGCTGAGCTCCGCCAACTTATCAGCCGTCATCCTTTCTTTTGCATTGCTCTGCAGGAAACTTGGTTTCCAGCAATGCGAACCCCTGCCCTCCGTGGCTATCGGGGTTATTTTAAGAACCGGGCAGCTTATGAAAGGGTGTCTGGTGGCGTCTGCATATATGTCCTTAACTCTCTTCACAGCGAGTTTGTACCTCTACAAACAGCTTTAGAGGCTGTCGCTGTTTGGGTGTGGACGCCACAGGCTATTACCGTCTGCAGTATTTACCTTCCACCTGATGGTGCTGTTGCGCAGCATGTCCTGGCTGCTCTGATAGCCCAACTGCCGCCACCTTTTTTGCTGCTGGGCAATTTCAATGCCCACAACCCTCTATGGGGTGGGACTGTCTCCGATGACCGCGGTCGGGCCGTGGAGCATGTGTTGGCTCAGCTCGACCTTAGCCTCTTGAACACCGGTGCTCCCACGCATTTCAGTGTGGCCCATGGCTCGTTCTCGGCCATCGATCTCTCTATTTGCAGCCCTGGACTTGTCCCATCCCTCCACTGGAGAGTGCATCCTGACCTGTGTGGTACTGACCAT
Organism: Schistocerca piceifrons; assembly: GCF_021461385.2. Lineage (NCBI taxonomy): Eukaryota > Metazoa > Arthropoda > Insecta > Orthoptera > Acrididae > Schistocerca > Schistocerca piceifrons. Next base: position 187,143,162 of record NC_060139.1, read on the forward strand.
TTTCCCATCTATTTGTCACTGCCCCAGTGTCATTCTTCTGGGCGCTTGCCCCGCTGGGCTCTCCACAGGGCTGACTGGCCGGCTTTTACTTCCGCTGCAACCATTGAGTCTCCCCCACAGGGTGACATTGACGAGGTGGTGCGTGTTTTAACCACGTCCATCATTTCAGCGGCCGAGGCTGCCATCCCCTGTTCTTCTGGCCACCCTCGGAGGAGGGCTGTACCCTGGTGGTCGCTGGAGGTTGCTGAGGCTATTCGCAACCGTCGGCGGGCTCTCCAGCGTCATAGGCGGCACCCGTCTCTTGAGACCCTCATCACCTTTAAGAGGCTCCGTGCCTTCGCCCGTCGTCTTATTGCACGCCGTAAGCAGGAGTGCTGGGAGAGGTATGTCTCATCCTTGGGCTCCCATGTCTCCCCCTCGCTCGTGTGGTCCCGGATCCGGCGGATTTACGGATACCAGACCCCTATGGGTGTCCCTGGGCTCTCCCTGGACGGCGCTGTCTGCACGGACGCTGCCGCCATTGCTGAACGGCTTGCCGCGCACTTTGCTCAAAGCTCTGCGACTGCATCCTATCCCCCCGCCTTTCGCTCTCTAAAGGAGCGAGCCGAGCGGACGCCGTTCTCATTCCACACGCATCGTTCTGAAACATACAATGCTCCTTTCAGCGAGAGGGAATTCCTCGCTGCCCTCGCCGATTGCCCTGATACAGCACCAGGCCCAGACTGCATCCACGCGCAGATGCTGAAGCATCTCTCCAGGGACTGCCAGAGACACATTCTCACGATATTTAATCGCATTTGGAGCGAAGGCGTGTTCCCGTCGCAATGGCGAGAGGGTGTTATTGTCCCCATCTTGAAGCCCGGTGCGGACCCACTGGCGGTGGACAGGTATCGTCCCATTACCCTCACCAACGTTTTGTGCAAATTGCTCGAACGTATGGTGGGGCGGCGTTTGTGTTGGGTCCTTGAGTCGCGCGGTCTCCTCGCTCCATCCCAGGGTGGCTTCCGTCGGGGCCGGTCTGCCATAGACAATTTGGTGCGGCTGGAATCTGCAGTCCGTACGGCCTTTGCCCGACGTCAGCATCTCGTTGCTGTATTTTTCGATCTGCGGAAGGCGTATGACACCACATGGCGGCATCACATCCTCGCCACGTTGCATGAGTGGGGTCTTCGTGGTCGGCTCCCGGCTTTTCTTCAAACCTTTTTATTGCGCCGCTCTTTCCAGGTGCAAGTCGGTGCCACCTCTAGTTCATCTTATATACAGGAAAATGGGGTCCCGCAGGGCTCAGTGTTGAGCGTCTCCTTATTTCTAGTGGCCATTAATGGTCTGGCTGCAGCAGTGGGGTCGTCAGTGTCTCCTTCTTTGTATGCCGACGACTTCTGCATCTCATTTAGCTCCACGACTACGGGAGTCGCCGACCGCAGGCTGCAAGTCGCCGTTCGCAAGGCAGCATCATGGGCTCTGACTCATGGTTTTCAGTTCTCTGCAGCCAAGACTCGAGTTATGCACTTCTGCAGGCGTCGGACGGTCCAGCCTCATCCTGAACTTTACCTCAGCGGCCACCTGCTTGAAGTGGTGGACACTTGCCGCTTCTTGGGACTCGTGTTTGATGCCCGGCTCACATGGGTTCCTCATGTTACTCAGCTGAAGCAAAAATGCTGGCGGCACCTCAACGCCCTCCGCTGCCTTAGCCACATATCTTGGGGTGCAGATCGCTGCACGCTGCTGCGATTGTACAGAGCCCTTGTGCAGTCCCAGCTTGATTATGGGTGCCTGGCCTATGGGTCTGCATCACCCTCAGTGTTGAAGTTGTTAGACCCCATACACCACTGTAGGGTTCGGCTTGCAACTGGCGCTTTTCGTACCAGCCCCGTAAATAGTCTACTGGTGGAGGCCGGGGTACCCCGCTGCGGATTCGCTGCCATCGACTGCTCGCCGACTATGCTGTCCACGTGCATTGCTCGCGAGACCATCCCAATCGTCGCCTGCTTTTCCCTGCCATGGTCCTCCATCTGCCCGAACGGCGACCTAGGTCTGGGCTTTCCGTAGCTGTCCGTGTCCAGTCCCTGCTGTCAGAACTGGGGTCATTCCCTCTTCTGCCTCCCTTCTGGGTCCGTACACCTACGCCTCCCTGGTGTTTGTCCCGGCCGTCCGTCCGTCTGGATTTGGCACAGGGACCTAAGGACTCGGTTCCGCCTGTGGCCCTCCGTTGCCGTTTTCTTGCACTCCTCGAATCATTTCCGGGCTGTGAGCCTGTCTACACTGGTGGTTCCCTGGTTGATGGTCGCACTGCCTACGCTTTTGCTCACGCTGCCCATGTTGAGCAACGCTCCTTGCCGGCTGGCTGCAGTATTTTTACTGCAGAGCTGGTGGCCATCTTGCGTGCTCTTGAGCATATGCGTTTCTGCTCAGGTAGGTCCATCGTCATCTGCAGTGACTCCCTGAGCAGCCTTCAGGCCATCGACCGCTGCTATCCCTCTTCTCCTCTGGTGTCCTCTATTCAGGAGTCTGTTTCCGCCATTGCCCGTTCTGGACGTTCGGTGGTCTTGGTTTGGACGCCAGGTCATGTTGGCATCCCAGGGAACGAACGTGTTGACAGGCTGGCCAAAGGGGCGCTCGACGCCCCAGCTTTGGAGATCGGCCTCACGGCTCCCGATCAGCAGCTGGTGTTGCGCCGTAAGGTGCTTGGGATGTGGTCTGCTGAGTGGCGAGGCTTGACAATGCCTAATAAACTGCGGGCTGTCAAGGAGACGACCGATGTGTGGCGCTCCTCCCTGCGGTCTTCTCGCAGGGACTCTGTTATCCTGTGTCGGCTCCGCATCGGCCATACATACCTGACGCACGGCCATCTTTTGCGTCAGGAGGATCCCCCCCTGTGTCGGTGTGGGTCCCGGCTGACGGTCGCCCACATTTTATTGGAGTGTCCCCGACTGCACACCCTTCGGCAGTCTTTTAATTTCCCGGGCACCTTGCCTTTGATTTTATGCGACGATGCCTCCATGGCTGACAATGTTTTACATTTTATCCGTGCTAGTCCTTTTTATGGATCCATTTAGGGGGGTCCTGCACTTTTCCGTTTCTGTGTCTTTTGTCCTCGCGTCTCTCCATATTTGTTGCTGTTTTGGTGTCTCATCGGATGGTTGACTCTTTCCCTTTTTTGTTGTCGTGGTCAGTCAACCAGTCTCCGGCCATCTTCTTTTCTTCTATTTCTTTCTGTCTGGTGTTCGTCTGTACTCTTCTTTTCTGTAGTGTTCATTGCCTAATTTGTGTTCTTTAGCACCTGGGGGGGGGGGGGGGCAGCAGTCTCCTTCCCCTTGGGGTTTTATCTGCTCTGCGACTTTGTCTCGCTTGTTTTTGGAATGGGGGACTGATGACCTTAGCTGTTTAGTCCCCCTTAAACATCCCAACAACCACAACCACCAGTCCACACTCCGATCCGTAGAACGTGTTTTCTTTCTCCTGATAACAACGCTGTTATTAAAGAATATGATCAAGAAATTGGGAGATGCAGGTGAATTAGGTGGTGCAGCAAGGAGGAGGAGGCAGCCCATTCCCATGGCAGTTGTTGACAAAGTTGCTATAGCTATAGTTGACTGTGCAGTACATGCCTTGGATTCTGTAGTCAGTGCTTGAGATATGTCAAGGAAGTTATCTCTCCCCCGATCAACACTTCAAAAGCTTTTGTTGCTCATTGTACGCTAGTATACCAACACGATTCAGAATGTGCACCAAATGAAGCCCCAAGATAGACTACAATGTCATGACTTTGCCCTTCATTTTTTGGTACACATGGAAATGAATTATATGTGCCCAGAAAAGTTCTTTGAATGGACGCTGCACCTTACTCTGTGCTGTGTTGTGAATGCAAAGAACTGTCACATATGGGGCTCTACTCTACAATATGTTGTGCAGGAACATCCACTACACTCTGCTTATGTGACTGTGGTGTGGTTCCACAAGATTCTTAACTTTAGTCTGTTTTTCATTGAAGTGATAACACCTTGTGGGCCTGTTACGTGTACAGTGAAATCTGCGCATTATAAGGACCTCCTTGTACAACACGATTCCAACATTGCAAGAGTGCATTTGTGTCCACACCATGATTTTTGTGTCAAATAGGGCAACACCACATGTCACTTTCCAGGTGAAAGATTTGCTTCGAGAAACCATCGGTGATGACTGTATCACCTCTAGGCAATTTTGAGATGTGTAGCTTTCTAGAGCCTCTGACCTAAATCCATGTGACTTCTGGTTGTGAGGCTATGTGAAAGATAGTGTCTGTCAGGGACATATCCAAACTCTTCCTGATCTGTCGGATAGCATACAATGACATACTGTTCTGATTACACCTGATATGCTGCAACTGTCAACCATGCCATGTTAGGGGTGCAGCCTGTTTGGAAAGTGTAGTTTTAAAGAATGTGCATAATAATTTATTTGCAAAATAAAAACCTTACCTGTGTGTTATTGGTTGGCAGTGGAATACCACTCTGGAAGGGGTGGGAAGGGTAGTGGATAGGATATTCTACATTTCAGGTCACGATGAGAGGTGGTCGAGACCCTGGCAGAGAACACGATATAATGTGTGACCATATCCTAATAAACATGCCAGAACCACTGTTATCGTGTATTTATCATTCCTTCCCTTTCCCTACACCCACCAACACATTCTGATTGCTTACAGCACCATGTTTTCACCTGGTGTTAGAAAGTGGAACTGTTATTTTTTTCACTTTGCAAGTGCACCAGTTAATGAAAATACCTACGAAGTTTTAGTGTCCTGTGAGGTACACAGCCTACACTGTAGCACTTGGGAACACCGCCAGTTTAATTATAATCACCTGTAACTTTATGTATATAAAAGTGATCTATTCACTGGTGGGAAGTGTGCTGCTGTTTCTTAAGAGAAACATTTGTTGAAAGAGCTAACAGAGGAAAATAAAAAGTTTTTGTTGGTGCTCAGCCATAGTCAAACAGTATTTTTTGAAAGGATTTACCACCATTTGACTGTATATTTCTGTATTTTTCTTGTGTACAATCTAGATTTTGGTTTTCATGCCATTATCGAGTACAATGTTCTTAGACCATTAACATTATTTTTCTGTGTACTGTGCAGGATGACAAATACACAGTTCAACATATTTGCTTAGCATTGATATCAATGGTACAAAATTAACATCTTGTAGGAATGCAAGACATTATCGCGAAAGTGTATTGTATCTTGGAAAGATAGCCCAATGCCAGTAAACTGAAGACTTGTGAAATGTTTGAATCAGTTCTTTGTTTCTTGCTATTACCAGTTGAAATCTGTCAGGAGACGGCTGCACAATGTTTGTGAGAGGCAAATCTAATAATCTTTTACATGTGCAATCACACACAATTGAATCTGAGAGAAAACTAGTTCTTTTTTTAATTCTGAATAATAATAATGTCAAAATATTTTAACAGTGTGATTGTTAGTCCAGCAGGACTAGTTCTGTACACATTGAGCAGCAGAGCATGTAAAAACATAGCAATCTCCCCCCCCCCCCCCCCCCCCCCCACCCGCCCTCTTAAAGGTCAACATATTTTGAATGGCAAACTCTTTGCACTGAACTAATGTGAATACTTCGGTGTAAGTATGTAGTAGCATGTAGGTACTTCTCAATGAAAATGGAAACATGTTGCCTCACAGTTGCTTAAGTTCACAGAGCAGTGCTGTTGCTGTGTTGAATATGACACAAACATTAACCACACATAACAGTGTAATCCGGCAGCAAAACTTACTGTTAAAAAAGTGACAATTAGTTAACTGTGCTTGCATTGTCAGTAATACACTAGGTGATCAAAAGTATCCGGACACCTGGCTGAAAATTACTTAAAAGTTCATGGCGCCCTCCATCGGTAATGCTGGAATTCAGTATGATGTTGTAATGCTGGAATTCGGTATGATGTTGGCCCATTCTTAGCTTTGATGACAGCTTCCACTCTTGCAGGCATATGTCAGGTGGTGGAAGGTTTCTTGGGGAATGGCAGCCCATTCTTCATGGGGTGCTGCACTGAGGTGAGGTATCAATGTCGGTCAGTGAGGCCTGTCACGAAGTCAGCATTCCAAAACATCCCAAAGATGTTCTGTAGGATTCAGGTCAGGACTCTGTGCAGGCCAGTCCTTTACAGGGGTGTTATTGTCGTGTAACCATTGCGCCACAGGCTGTGCATTATGAACAGGTGCTTGATTGTGTTGGAAGATGCCGTCACCATCCTTGAATTGCTCTTCAACAGTGGGAAGCAAGAAGGTGCTTAAAACATCAATTTAGGCCTGTGCTTTGATAGTGCCATGCAAAACAACTAGGGGTGCAAGCCCCCTCCATGAAAAGCAAGACCACACCATAACACCACTGCCTCCAAAATTTTACTGTTGACACTACACATGCTGGCAGATGAAGTTCACCAGGCATTCACCATACCCACACCCTGCCATCGTATCGCCACATTGTGTACCATGATTCGTCTCTACACAAAGTTTTTACACTGTTCAATCGTTCAATGTTCATGCTTCTTACACCAAGCGAGGCTTCATTTGGCATATACCGGTGTGATATGTGACTTATGAGCAGCCGCTTGACTATGAATCCAAGTTTTATCACGTCCTGCCTAACTTTCATAGTACTTGCAGAGGATCCTGATGCAATTTGGAATTCCTGTGTGATGGTCTGGATAGATGTCTGCCTATTACACATTACAGCTCTCTTCAAACGTCGGCGGTCTCTGTCAGTTAACAGACGAGATCGGCCTGTACACTTTTGTACTGTATGTGTCCCTTGACGTTTCCACTTGACTATCATGTTGGAAACAGTGGACCTAGGGATGTTTGGGGGAGTGGAAATCTCGCATACAGACGGATGACACAAGTAACATCCAGTCACCTGACCACGTTCGAAGTCCGTGAGTTCAGCGGAGCACCCCATGCTGCTCTCTCACAATGATGTCTAATGACTACTGAGTTTGCTGATATGGAGCACCTGGCAGTAGGTGGTACCACAATGCACCTAATATGAAAAACATATGTTTTTGGGGATGTTTGGATACTTCTGATCACATAGTGTATATACTGGATCGATTACTAATCAAGCAAAAACCACTGTTCTTATGATAGAACAAAATGATTAATGTTTTTTTTTTTTTGTGATTGTCACTTTTTTTTCTCTAAGATCAACCAGAAGTGTTTCTAAGTTACATTAAATGATGGTATAATTTTCTTCAAAAGTAAGAAAATTCGTCAACAACACTCAGATAGCATTAGAGGACTCTTGGCAAAATAACAATGATGTACTTTAGGGATAAGATCAAGAATTAAGTTTAGACAGTACTATTATTACTCCAAAGTTTAGTACTGAAATACTCAGCAGTTGTTCTACATTTTGTGTGCGTACTGTGTTCTGCCTGTGGAAGCACCAGACCAGAGATGTTGGGAGATGACAAAATATTATGAGACACAATGTTTGCCACTATTTACTTTAAATAGTGAAATTTTTGGTATGCCAGTACACACACACAATATTACCCATAACTATTACAGCTTTTGGAACTATTGGTTTCCTTTCTGGGTGGAATGAGGGCTGTGTTGGGGAGGTGGAAAAATTAAGGGCAGGTATTGCAAACCCCGTGAGGGAAGTGCGCACCATATGAGGACATAGCACAGATAGTAACATAGGCACTACCAGGTTGTAGACTGTATATGCAACATCTTTGAAAGCAGTCAGCAGTGGAAGTGTGAGAGAGCTGATGAGTCATTTCAGAAAAGCAACAACTATCTTGCTTCCACAGCAGATTGGTTCTTTCCAAAGATATCCCCATACGCAGCCTACTCTTAGACAGTCTTCATTACTAACTGTGCTATGTTCTTGACATTGCTCACTATTTGCAGAAGAGCATATGCATTTTTTCATAATACACAAAATTATAATGCTTGTTTACAAATGCTACAATATAGCGTATTGAATGGTTGAGGTATATTTTGCTGTTGAAACTTAGAAAGATAAAAGGTGATTAGTTATAAATTATACGTTGCTAAGTTAGAAGATATTTGCATCTTTCCAATCAGGATATACATTGGGGCACAAGATTCCAACATGCTATTGCCAGTGATTTGACTAGTTTTTTGTCTGGACATTTTCCTTCATATTTTGTAATATTTCATAACATGAAGTGAATAACAGATATTGTTGGAATTGTGCATAACTTAAATACATAAATTGTTGAATGTGAGAAATCAAACATTGGAAAATCTAGGATGGAATAATGACAGTATTATGAAAAGGATAGATTGCTGCTTACAATATAGTGGAGATGTTCAATTGCAGACAGGCACAACAGAAAGACTGCTAAACAAGTAAGTTTTCAGCCAAAAGGTCTATGAAGCGCGCGCGCGCGCACACACACACACACACACACACACACACACACACACACACACACACACACACACACAGTCTCTGGCTGTCAAGACCAGACTGCGAGCAACTGTACATGATGGGAGAAGCAATCTGGTTGGTGATGGAAAGGTGGAGGCTGGGGTGGGGAGGGATAGGAAGATAGGGCTGGGGGACAGCAGAGTGCTGCTTGTGGGAGCATATAGTGACATGGTGGAGAGAGTGTAGGGCAACTAGGCTCAGTCATCAGATATAGACAGAGAGCAGAGAGGGGTGGGAGAACGGAGTGTAAGAGGAGAGAAGTAAAAATACTGTGAGTGTGTCAGTGGAATAGAAGGCCATGTAGTACTGGAGTGGGAACAGGGAAGAGGATAGATGGGAAGGGACCCCATCCCTTCCACTCTTTCTCTTCTCTGATTCCAGTTTGCTCACACTGACCTCACCTGCTCAGTCACACTCCATCCGTAAAATTCTCCTGCAATGCAATCCCAAACTCTTGTATCCCATTTCTTGCAAGGAAGCTATAGCCCTTCAGGAACTGGAGCACGATGCACACCACCACCTCAAGAAACCCCCCCACCCTCTTCGCCTCCTGCTCCTGTCTTGGACTACAACCATCCACCAACTCTACATGTAGAACCTTGCCTCGTCGTCATTCCTCAAATCTCTCAATATATAAGCTAACCTTACATCCACAGAGAAAACCTCAATCCACCACCCAAAATATGATCCTGGCATTATTATCCTACCAGTTGACAAAGGCTCCACCAATGTGATTTTCAGCTGCAAGGATTACTTAGTGGAAGGACTCCAACAGCTGTCAGTCATCCACCTACAACTCTGCCACAGTGATTCCATTCCAGAAATGCAGCAGGATTTCCAGTCTCTCCTCAAATCCTTAAACCCATCCCAGCACATCTCCCCAGAGTCTCTCTCTCTCTCTCTCTCTCTCTCTCTGCTCTTGTAGACCTTCAGCCTATTACATGCATCCTATCCTCCTCCACTGGCTCTCTGCACATCCTATTCCTGTACCACACAGTGCCCTTCTCATCATAATTGCTGCCACCTCCCTTTATATTACTGAGTGAGGTGGTGCAGTGGTTAGCACACTGGACTCTCATTTGGGAGGACAACGGTTCAACCCCGCTTCCAGCCATCCTGATTTAGGTTTCCATGTTTTCCCCAAATCACTTCAGGCAAATGCATGGATGGTTCCTTTGAAAGGGCTTGGTGAACTTCCTTCCCCATCCTTCCCTAATCTGATGGGACCGATGACCTCATTGTTTAGTCCTCTCCCACAATTCAGTCAACCAACCATCCCTTAATACTAACATCCCAGATGCCCATGACCTTGGCACTATTGAACACTACCTTTCTCCAACACCTGATAGATTCCAAACCTAAAACCTGCTTCCTGGTCACCATTACCAACCTCACCCACAGTTACTTCACCTTTGAAGGGAGCACCTACAAACAAATTTGTGGTACAGCAATAAGCACACATTTGGTACCATCCTATGTCAAGCTACACCAGTACCTCCGTCTATGAGGGTAAGTCAATTATTATCCACAATTTAGTTATATTTTTGTTTATTTTGGTAGTACTGTCGTTTCACGTTGATGATGCATGATGCCTGCTTTGTTTATTTGCTGTTATATCTTTGCAATTTTCAAGCTGCTAGGTTAATTTCGTTCTCTCTGCTGTGCTGTTAATCATAGCTGCTCCACTGTCTATTTGCACCAAAGAAAGGCAGCTTTCAGTGATCCGTTTTTTGTGGTCGGAAGGTATATCGGGCCTAAATTCATCAGAGACTTTCACTACAGTACGGGAACAGTGTTATGCCACAATGGAGTGTCTACGAATGGATTGGAAAATTCCGAAATGGTCGCACAAGTGTTACGCACAATGAAGGAGCCAGATGCCTGTTTACCGCCACAAATGAAGAAACCATTGAGCATTCAAGTGAAATGATTCTCTTAGACGATTAACTATTGACAAAGTGGCACATCGTCTGCAAATTAGTCACGGTATCCACAACAGACTTGGGTTTCATAAAGTTTGTGCAAGATGGATCCCAAAACAACTATAACAGTTGCATAAACAAATGCGCTAGGACATCTGCAAAAACCATTTGGATCGCTATGGTAACGAAGGGGGTAACTTCTTAGACAGGATCATTACTCGTGACGAAACATGGATCAATCATTACGAGCCATAGAGTAAACGGCAGAGTATGGAATGGAAACATTCAAGTTTGCAGTGCAAGAAAAAGTTAAAGACCCAGCAGTCCACAGGAAAACTGATGCTTACGGTTTTTTGGGATGCACAAGGTCCAGTACTGGAACATTATGGGGAAAGGGGCACAACAATAAACAGTGTACGTTACAATGAGATGCTTACTGCCAGGCTAAAGCCTGCATTTTGAAGCTAATGCCGAGGATTGCTGTCAAACGGTGTTGTTGTGTTGCACAACAATGCCCGTCCGCATACTGCCTCCCACACTGCTGAAATGGTCCAGAAACTCAAATTTGAAGTTCTGGATCATCCTCCATATCGTCCCAATCTTGCCCCCTTCTATCACTTGTTTGGTCCACTCAAACAGATATTAAGGGGCCATTGATTGGCCTCAGACAAAGCAGTGAAAGAAGCGGTGCATTCCTGGCTCGCAACTCAACCGAGAACCTTCTTTTATGAGGACATCAGGGAGCTTGTGCAATGATGGATCAAGTACATTGAAATGCGAGGAGACTATGTCAAAAAATTATGTTTTTGTAAGTTTCCTATTTGATTACAATAAAATTTTGTAACTACTTTGACTTACCCTCATACATCAAACCTACAGCCAATAGCAACGCATCCACTTTGACAATTGCCACCCATTCCATACAAAGAAGTCCCTTCCACACAGCCTAACCATTCGAGGTCATCTCATCTGTAATGATGCATAGGCCCGCTCCAAATATACCAAGGATCTCACTGAGGCCTTCACAAACCAAAATTACCCTCCCAACCTTGTCCAGAGACAGATCTCCCAAGCCTTGTCTCTCCAGTCACCTACCACCTCCCACATACCCACTGTGCGATAACAAAGAAGCACTCCTCTCATGGTTCAGTACCACCCAGGACTGGAGAAAGTGAATCAGATTCTCCAACAGGGTTTTGGCTGCCTTTCATAGCGACCTGAAATGTACATTGTCCTACCCACTAACCTTCCTACCCCTCCCAGAGTGATGTTCTACTGCCCACTACACCTGCACAATATCCTCGTCCATCTCTCCTCGCAACCCTTCGCCACATAATTAATTTCTATGTAGTAGACCTAGATGCAAGACTCCCGCTGCCGCCACCACCACCACCTCCTACTCCAGTCCTGTCACAAGTATGACCTATACCTGTAAAAGAAGTCGTGTATATCACACCACTGCAACCACTTTGGTGCATTCTACATTGGCATGACAGCCAACAAGCTATCTGTCCACATGAATGGCCATCGAAAAACTGTGACCAAGAAACATCACCACCCGGTTGCTGAGCACACTGCCCAAAAAAACATTCTTCATGTCACTGACTGCTTCACAGCCTGTACCATCTGGATCCTTCCTACCAACACCAGCTTTTCTGAATCGCACAGGTGGGAACTCTCCCTGCAATATATCCTATGTTCCCATAACCTCGTGGTTCTCAACCATCATTAGTCACTGTCCTTCCCCCGCTCATCCTTCTCTGTACCCATTCCAGCACTAGCCTTCTATTCCACTAAAGCACCCACTGTCTTTTTACTCTTCTCTTTTTCCACTCTCTTCTCCCACCCCTCCCCTTCCTCCTCCTAATCTACTGACTACCCTACCCTCTCTCCATAATGTCTCTATACGCTCCCACAAGTAGCACTTTGCCATCCCCCACCCCTTTCCTCCCATCCCTCCCCCTCCCCACCCCAGCCTCCTCCTTTCCATCACCAACCAGATTGCTTCGCAATCTGGCCTCAGAGGCGAGAGACAGTGGTCGTGTGTGCAAATTGTGTTTGTGTGAATATATCTCTCTCTCTCTCTCTCTCTCTCTCTCTCTCTCTCTCTCTCTCTCTCTCTCTGTGTGTGTGTGTGTGTGTGTGTGTGTGTGTGTGTGTGTGTGTGTTTTACATACTCAAGAAGGCCTTTTGACTGAAAGCTTACGTGTTTAGCAGTCTTTTTAAAAGCTTACGTGTTTAGCAGTCTTTTTAAAAGCTTACGTGTTTAGCAGTCTTTTTAAAAGCTTACGTGTTTAGCAGTCTTTTTAAAAGCTTACGTGTTTAGCAGTCTTTTTAAAAGCTTACGTGTTTAGCAGTCTTTTTAAAAGCTTACGTGTTTAGCAGTCTTTTTAAAAGCTTACGTGTTTAGCAGTCTTTTTAAAAGCTTACGTGTTTAGCAGTCTTTTTAAAAGCTTACGTGTTTAGCAGTCTTTTTAAAAGCTTACGTGTTTAGCAGTCCTTTTGTTGGGCCTGTTTGTGACTCTACATCTACACTATACGGTGAGTAGCAATCTATCCTTTTTATAATATTGTCATTAAATATGAGAAATTATTTTAAATTTAAATTCAGCATCCACCAACACTTAAAGATTTTTAGGATAATAGTGTTCTGCACATAGGAAGTTTAAAAAACTGAAAAATTTTATGGAACAAAACGAGAAAACTGCTCCAAATCTCTAGAAAGACGCAATTAAAAAGTCTTCAGTAATAGCTACTACAGTATGTCTAATAAGTGTATGCTGATCTGGTTATGTTTTTCTTACTGTACCAGGTGGAAGACTTGCTGTCAAGAATCTTGTGCAACTTCAGATCTGAGGTGTTCGGGGATGTGTTCAGATCATTCATCTTTGGTGATGAAAGTGGGAGTGATGGACTGCTACAGATGAATCCACTGTATGAGTTCTGTTTTGCTTCTGGTGGTGGCGTGGAAGTGCGTGAAAGGGATGGTATTGTTAGTGCAAAAGGAGGCAAGATGCGTGTTCCCTCACCACCATCTGGTCGAGAGGCATTTGAGAACACGGCTGATTGTGTCTTTGAGCTCCTCAACAATGCTGACAAGACAGGAGAGATAACAACTAACTTGTTCCTTGCCTTGCTTCATGTCTTCTTTGAGCCTCTGGACAATGCACAAGATGATGGTTTGTTCTCTTTATGTTTGAATTTCACAGTAATACTCTTGTTATTTAGTGTGTTGTGTGAAAAGAAGTTTATGCTAGTATACAGGTAAGGTTACATTAGAGTAGTCTTCGTATTTGGAATATAAAGTTTACTGTATATTAGCCCTAAAGTAACACGTTTTTGAATTTGATAATTCTGACCCAAACTGTTTTGGGCATGAGAGCTCTTACTTGAATTCTTGCTGTCATTGCCTTGACCAAATATGACACACTTGCAGGCTGATTTAGTGGAGTGAAATATAAGCTAATTTAGCTGTATTTTGTAGTAGTTGTAATCAATGAGTTGGCACAATTACAGAACTTCTCTTCAGTGAAAGTAAATATGGAAAAAGATAGATCAGGCAAATCATTTTGCACTGAATTTCTCTTTCAATGCACTTTGGATTTCTCAGGAAAGCTGGAGTGTTCTCCAAATTTAATTTGTAGTTAGAACATTGATGCAAAGAATTGTCAAAATTTCAAAACATTAATTTCATTTTCACGAGTAGTTTCTTGCAAACATCAAAGTTTGTTACATTACAGAGCATCCACATGCAATAACTTCATAGATGAAGAAAACTTGTTCGTGTGTGTGGTCAAGTTGACATCATAGGCATGATAAACCAGTGAATGAAAATGAAGTACTTGTTTATTCACATTTTTAAGATAAAACACATTTAAGTAATGTGAGTACAATGGAAATATTAATTCTCACTTTATATCACAGGAGGTGCAACATCTTTCCCGAACCCTGCCACATGCCGCATCAAGGTTCCAACAGAATGTGACAGTGAAAGAACTATTATAGCAGCACAGTTGCTCACTGCACTGTCAGAGAGTGACTATGTGAAGCAGAAAATTTTTAGCGATCCAAATTACTTGGTGCGGTATATTTTCTTTATATTGGAAAAAGATGCACGCCAGCTAGCAGAGCGGACAACGGTTGAGAATGGTGACGCTGCCAGTACTGTTTCTTCAGACTGTGATGACAGCCTGGATGAACACCTGTTCATTGTTCTCATGATCTTGAGTGTGGCTGTCAACAGTTCAGCCAACACTCCACTTGAAGGTGCTCTTTTTGAGAGCATTGTGGAACCACTGAAAATGATCTGTGACACGGTGGGTACAGCTACTGTAATGATTAGTGGTTTTTGTTTGAACACTAACTAAAATCATGAAAAATTGAAAAGTAAAACTTCCAATTTAGAAGCATGTGAATTTACAATGTGATCAAAAGTATCCAGCCATCTGGCTGAAAAAGACTTAAAAGTTCGTGGCGCCCTCCATCGGTAATGCTGAAATTCAGTATTGTGTTGGCCCACCCTTTGCCTTGATGACAGCTTCCGCTCTGACAGCTTCCGCTCTCATAGGCATACGTTCCATCAGGTGCTGGACGGTTTCTTGGGGAATGGTAGACCGGTCTTTACGGAGTGCTGCACTGAGGAGAGGTATCGATGAGGCCTGCCATGAAGTTGGCATTCCAAAACATCCCAAAGATGTTCTGTAGGATTCAGGTCAGGGCTCTATGCAGGAAAGTCCATTACAGGGATGTTATTGTCATGTAACCAATCCGCCACAGGCCTTGCATTATGGACAGGTACTCGATTGTGTTGAAAGATGCAGTCAGCATCCCCCAAATGTTCTTCAACAGTGGGAAGCAAGAAGATACTTAAAACATCAGTGTAGGCCTGTGCTGTGATAGTGCCATACAAAACAACAAGGGGTGCAAGTATCCTCCATGAAAAACAAGACCACACCATAACATGACTGTCTCCGAATTTTACTGTTGACACTGCACACGCTGGCAGATGATGATCACCGGGCAATCGCCATACCCACACCCTGCATCGGATTGCCACATTGTGTATCGTGATTTGTCACTCCACACAATGTTTTTCCGCTGTTCAATTGTCCAATGTTTATGCTCCTTACACCAAGCGAGGTGTCATTTGCATATACCAGTGTGATGTGTGGCTTATGAGCAGCTGCTCGACTATGAATCCAAGTTTTCCCACGTCCTGCCTAACTGTCATAGTACTTGCAGAGGATCCTGATGCAATTTGGAATTCCTGTGTGATGGTCTGGATAGATGTCTGCGTATTGCACATTACGACCCTCTTCAACTGTCGGCGGTCTGTCAGTCAACAGATGAGCTCGTCCTGTACGCTTTTGTGCTGTACATGTCCCTTCACATTTCCACTTGACTATCACTTTGGAAACAGCGCACCTAGGGATGTTTAGAAGTGTGGAAATCTCGTGTACGGACATACGGCACAAGTAACATCCAATCACCTGACCACATTTGAAGACCGTGAGTTCCGTGGAGCATTCATTCTGCTCCCTCACAATGTCTAATGACTACTCAGGTCACTGATATGGTGTAACTAATGCACCCAATATGAAAAACATATGTTTTCGGGGGTGTCCGGATACTTTTGATCACATAGTGTATGTGAGAAATATTGCCGAGAAGGGATTTGCCTTTCTGCCTCAGATTTATATTTCGTTTTGTCTGTGTAACAATAATAAAATCTTCCTTTTGAGTGATTCAAGAAATTAATAATGTCTCATCAGCTTCCCTGCCCTGAGCTGTCAGTTTCTTTCACTCACTGTAATCAGGTTTGTTCATAATAGTTTTATCCCTCAGAATACCCTGCATCAGACAGTTAATTTCATATATGTCACCAATTAAAAATATTTGTAAACTTTGCCTCTATTTCTGGAAGGATTTGGGAGATTAGTCACTGTACTGACTGACACCTTCTTTTCTTATTCCACATCTTTGTTTCCAACAGTTTTCTTCATGGAAGTGCTCATGCTATTTATTCCTGTACTCCAGCACTATAACCACTTTTTGTGAGTTCTCATTCAGGGCAAGTGGAAACAGGAAAGATAATGTGGTGGGTGGGAGGGAGGGAATACCCACATGGGGGGAGGGGGGGGGTTGGTTAGGTGAGAGAAGTCATTACACGATCTGGACTGGGAAGGAATGGTGTGGGCGATGAGAGTAGGGAAACGTTAAGTTGAAGCAGTAGGAAACAGATTAGCAGATGTTTAGGCCAGGGGGATTACTAGAGCGGAATGCACGCAGGATGTGTTACAGAGAGAATTCCATACTTGCATAGTTAATAAAACAATTGTGCCAGAGAGAGGTATCCAAATGGCCTGCATAGCGAAGCAACTGTATGGTCAAGTTTGCTGTTTGCCATAGTTTGGCTGTGGCCATTCATGGGAGTTGACAGTTGGTTACCTAACATGCCCACAAACAGTTCTACACAGTAATTGCAGCATAACTGATATACAACATGGCAGCTTTCACATGTAGCCCTACCTTTTATTGGGCTGGAGATTTCTGTGTCTGAACTGCGGTAGTGCAGGTGTGTGGATTTGTGGGACAGATCTTGCATTTGGGCCGAGTGCAAGGGAATGATCCTTGGGTGCAGAACAGGATTGGAATAGAAATGGACAAAGATATTCTGTAGGTTGAGTGGGTGGTGGAACTCCACTTTGGGGGTGTCGGTAATATGTTGCATAGGATATCCCTTATCTCAAAGCACGACGATAGGTAGTCGAAGCCCAGATGAAGGATGTGGTTGAGCTTTTCAGGGCCAGGGTGATACTGGGTGATCAGAAGAGTGCTGCCTGGTGCCTGTATAACAGGTTTATTGGCATCAGAGGATGGGGTTGCACAGGAGGTTTGTTTATGAATGGGCTGGATAGGATATTGTCTGTCAATACAGACTCCAATAATCGTGTCACTATATTTAGACAACTCCTGTTTTCAACTACAGATACAGTGTCCATGAGTGATGAGGTTGTATGGAAGACATGTTTTGATGTGAAACATGTGACTACTGTCAGAGTGGAGACCCTGTGTTGGTGTTTGGTGTGCTTGATATGAACAGGTGTATTTATGAAGCCATTGAGAGGTGGGGATCAACATATGGGAAGGTGATGGGTTGAGATGAGAACCAGATGAAGTGGATTTGGGAGCGCATGTTGAGGTTATTGACGAAAGAACAAAGGTTGCCCTTCTCATGAGACCAGATCATGAAAATGTCATCAGTGAATCTGAACCTGGTAAGGGGTTTTATAAGTTGACTGGATAGGAAGGATTTCTCCAGATAAACCATAAATAAGTTGGCATAGGAAGGTGACATGCGAGTACCTATGGCAGTACCATGGGTTTCGTGTATAGATTTTGGCTTTGTAAGTGAAATAATTGTGATTCAGGATGTGGTTGATTAGGAGAGAGGTGGTTGGTTTGGTAACAGGACAATGTTGGAGAAGATAGGGGGTTGTTGGCGTATGAGGATATCAGATCCACAGTGACCAACAAGGAGTATGGTGGTTAACGGGACAGTAACTGTGGTTAGGCAGTGAAAGATATGAGCAGTCTCTTGAATGTAGGATTTGAGGCTAGGGACAGTAGCTTGGAGGTGCTGCACAAAAACAACAGAGTCAGAGGTTTGTTCTGTAGGAGCATTATACCCAGACACAATGTGATGGCCATTAGGGATACCTGTAGGGTTGGGTCATTGGAGTTTGGGGAGTAAGTAAAGGTAGGAGAACTTGGGGGTTCCTGGTGTAAGAAAAGGAACTCAAGTTTTGGGGTGCACCTGATGCCTTATGGAATTACTGGAGTTCATGTTGGACTTCTGGGAATGGATCATGGTCATAAGGTTTGTATGCAGAGATATCAGAAAGTTGGTGGAGAACCTCATCCACATAGTCTCTACAATTCATGACCACTATGGTGGAGCCTTTGTAGCAGTAAGGGCAGTAATGTCTGGACTGGTTTTCGAGTTACGGATAGTTGTGTGTTCTGCAGGAATGATGTTGGTCTCACTGGGGAGGAATTCAGGAAAGGGAGGTGAGAACATGTTAAAAGTGAGGAATTCCTGAAAGATTACTGGGAATGAGGGTGTAAGGAGGGGAGGATTACAGTTCAGGGAAGTTCAAACTGTTTTACTAGAGGTTATGTATATGGGGTGTGTGCCAAAGAAATATTTCCACTGCAACAAACAAGTAAAGGAAAGAAGGTTGTTTATGAATCCAGCATGGGTAAACACAGGTTTTGTGTAAAAAGTAAGGCCTTTAGAAAATACTGGGACTTTACAGGGATCAGAGTTCTGGCAAGAATTTTGACAACTGTGTTATGGGATTGGTGTTACGAAACAGTGTGTTTCAAAGAGGCTGGAGGTAGTTTTTGGAGATGTACAAGGTAGAGTAAGTTGGCAAGGCATGGTCAGGGAGCCATGAAGGGTTTGTGGGGAGGTTTGGATCAGAATGGTACCCCCCCCCCCTCCCTCCCTCCCTCTCTCTCTCTCTCCCTCTCCCTCTCTCTCCCTCTCTCTCTCTCTCTCTCTCTCTCTCTCTCTCTCTCTCTCTCTCTCTCTCCCCCTCTCTCTCTCCCCCTCTCTCTCTCCCCCTCTCTCTCTCCCCCCCTCTCCCCCTCTCTCTCCCCCTCTCCCTCCCCTCTCCCTCCCCTCTCCCTCCCCTCTCCCTTCCCTCTCCCTTCCCTCTCCCTTCCCTCTCCCACTCCCACTCACTACTCCACCCATTCTGTCTCTCTTCTCTGCTTCCTCCACACCCACATCTGCCATCCCCCGTTGCATCACTTCCTCTACCTCCTTGTCTCACCCCCCCCCCCCCCCCATCTGCACTCCCCCCCCCAATCTGCACTCCCCCCCCCCATCTGCACTCCCCCCCCATCTGCACTCCCCCCCCATCTGCACTCCCCCCCCCCCCCCCAACTCATTAGCCCACTGCCTTCTATGACACCATCCCTCTTGTCCCTTGTCCTGCCACCATCCTACCCACTGGTGTTCATACACTCCTGGAAATGGAAAAAAGAACACATTGACACCGGTGTGTCAGACCCACCATACTTGCTCCGGACACTGCGAGAGGGCTGTACAAGCAATGATCACACGCACGGCACAGCGGACACACCAGGAACCGCGGTGTTGGCCGTCGAATGGCGCTAGCTGCACAGCATTTGTGCACCGCCGCCGTCAGTGTCAGCCAGTTTGCCGTGGCATACGGAGCTCCATCGCAGTCTTTAACACTGGTAGCATGCCGCGACAGCGTGGACGTGAATCGTTTGTGCAGTTGACGGACTTTGAGCGAGGGCGTATAGTGGGCATGCGGGAGGCCGGGTGGACGTTCCGCCGAATTGCTCAACACGTGGGGCGTGAGGTCTCCACAGTACATCGATGTTGTCGCCAGTGGTCGGCGGAAGGTGCACGTGCCCGTCGACCTGGGACCGGACCGCAGCGACGCACGGATGCACGCCAAGAACGTAGGATCCTGCGCAGTGCCGTAGGGGACTGCACCGCCACTTCCCAGCAAATTAGGGACACTGTTGCTCCTGGGGTACCGGCGAGGACCATTCGCAACCGTCTCCATGAAGCTGGGCTACGGTCCCGCACACCGTTAGGCCGTCTTCCGCTCACGCCCCAACATCGTGCAGCCCGCCTCCAGTGGTGTCGCGACAGGCGTGAATGGAGGGACGAATGGAGACGTGTCGTCTTCAGCGATGAGAGTCGTTTCTGCCTTGGTGCCAATGATGGTCGTATGCGTGTTTGGCGCCGTGCAGGTGAGCGCCACAATCAGGACTGCATACGACCGAGACACACGGGGCCAACACCCGGCATCATGGTGTGGGGAGCGATCTCCTACACTGGCCGTACACCACTGGTGATCGTCGAGGGGACACTGAATATTGCACGGTACATCCAAACCGTCATCGAACCCATCGTTCTACCATTCCTAGACGGGCAAGGGAACTTGCTGTTCCAACAGGACAATGCACGTCCGCATGTATCCCGTGCCACCTAACGTGCTCTAGAATGTGTAAGTCAACTACCCTGGCCATCAAGATCTCCGGATCTGTCCCCCATTGAGCATGTTTGGGACTGGATGAAGCGTCGTCTCACGCGGTCTGCACGTCCAGCACGAACGCTGGTCCAACTGAGGCGCCAGGTGGAAATGGCATGGCAAGCCGTTCCACAGGACTACATCCAGCATCTCTACGATCGTCTCCATGGGAGAATAGCAGCCTCCATTGCTGCGAAAGGTGGATATACACTGTACTAGTGCCGACATTGTGCATGCTCTGTTGCCTGTGTCTATGTGCCTGTGGTTCTGTCAGTGTGATCATGTGATGTATCTGACCCCAGGAATGTGTCAATAAAGTTTCCCCTTCCTGGGACAATGAATTCACGGTGTTCTTATTTCAATTTCCAGGAGTGTATTAACTCCAAGACACAACCACCTGTGCACTGAACAATGATGGTATGATTCTCAACACAGGCACAAAATGTTTCTCCAAATAACCTTGAAACATACATTGGTGTGCAAACATTAAGAATGAAAATAACTTTCAATGAAGTTCAATGTCAAGTACAAGTCACACAGCTGGATGAAAGTTGGACCATACTTAGAAAGAACTGCCACAGCATAGTTAAGAACTTAACTGAAAGAAATACATAATGAGCTGAAGAAAAATGACACTTTTACTCACAAACATTAATTATCCTGAAGTTATCATGATTCATTATGGTCCTCTGGACATTACATAAGGTGAGACATGGTTGTTAATAGGATGTGTGAGCAGTGGAGAAGGCAATGAATGCTCTGCAGTGTGCTCCCATGCTGGCCCCGAGGTTGACAAGTAGTTTTTGTGGCAGTGTGCTACATTCCTCCATCAGTGCAGTTGACAAATGATGGATTGTTGTTGGTGCATGTGGACATGCTGCAATATGTCTCTCCAACACATGCTACATGCGCTAGATGATATTTAAGTTGGAGGAGGGGGCAGCCTATTCCATTTATTCCATGTCCTCTCATTACAAGAGTTGCTCCACCTGTGCAGTTTGATGCGTTCGCACGTTGTCATCCATAAAAATGAAGCCAGGGCTGAATGCATTCCTGTAAAGACACCCATGAGGAAGGATTAGTTTCACAATAATTTTGACTGGTGAGTGTATCATGTTCAAAGATTTGGAGGTCAGTAAACCAATGCAACATTATGCCTCCCACATTGTAACATGTAGACCACCAAAGCAATAATGTTTAAGTTCGGGGCACCTTTGGTACCCTCATATGGCTAGAGGTGGAAACATGTTTTCTAGAATAATACATAAAGAAAGATGAAAGCTTTAATAGTAAGCTTAAAAACCACACTAAATATCTTGAACTATTGAAGTGTCCATTTTATAAAAACTTTGACATTGTATAGTGGAAATCTGTCCATATGTAACATGTGGAATATCTTTTTACATCATTTCTCACATCCTGCAAGTGCATTCACTAGTGTAATATGGAGCAGGTACCTAATGCTTTATCCTATCCTGATAAATGTTTTGTATGTACATCTTCTTTTTTACCCTGGGGAAAGTTTTAATATGAAAAACAGATTAGTAGTGATTTACTGTATGAAGAACTAATGTGATTCTGGTTTATATTTCTGCAGGTTGCAAATGAGGAACTACGCCACCTGGCCAGTCAGATCTACAACAAGGTTGTGACACATGGTGTTATTACTGAAAGCACAGTTGAACCGATTGAGGATGTCCCCGCTAAAACAGAGAAGCAAGATGATGAGCAGCAGCAACCGCCACCTACCACCAACAAGAACAAGAAGAAAGCTGCTCTGGCAGAGGGTAAGAAGGCAGCTGATCGTATGCTAGCCTTCAGTAACAAGGATGGCCAGAAGAACGGAGAGAAAAAGACGAACAATGCTGGGGAGAAAGATAAAGGCGGAAAACCAAAAGATGGCAAAGCTGCATATCTCAAAGCTGTTGTGGAGACTTATGATCCCTTAATACCTGTGCGTGGTCATGGCCTACTGGAGCTTACGAGGCTCATACTTTCAGGGGACAAGGAGGCTCGCCGCAACAAAGAGGAAATCTTTGTAATATTTCAGGTATCTGGCTAATTTGTTTTACATATGCTTTAAGAAATAGTTTTCTCATCTGTAATAAAATTATACTAATTGCTCACATGGGTCATGAATAGTTTTTATGATACTTAATACTCACATCTTAGCTTGTCTATACTAATAATAAATCTGTAAAACTGTCATGTCTGTCTGTCTGAAAACTTTTCTCTAAACTATTGGATGATATTTTATGGCATTTCACAGGTAAGTTGAGCATAGATTGAGGCATTGTATAGGCTTTAGTTCATCAGAGTTGAATCTCAGAAAAAAAATATAATAAGTGAAAATTATCCATACTAATATTATAAATGCGGGAGTAACTATCAGTTATGTTTTCAGAACTAACCTGCTGTGCCAATTTTGATGAAATTCGGTATGGGGACAGCTTGAACCCTGAGGAAGAACACGGACTACTTTATAAATTGTGTAGTTCAAAATACTTATCAACTTGAAGAATATCACAGGAGTGGGAAACAATATTTACCCTTTGACTTTTGCCCTTTATCATACTTGTGAAAGCAAGGGGAAACTGCAGCCGTAACTTTTCCCAAGGGAATGCAGCTTTACTGTATGGTTAAATGGTGATGGCGTCCTCTTGGGTAAAATATTCCAGAGTTAAAATAGTCCCCCATTCGGATCTCCAGGTGGGGACTACTCAGGAGGACGTCGTTATCAGGAGAAAGAAAACTGGCGTTCTACGGATCGGAGCATGGAATGTCAGATCTCTTAATCGGGCAGGGGCAGATATAGTGGGAATTACTGAAGTTCGGTGACAGGAGGAACAAAACTTGTGGTCAGGTGAATACAGGGTTACAAATACAAAATCGAATAGGGGTAATGCAGGAGTAGGTTTAATAATGAATAAAAAAATATGAGCGCGGGTAAGCTACTGCGAACAGCATAGTGAACGCATTATTGTAGCCAAGATAGATATGACGCCCACGCCTACCATAGTAGTACAAGTTTATATACCAACTAGCTCTGCAGATGACGAAGAGATTGAAGAAATGTACAATGAAATAAAAGAAATTATTCAGATAGTGAAGGGAGATGAAAATTTAATAGTCATGGGTGACTGGAATTCGATAGTAGGAAAAGGGAGAGAAGGAAATGTAGTAGGTGAATACGGATCGGGGCTAAGAAATGAAAGAGAAAGCCGCCTGGTATAATTTTGCATAGAGCACAACTTAATCATAGCTAAAACACTTGGTTCAAGAATCATGAAAGGAGGTTATATATGTGGAAGAGGCCTGGCGACACTGGAAGGTTTCGAGTAGATTACATAATGGTAAGACAGAGATTTAGGAACCAGGTTTTAAATTGTAAGACGTTTCCAGGGGCAGATGTGGATTCTGACCACAATCTATTGGTTATGAAATATAGATTAAAATTGAAGATGCTGCAAAAAGGTTGGAATTTAAGGAGATGGGACCTGGATAAACAGAAAGAACCAGAGCATTGGGAAACGCTCGACAAAAAGGGGGAAGAAATAGAATAGGAAAAGAATGGGTAACTTTGAGTGATGAAATACTGAAGGCAGCAGAGGATCAAGTAGGTAAAAAGATGAGGGCTAATAGGAATCCTTGGGTAACAGAAGAGATATTGAATTTAATTGATGAAAGGAGAAATGACAAAAATGCAGTAAATGAAGCAGGCAGAAAGGAATGCAAATGTCTCAAAAATAAGATCGACAGGAAGTGCAAATGGCTAAGCAGGGATGGCTAGAGGACAAATGTAAGAATATAGAGGCGTATATCACTAGGGGTAAGATAGATACTGCCTACAGGAAAATTAGAGAGACCTTTGGAGAAAAGAGAACCACTGGTATGAATATCAAGAGCTCAGATGGAAACCCAGTTCTAAGCATAGAAGGGAAAGTAGAAAGGTGGAAGGAGTATATAGAGAGTCTATACAAGGACGATGTCCTTGAGGACAATATTATGGAAATGGAAGAGGATGTAGATGAAAATGAAATGGGAGATATGATACTGCATGAAGAGTTTGACAGAGCACTGAACGACCTAAGTCGAAACAAGGCCATGGGATTAGACAACATTCCATTAGAACTGCTGGTAGCCTTGGGAGAGCCAGCCCTGACGAAGCTCTACCATCTGGTGAGCAAGATGTATGAGACAGGCAAAATACCCTCATTCTTCAAGAAGAATATAATAATTCCAATCCTAAAGAAAGCAGGTGTTGACAGGTGTGATGAATTGCCGAACTATGACCTTAATAAGTCACGGCTGCAAAATACTAAAACGAATTCTTTGCAGACGAATGGAAAAACTAGTAGAAGCTGACCTTGGGGAAGTTCCGTAGAAATGTTGGAACGCATGAGGCAGTAAGGAACCTATGACTTACCTTAAGATAGATTAAGGAAAGACAAACCTACTTTTCTACCATTTGTAGACGTAGAGAAATCTTTTGACAATGTTGACTGGAATACTCTATTTCAAATTCTGAAGGCGGCAGGCGTCAAATATAGGGAGCAAAAGGCTATTTACAGTTTGTATAGAAATCGGATGGCAGTTACAAGAGTAGAGGGGCATTAAAGGGAATCAGTGGTTGGGAAGGGAGTGAGAGAGGGTTGTAGCCTATCCACAATGTTATTCGATCTGTATATTGAGCAAGAAGTAAAGGAAACAAAAGAAAAATTAGGATTAGGAATTAAAATCCATGGAAACGAAATAAAAACTTTGAGGTTTGCCGATGACATTGTAATTCTGTCAGAGACAGCAAAGGACCTGGAAGAGCAGTTGAACGGAATGGACAGTGTCTTGAAAGGAGGATAGTAGATGAACATCAACAAAAGCAAAACGAGGATAATGGAATGTAGTTGAATTAAAGTGGGTGATGCTGAGAAATTAGATTAGAAAAGGAGACACTTAAAGTAGTAAAGGAGGTTTCCTATTTGGGGAGCAAAATAACTGATGATGGTCGAAGTAGAGAGTATATAAAGTATAGACTGTCAATGGTAAGGAAAGCGTTTCTGAAGAAGAGAAATTTGTTAGCATCGAGTATAGATTTAAGTGTCAGGAAGTCGTTTCTGAAAGTATTTGTGCGGAGTGTAGCCACGTATGGAAATGAAACATGGACGATAAATACACTTCTGGCCATTAAAATTCGCTACACCAAGAAGAAATGCAGATGATAAACGGGTATTCATTGGACAAATATATTATACTAGAACTGACGCGATTATATTTTCACGCAATTTGTGTGCATAGATCCTGAGAAATCAGCACTCAGAACCACCACCTCTGGCCATAACAACAGCCTTCATATGCCTGGGCATTGAGTCAAACAGAGCTTGGATGGCGTGTACAGGTACAGCTGCCCATGCAGCTTCAACACGATACCACAGTTCATCAAGAGTAGTGACTGGCGTATTGTTATGAGCCAGTTGCTCGGCCACCATTGACCAGACGTTTTCAATTGATGAGAGATCTGGAGAATGTGCTGGCCAGGGCAGCAGTCTACAGCTACATCTACATTGAACATCTTCTGTATCCAGAAAGACCCGTACAGGACCTGCAACATGCGGTCGTGCATTATCCTGCTGAAACATAGGGTTTCGCAGGGATCGAATGAAGGGTTGAGCCACGGGTCATAACACATCTGAAATGTTCAAAGTGCTGTCAATGCGAACGAGAGGTGACAGAGACATGTAACCAATGGCTCCCCATACCGTCACGCCGGGTGATACACCAGTATGGCAATGACGAATACACGCTTCCAATGTGCGTTCACCACGATGTCGCCAAATACGGATGCGACTATCATGATGCTGTAAACAGAACCTGGATTCATCAGAAAAAATGTTTTGCCATTTGTCCACCCAGGTTCGTTGTTGAGTACACCATCGCAGGCGCTCCTGTCTGTGATGCAGCGTCCAGGGTAACCACAGCCATGGTCTCCGAGCTGATAGTCCATGCTGCTGCAAACGTCATCAAGCTGTTGGTGCAGATGGTTGTTGTCTTGCAAACGTCCCCATCTGTTGACTCAGGGATCGAGACGTGGCTGCATGATTCGTTACAGCCCTGTGGGCAAGATGCCTGTCATCTCGACTGCTAGTGATACGAGGCCATTGGGATCCAGCACGGCGTTCTGTATTACCCTCCTGAACCCACCGATTCCATATTCTGCCAACAGTCATTGGATCTTGACCAACGCGAGCAGCAATGTCGCGATACGATAAACAGCAATCGCGATAGGCCACAATCCGACCTCTATCAAAGTCGGAAACGTAATGGTACACATTTCTCCTCCTTACATGAGGCATCACAACGTTTCACCAGGCAACGCTGGTCAACTGCTGTTTGTGTATCAGAAATCGGTTGAAAACTTCCCTCATGTCAGCACGTTGTAGATGTCGCCACCAGTGACAACCTTGTGTGAATGCTCTGAAAAGCTAATCATTTGCATATCACAGCATCTTCTTCCTGTCGGTTAAATTTCGCGTCTGTAGCACGTCATATTCGTGGTGTAGCAATTTTAATGGCCAGTAGTGTAGTTTAGACAAGAAAAGAATAGAATCTTTTGAAATGTGGTGCTACAGAAGAATGCTGAAGATTAGATGGGTAGATCACATATCTAATCAGGAGGTACTGAATAGAGTTGAGGAGAAGAGAAATTTGTGGCACAACTTGCCTAGAAGAAGGAATCAGTTGGTAGGACATATTCTGAGGCATCAAGGGATCACCAATTTAGTAACAGAGTGCAGCGTGGAGGGTAAAAATCATAGAGGGAGACCAAAAGATGAATGCACTAAGCAGATTCAGAAGGATGTAGGTTGCAGTAGGTACTGGGAGATGAAGAAGCTTGCACAGGATAGAGTAGCATGGAGAACTGCATCAAACCAGTCTCTGGACTGAAGACGACAACACATTTGTGAAAATGGTTTTATTGGTTGATAATGTGCTACATGATGTAATAGTCATAAATACAATGCTTACAGTCTTCAATGTGTTAAATCCACACTTCCACAGTATTTCTTACATAATGTAGCTTTATGCATAGAAGCACGCTCCTGCCCATGCCCTTCTGTATGCTCTGCTTGGCAGTGATGCTGTGCATGTTGAGACATTGTGCTTTGGGATAGCTCGGGAGAGAGGAGAGTCGTGAGGGCAGCTGATGTTATTGCATGTACAGTAGCTTACTTACTCACTGCCTCTCATTGTAACAAAGCTAGGGATATGAGAGAGCAGCTGCACAAAGTAGCTAGTGCTAAATAATTTCGTTGGTAACAGCTAGTGCTAAATAATTTCCCTCACATGGCTTTCCAGTAAGTTAATGATGGATATCCAACAATAAAGGAAGTTTCTAGATGGAACAATGCACAAAATTAAGGAAAGCCAACCAGTCACATATAGCACTGTGTGCAGCATAGCAACATGTAACGGGAAGCACTATTCACACGTACTGCTGTGAGATGTTTTAGCTGTTTCGTAAGTTCTTCATTGGTGCATATATTTTCACAATGCTTGTAATTTAAATTGTAACAACCAGAAAAAAGTTTCCTTAGAAACAAAAAGCACATTCACAAAACTTTGTTTATTGGTACTTAGTTGCGTAAACCTCATAACCTAAGGTAAACACATTACAAATGCAGGAGTGACACTGACAAAAAAAGAAAAAGTACATTGAATTCAGTATTTCGGCATGTAAATAACCAGATTAGATGATTAGTGTAGTGACATAAGAACAGTATTTATGTAAACTTGTAAAATTTGTTGGTGATTACCCTCGTGGGAAATGAGCCAAGAAGAGCAGATGGAAAAAAGGTATTTAACAAGAGGAGCAGGGGAATAGGTAAGTGAATAACGACAGAGATGAAAAGAAAAGTGTGGTAAACAGAAAATAGTTGTGAAAGATGAAAGGGCGTACAAAAAATCAAGAGGACGATATAGAAATCACATGGTGCCAGAAGAGACATACCAAAATTTAGGCGTCTTCTGTTTAGTGGGCTACCAAAATTATCCAAGATGAACTTGCACATGACTCATTTGAATTGATAGAAATTGGGAATGTTACACCTAACTGAGCTATATGCAAGGTTGAAAATCTCAGAATTGTCTTATGAAAGTTTATAATTAGTAAATGTTTTAGAAACAGTATTGCCAGGGATATATCTATAATGGTCTAAATATTGAAAATCATGCTGAAGATGAAAGTATTGCTGGCATGTTACACCTTAAGAGCATCATTAATTTATAAATTTCTCGGATAATTTTCTGGCTCTTTGGATATATCAAACCAGTCAGTTCAATTGTGCTGTCTTAGAGGACTCTTTTACCCAAGGCAAATCAATTTTCACAGTTCAGAACATTTAAAGTTGTATTCAGATAGTATATAAATTCTCCAGTTGTATGCTGCTTTGAAAGTTTGAGTCACCATCTCGTCTATACGTATTATCAGTTTGTGACCTATGCAGTGACTCAATCATCTACATCTGCATCTACATATATACTCTGTAATAGATAAAGAATCTACTCACTAAGTAGCGGAAGGAGAACACACATACAAAAGGTATTACAGCAGCGAACTTTGTGTGTGTTCTTGTGCCACCCCTTGACGAGTAGATTTTGTATGAATCCAATTACACTATATTTTCAGAAATTGATTATTTTTGCACATGAACATTTATACTCTGCAAGCCATCTTATCATCTATGCTGAAGGGTACTTCATGTGTCATAGTCACTAACCCCACCCCCACCCCCCCCCTGTTCTAGTCGCAAACGATTCACATAAGAAAGACTGCTGGTAAGCCTCTGTGTTAGCTCGAATCTCTCTAATTTTATTTTCATGGTATTTTCGCGATATATTTATGACATGTAATCAAAAAGTAATGAGAATTTTATTTTAATTTTGTGGGCTTCTATACATCAGATTTTCAAAATTTTGTTACATTGTTGATACGTGTGTTCCTGATACATGTTTCCATTTTCAATATTTGTAGTTTATTGTTCACAGTCAAACAGATTGTGTGTGTTTTTAAGTGCTTGGAAAATTTTTACTTTTGAGAAAGAGGGATCAAAGAATTTGCATTAAGTTTTGCTTGAAAAATGAAATAAAGTGCAGCACCACATTTGAAAAGTTGACTTTGGCTTTTGGTGAACTTACTATGTGTAAGCCAAGAGTTTATGAATGGTATAAATGTTCCAAAGGAGGTCGAGAAGATTTTGAAATCAACGACCGCCCTGGACGCCCTAGCACATTGATGATTGATGACAATATGGATGAAGTGAAGAAAACAGTCCTGGAAAATAGCCAAATCACCATCAGACAATGTGCTTGTGATGTTGGCATATCCTTTGCCTCATGCCAAGCCATTTTTCTGATATTTTTTGCATGAAACGTGTAGCAGCATAGTTCGTTCTGAAATTGTTGAATTTCAACCAAAAACAACGTTGCTTAGATATTGCTCAAGAATTGCTCAGTGAAGTAAACAATGATTCAAAACTTCTAAAGAAGGTTATATAACAGGTGACATGGCATGGGTATATATGGGTATGATGTAAAAACCAGGGCCCAATTGTCCCAGTGGAAATTGTCTGAAGAACCAAAACCGAAAAGAAAAAAAAAATAAGAAAAAATTGACAAGTTCAGTCACATATAAAGGTTCTTTTCATTGTTTTGTTCAATTACAATGGGATAGTGCATCACCAGTTCCTGCCTTGTGCTCGTAAGATCAATAAGGGACAAATAATACCTGGAAATTATGTGCCATTTGCCTGAAGCAACCTGAAGAAAATGACCAGAATTGTTGCAAAACCACTCGTGGAAATTGCCCCATGGTAATGCTCTCACTCGCACCCCTATGCTTGTTTGTGATTTTTTGGCAAGAAACAAAACCATTAAGTTGTCTTAGCCAACATATTTGCCGGACAAGGTCCCTTGCGACTTCTCTCTATTGCCGAGGCTGAAGAGAACCATGAAAGTTCATTGTTTTGCCACCATTGATGCAATAAAAACAGAATCCCTGAAGGAGCTAATAATGAAAAGTGTCGTAAGTGCTCCCAAGATTTAAAAAAGTTCTGGCTCAAATGTATTATATTTAGGGGGATAACTTTGAAGGAGACAAAGTTTATGATCATCAATAAATAGATTTTCTTTGCTTACTAAATGAACCTGTAGCTAAACGCTTTGCTCTTCTTCGGATCTTTTCTGTTTCCTCAACCAGTCCTGTCTGATACAGATCTCAGTGTGATGAGCAGTATTCAAAAGATGTCAAAACAGAGTTTTGTAAGCTACCTTCTGGGTGAGTGGACTACATTTTCTGAGGATTTTGCTAATGAATCTGTCTGGCATTTCCATGACCTGCTAGTAGATTTGTGTGGTTGTTCCACTTTAAATCATCCCATACATTTACTCCTAGATAGAACTGCTGTTTAATAAGGCCAACTGGAGATTCAATTGTAAATACTAAGGCTAGAGCATTTTGAACTAACTTTTATCATTTGACGTGTGGCTGAAATACATTTCACTTTTAAAAGAATTTACAAAACAACACAGTGAAATGAGGGCTTTTATTTACTTTGCAGCCCTCTCAAATAATGCACCAAATGATGTCAGATTTTTGTAACCTCCCTAAAGCCAATATTTGCATTTCCTTACGTACTTTCTAAATACTGCCACTGCTGGTCAGGAAATGAGCTGTTGCATTTCTTAAGTTCCAGCATGAAAATTGTTTATGCTCTTTCCTTTATTTCTCTTGACTGACACATTTCCTCACCAAAAGTATAATATTCTGCATTCTAATTGATCCCTGAATGTCCAGTACACACAAATTCCAGCAGCATAACTTTTGCTTGAAATTTTAACAGTACATCACCACAGCGGTTAGTTGGTGATATTACATGTGTTGGAAAATCAAAGAGTGATGGGGTAGGATTTGTCCTCAGACAGCCAGATCTCATAAAATAACCTCTTTTTCTTTTTCAAGTGATTTTTCTCCAGAGGCAAGTGCATGGTGTAGGATGAAAGCATTTGAATTTCGTGGTAACAACTTGTTTCTGTACCATTGAGGTTATTGTGCATAAAGAAAACAGTAAATTAATAGGTTGCAAACAATTTTATATGTAGTGTATCTGCAATATTTTAAAAACTGGATGAACTTGGGCTACTTGGGAAGGCGTTCCATGTAATATCCTCTATTAATGTTGCCAGGTAGATTGTACCAGTATACTGGCCAGTCATTGCATGTCCAAGTATTATCTCAAACCAGACACTGAAATGCAGCTCGCAGTATTCTCTAAATGGCAGTGACTTGGCTGAGAACATTGGGGTCACTTGTGATGGAGTAATCTAATAATTTTTGTTGCGGCTGAAGGTGTCTCTGTAAGCTGTAAAATCGTTAGTGTAGTCATTTAAAATCAAAGTTTTACTAGCTGTCAAAAGTGTTTTCATTCATCATGACAAATTAACAATTGCATGAAACAATTCACTACATATAAAAGTGTCTCCTCATTGTCTTATTATCTGTGGAAAGTTACTTTCCTTATTCCACTGACTTACGCAGATGAAAGGCAAACAGAAAATTACCATTTTCGATGTTCCTTGTCTCTAGAATAAAGGCTGAGCAAAGCTTTCTGCCTAATTGCAATTTCCTGAACACTGTGAATAACAGAACTCTGTAGAAGTCTCATACTCAAAGATCAGTGTGCTGTGTCCAGGTTGTATCTAGGTATTTGGTCCACAGATTTAAGAACAAAAGACATTCAGTATTCAGTCAGCTTTCAGTGTCTCAACTAAGTCAATATACAGTCACAAAAATGTTTGCCATTTACATACTGACACAACATAACTGACAGACAGTTTTACATCCAAACTAAAATAGTTCCTATTAAGGAACTTTTAACTTGAAACTTCCTGGCAGATTAAAACTGTGTGCCCGACCGAGACTCGAACTCGGAAACTCATTCTGGAAACTTTTAACTTCAAAAAAATATTAGTATATGTAGTACAGAAGAAAAATGTTTGTACTTTTATTTCATATTTGCTGTGTCTTGCAGGCTTTGTAAAGTTTATAAATGATTTTCATTTGAACATAAAGACAAGGCTGCTTGCTTTTTATTTATTTTTTAATTTACTGGATCAGTGCTTTCTCATCATGAATGGTTGTATAAAAATAATAGGTAACACATGCTGTAGACTGTATAATATGGGAGTTGGAATGTGTTTATGATGTGTATTTTGTATTAGACTGTTTAGTACTCACTAAATTTTAGCTTTGAGCCTTCATAGAAGTTTTTGCAGATGGTCTATTTATTTTATATGTATCGTCCTACAGTCGCATAAATATGCTGTGTGAGAAATTAGACAAAAATATTATCACTCATAAATATTATGTAATAAGCCCATAGTGTCTGTTATCATCAACTATGCATGAATTACCAATATTGTATACATTAGTAAATGTCTCAAACAACTGTTCACTGTAGATAGTATAGTGAAAGGGAAGAAATCGAAATAGTAAGGAATATAACAGACAACTGGAGTCTTGTAGCCATCATCCTACAAAGTTCATGGATTGTGAACCCTCTTGAGGTCTTTTCTTTAAGTTATAAACTTTTTAATCACATCAGTGTTCTTATATTCCGTTTCCTTGAAGGATCTGGAACAGGTGCTGCTTTAGAATGTAGAATATTTGTTACCTTCTATGGACCTTCATGTTTTCGAGAGAAATTGCTAGTTTCCCTCTGCGTATGTGATATAATAGGCCTTGACCAACTCCATATCGTCTATCTTAAAATTTGGTATTGAAGCATATGGTTATGGTCCTTCATTTACTTTGAGATGTTTTCTTTAATTCATTTTCCGTACATCCTTGAGTGTTGCCCTTATATTTGATTGTATCTTCTGGCCATTCAAATGATTTTAATAGCTGTTCACTTCTATTTAATACCTTTACTGATGAAAGACCCATAGACAAATGAGGCAACTCTTTTAAAATAACTTGAAGCTCCAGAATCATTTGAATCCAAAGTGTTTGTCTATTTTAACAATGCGTTCAATGAAGTCTGTTTGTGTCTATTTTAACAATGCGTTCAATGAAGTCTGTTTGATTCCCTGCAGATGAGTTAGACTGAGAATGGTATTCTGACATGGTAATATTCCCTACCCTTCCAATGCTAAAAATTCTTACTTATAAATTGTATACCATTATCTCTAAGTAATTTTCTCAGTTTTCCCACATCTGCAAATTACGCTCATAGACAGTTAACTACAGTGCCTGTATTTGCTATTTTAATAAGATATAATTTTACATTTTTTCATCAGCTTTCAGTTGTTACAAAGATCTAAGTCACTCCACCTCTACCTTTTGGTAATGGTTGAAAGATATATTTATCAGGCAGGACATTATGACCACCGACCTACTATAGATATTAACTCATCCAGGCAAGTGCAGCATTACCTGGTGATGGATGGCTGCTAGTCACACATGCGCAGAGCATGTAGTGTCACTAAGTGTGCTGTCCATGTGTAGAATGGGGAAGGTGCAAGATCTGAGTTTGACTGAGGGCAGATTGTGATGACTCAGAAGACCAGCACAAGCATTTTGGAAACTGCATGACTAGTTGAGTGTTAGAGGAGTGCTGCGGCAAGTGTCAACATGTGGCGAAACCAAGGTGAAACCATGTCCAGATGTCATGGGGTTGGGCGGCTACCCCTCATTACTGTTGTTGGATGACATAGGCTGGCAGACTGGTATAACAGGACAGGCGGTGAACTGTGTTGCAGCATCAGAGTACAAATGTGTCTGAAGACATAGTGCAGGGAAGACACCTAACGATGGGCCTCCGCAGTTGACGACCCATGCATGTGCCATTGTTAACACAACATGGACAACTATGACTGAGATGGACACATGACCATCTGCACTGGATGTTGATGCAGTGGCAGTGTGTTGCATGGTCCGATGAATACCCATACCTTCATTATGCCAGTGGGAGGGTGCGAATCTTTCATCTTCCAGGGAACATTTCCTTGACAACTGTACTGGGGGGCAGAGAAAAACTGATGGTGGGTTCATTGTGCTCTGGGAAACATTCACATGAGCATCCATGGGTCCAGTAGAGCTCACGCAGGGCACTATGATTGCCGAGGAGTATCATACACTGGTTGCAGACCGCATACATCCCTTCAGGGCGATCATATTTCCCAACAGCAGTGACATTTTTCAGCAAGATAGTGTGGCATCTCACAAAGCCAGGAGTGTGATGGAGTGGTTCGAGGAATATAGTGGCAAGTTCCAATTGATGTGTTGCTGCCGCCCCCACCCCAACTCGTCAAATCTGAACCTAATCAGACACATCTGGGATGTGATTGAAAGTGGCATCAGAATTCATCACGTCAACCCCCAAATTTATGGGAATTAGGTGACTTGCTGGATCAGATGTGATGCCACCTTCCTCCAGCGACCTATCGAGCCACCATTGCTTACACGCCACAATGCCTCGCCACTGTTATCTGTGCCAGAGGTGCTACTAGGTAGGTGGTCATAATGTTCAGGTTGATCAGTTATGTGTAGGTGTTAAATCATGTAATGCCTTTGGCACTATTGGATGCTTTTAGAAATTGAGGGCATTATTATTGTCTTTAACCCTCGATACAGGTCATGTGTACATATTTTATTTTTTTTTACTTTTCTGCTTAAACTTCTAAAACAGGGGAACTTGTGTAAGTGCCTGATGTGCTTAGGTATTCCAGAGTGTCCATATACTTTGTGTACATACCATACTAGGCCATCAACAGTTATAGTCGGTGTGCTCATTTTCCAGTCTTTCATGATCCATAAATTCTCCAAAATAAAGTATTGTACAACAACCTCTTATGTTTATTGCTCTCAGTTATTGGCCCTTAGTTACAAGGCATTACAATACTACCCAAGTAATCATCACATCATAAGCCATCTCTTATTTTTTGTTTTAATGATCTTAAATAGATAATACAATAACTTATTTTAATAAAACTTACTCAAAGTTTGATTCCAGGTACACCAGATCTGTTGTTGTTGTTGTCTGCACCTAATTGTGTCTAAAAAAGTGTGTTGGGCATTACATATAGTGAGTGACCTTTTATGTAGGTAATCTCTAACTTAAATTATTATTGTAAAAATAAAACCCATAGTGTCAGTCTGCTATGTAACAGTCTGCTTTCCATTAGGGAAAACAAAGCTTGAAGATCTGTTGTTGTTGTTGTTGTTGTTGTTGTTGTTGTTGTGGTGGTCTTCAGTCCTGAGACTGGTTTGATGCAGCTCTTCATGCTACTCTATCCTGTGCAAGCTTCTTCATCTCCCAATATGTACTGCAGCCTAGATCCTTCTGAATCTGTTTAGTGTATTCATCTCTTGGTCTCCCTCTATGATTTTTACCCTTCACACTGCCCTCCAATACTAAATTGGTGATCCCTTGATGCCTTAGAACATGTCCTACCAACCGATCCCTTCTTCTTGTCAATCCTATTCAATACTTCCTCATTAATTACGTGATCTACCCATCTAATCTTCAGCATTCTTCTGTAGCACCACATTTCAAAGGCTTCCATTCTCTTCTTGTCCAAACTATTTATCATCCATGTTTCACTTCCATACATGGCTACACTCCATACAAATACTTTCAGAAACGACTTCCTGACATTTAAATCTATACTCGATGTTAACAAATTTTTCTTCTGTAGAAACGCTTTCTTTGCTATTGCCAGTGTACATTTTATACCCTCTCTACTTCGACCATCATCAGTTACTGTGCTCCCCAAATAGCAAAACTCCTTTACTACTTTAAGATCTGTATACACTATTATTTTGGAGTCCCATATAGCATCCAGAATTTTTGTAGACTCCAAATGATAGGTAACAATTCTTTCTCAGTAGCTGAATAATTCAGCTGGTGTTTATTAAGACTTTGACTAATGAATGCTATTGTACAATGCTCACCTTTTTCTGGAATCAGATTTCCTTGGAACAGCTCACAGCCCCAGCCTTATGCCAACACTTCTGTGGCCAATGTAAAAACTTGATTTGTTTTAGGGCGATGTAAAATCTTACCTTCCATAAGAGCTCACTTAATATTATTAAATGTTTCATCTGTAGCATCATCTCAGATCCAAGGAGCTTTTTGTTCTGATAAATTTAATTAACTAGTACCAACAATATAAGGAAAATGTGCACTGTTACTCACCATGAAGATAAAATGTTGAGTTGCAGATAGGCACAACGAAAACACACTTACACGTTAGCTTTTGGCTAAAACCTCTTTCAGAAAAGCGCGCGCACACACACACACACACACACACACACACACACACACACACACACACACACACACACACACATTCATTTACACAACCAAGAACACCTCGTGTGTGGGGAGGGGGGGAGTCCATGGTTTAATAAACTAGTACCACTCAGCCAGCTAAATGTAAAACACTTGCAATTGTTTTAAATTTTTTGGTTGAGGACAGTTTTTTACAGCTTGTATCCTTTCCTTTATCAGGTTGTATGCCCGTTTTTCTGACAATATGATCCAAAAACTTTAATTCTCATGGCCCAAAGTCTAACTTTGAAATTTTTTTTCTCCAATTGCTTTAGACAGAAGTCAGTAATTTGCAGTGGTCTTCCCAAGTCTTAGAGACTAACAGTGTATCACTTACAATCATTATTATTTCCTGCCTCGTGATTTATATAAAGCATTGCCACTGCAGTGTTCAAACCAAATGCTAATTCTTTAAATTGGTAAGATTTTCATTTGAATAAGAAGGCCATGTATTATTTTGATTTTCATGTAATTGAACTTGCCATTAAATCAATTTAACTAAAAGATTTGGTTTCCTCAAACCTAGATAATAAGTATTACATAATGACAGGTCTATCCTGTTTAGTTTCTGTGTGTTTATTAAGTGTTCATGCATCCCAAACTTAATGAACACCCATTATCCCAGGTTTATCTGAAAACACGTCTTTATATTTTACTAGAATATCCTCTAATAGAAATTTTTGTTCTTGAAGCAATACAAGGTAGTGTCACACTTTTGGTTTAAGGGGGAACATTCATGAAAAATGCACACGATATAAAAGATGGACCAAAGCCACAATTTTGAAGATATGGCAATCAAATTTTGTACCATGCTTTACTTGAAATTAACACATTTACTGTTAAGTTCCTTGGATTATATATATGTAACTTTTTGTGGAATTCTTCTTCTTCTTTTTTTTTCCAAAAAATAAATTATGTACCTTTCTCTCAGAAACTAATAAATAGGGATTTCTACAAAATTTTCTCTGTTTAATCTCTTTACATATAGCTAGCTTCTCTCATGAGGTTTTCTGAAGATATTGAATAGGAGAATTTTAATAATTTTTAATGATAATTATATAAGTATAATATAAAATTCATGCAAAATTCCCAGTATTTTGCCCCATATCTCAGCTTATGCTCAGAACTTCAAAATTTACTCTTGAGGCAACATTTATTGGGTTTATAGAAATAAGTGCACAAAATTTTATAATCCTAACCCTCATAGATTCTGAGAAAAAAGTACATAAATTTTAAAAAACATATTTTTCAGGAAATGCAATTTAAAGTTCAACCTAATATTTTTTCCAATGTCACTTCTTCAAAAGGCCCCAAATTTGTACTCAGGATCCTCTTTCCCTTCAAGACTTCTCGTCTGGTTTCTTGTTCTCTGCCTTCTTGTCCTTTACTAGGTCTTCAACTGTGACTTTCCAGTTGCAGAGAGGCAATGTAAATCTATTTTTCTCAATGTCTTGAGTGAAATTTCCCATGTTAAAGCCCATTGTCCGCAATGCGTTCATTCTCTCTACACTCTCACCACTAAAGACAAGAACTGCAACATAAGCTGCAATTCTGACAACTGTATCAGATGAAAATTTGGTTTTAGGGCATCATTTTCACATGAGTGAATGTAGAGACTCATTTGGAGTCTGGGTTTGCCATGAACACACTTTTTAGAAGTTCAGAATCTGACAGAAACCTGTATATGGCTTGACAACATCCAGGATACAATTTAGATGCTCCTCTTTGTGAATGTAGAGGTTGTTATCCCTCTGAGCCTGTAGATATTTACACCAGCTAATGTGGCACATATGATGAATGGGATGTTCATCAGTTGACACCATGTGGAAATATGTAGCCCATACTGCACTTTTCATGTCACTTACACTGGATAGGTTCTGTCTGATAGCCTTGCCATAATACACTGCAAAGTGTCTGTCAACATCTTTGTAAGTCTGGTGTGTCCAGCAGCAGCTGGTTTGTTATTTCCTGGCAGATTAAAACTGTGTGCCGGACAGAGACTCGAACTCAGGACCTTTGCCTTTCGCGGGCAAGTGCTCTACCAACTGAGCTACCCAAGCACGACTCACACCCCGTCCTCACAGCTTTACTTCTGCCAGTATCTCGTTTCCTACCTTCCAAACTTTACAGAAGCTCTCGAGCCTCGGTCCGGCACACAGTCGGTCCGGCACACAGTTTTAATCTGCCAGGAAGTTTCATATCAGCGCACACTCTGCTGCAGAGTGAAAATTTCATTCTGGAAACATCCCCCAGCCTGTGGCTAAGCCATGTCTCCGCAATATCCTTTCTTTCAGGAGTGCTAGTTCTGCAAGGTTCGCAGGAGAGCTTCTGTAAAGTTTGGAAAGTAGGAGACGAGATACTGACAGAAGTAAAGCTGTGAGGACGGGGCGTGAGTCGTGCTTGGATAGCTCAGTTGGTAGAGCACTTGCCCGCGAAAGGCAAAGGTCCCGAGTTCGAGTCTCGGTCTGGCACACAGTTTTAATCTGTCAGGAAGTTTCATATCAGCGCACACCCCGCTGCAGAGTGAAAATCTCATTCTGGTTTGTTATTATTTCTAAGATACGGAACAGATTCGCAGACTATCTATAAAACCAAAGAGTACATATCACACAACCTTCTAGATGAATCTTGTGCAAGTTTGCTTGAAAGTAATCCACAGAATCGTTGCTCACTGAGCTAGTATTGCAGTGTTGCTTCAAAAAGTGGGCGTGGCAGGATGGTTGCATCACACATGTAGTTATTCTTCAGGCACTACAGATCCAATTTCATCATTAAAACTTTGGGAACTTACTGTTCATGAGTTCTGCTAATAAATAAAAAATAAATTTGAAAATTCGCATTGTCAGTCAATTTCGTGAATGTCCCTCCTTAAAGTGTTTTTTCTACCACAAGAAAGTTAGTACATACAGCCCTTCCATGCTTGACATCCAATAATACTGTATTATCGATTAACCTATCCATGCCTAACAAGTCCTCTAGATTTAACCTAGGTACCACAAGCAACATTTGATAAAAGGAAATGTGTTAATTGTATAAGGAGCATTCAAAAAGAAATGAGCCGGAGGCATAATTACAGAAACCAGTACCTATATGTTAGAAGTATTGACCCTGGCTGTTGAGACACTTGTCCCACTGTGACACAAGATGGTGAATGGCTGTCTTATAAAATTCCTGGGGCTGCGATGTTAACCAGTTCCACACATACAGCTGGACGTCGTCGTCAG
Source organism: Schistocerca piceifrons (assembly GCF_021461385.2). NCBI lineage: Eukaryota > Metazoa > Arthropoda > Insecta > Orthoptera > Acrididae > Schistocerca > Schistocerca piceifrons. Next base: position 187,183,222 of record NC_060139.1, read on the forward strand.
AGGTGACTCATTTGCCTCTCAGAGCCTTTTTAAGGGGACCAAAAATGGAATAATCACAAGGAGAGAGGTCCGGACCGTATGGAGGGTGGCCGAGAACCTTCCATTTGAATTTCTGCAGGAGTGCTATGACTGTGTTGGCTGTATGAGGCTTTGCATTGTCGTGGAGCAGAATGACTCCAAGGGTGAAATTGCCTGGTCATTTTGATTTGATTGTATGGCGAAGGGTGGTCAAGGTTTTCAAGTAATGCTGGGCAGCCACTGTTGTCCTGTGCTGCAGGAAGTGAATCAGAAGAGGGCCGTCTTGGTCAAAGATGAACATCAGCATAACCTCTTCTGCACTCGTGTGGACGACAATGTCCAGCTGTACGTGCGGAACTGGTTAACATTGGAGCCCCGGGAATTTTATGGAACAGCCATTCACCACCTTGTGTCACTATGGGACAAGTGTCTCAACAGCCAAGGTCAATACTTCTAACATACAGGTATTGGTTTCTGTAATTATGCCTCCGGCTCGTTTCTTTTTGAATGCCCCTTATTATAGGCTGACCAGTTTCTTCCTTAAGATGCTTTCCCTTCTGATTGATAAGTCTGACAACAAACACTCTTGCTACTGGCAGTATGGGGAAAGGATGCTTTTTTTTCTGTTTACTGATAGTAATTCTCATGAGATTAATGACGTTTCACTCGCAGAAACTAAGGTAGTAATGACTTTCTTTCCAAAAATATCATCCACTACAGTGTTTTTTTTATTACTCTTCTTCTATTAACTTGAAGAGTTAGTTCTGTATGGGCTACTATCACCTCTATATGACAGCCTACTGATCCGTGGTTACATCCTGAAGCCTGGCCACTGCCCCAGAACGTCTGTTTTTTTTTTTTAACTGTTGACTGGTCTGAAAATGACCAGTCAGTTGGCACAGTAGGACAAGAATTATTTATACTATTAGTATGAAATGCCTGTCTGATTACTCACTTCATTAGCTATCTAGCTTTTATTTTGCTTCCTTGCTTTCCAGTATTTACTTTCACTTTCTCTTTGAAATCTTGGCAGATACTGATCCCTTATTGCTATCTGATTGATGATTTTGACTTTGTTTGTAGTCTCCTTGTTTGTTCATTGTATCAAGACCTTCGATAAATAGTAACAAATCATTCACAGTCATCCACTCTCAATACCATATTTATTTTTTTCACATGATAACATAACCTATGAACCAACACTTTAATCTAATGACAGTCCTCTGTGTAGGATCATTGAAGTATTTGGATCTTGCTAGGTGTCACTGAGTATACATCTTATAACAAGCCTGACTATTATTATAGCATCTTGGGTCGAGTAGATTCAGTGTTAATTTCTATTGGTATTACTACTACTACTACTACTACTACTACTACTACTACTACTACTAGAAATCTTCTGAAAATCCTTCCTTCTGTTTTTGCGGGTAGCATTTTGAAGTTTTATCTTATAAAGGATGATAAATTTAGTCATGGCACTATGTCTTTGTAACATATAAATAAGTTTTTGTACTTGAAAATGGCCAAAGGCTGAAATCTAGATTGTGTAACAGTAAAATAAAAACCATTAAAGTCAAGTAGCAGCAGTATTAAAAAAAGCACTGGCTGTCAATGCAATCTTCCTTCAAAATCAGTTATTTCTTCTTGATATTCTTTTAATATATTCCTATTTTTCAAATTTAATTGAATTTCCAACTCAGAAATATTCTGAATCATGCACTGTGTTGCCAGAATGAAGTCTAAAATAGTGTGCACATTCAGATTGGAAGTACTGGTTCTCTTAAGCTCTGAACTGCTGCTTCGTAAAAATACTGTTCAGACAAACCATGTCTTTGTTCTTGGTGTGCATTACCTCTCCATTGTAACCGCTTGTGTGCTGGAATCTGGAAGCTCTAATTCTCTTCTCTTTCTGCCAAAGTAATAGAAACATCTTCTATTCAGTATATTTAAATTGCACCTTCCGTTACAGTATCATAAATAAGGTAATAGTTACTGTCCGCCTCCGTAGTGCAGCGGCAGCATTACCACCTACCACGCAAGGGGGCCTGTGTTTGATTTCCGGCGTGGGACTGGGTGTTGTGTGTCCTTCATCATCATTGACACGTAAGTCACTGAAGTGGCATCAGCTAAAAAGACTTTCAATACGGCGGTCGAATCCCGGCCAATAAATGCCATACGATCATTTCATTTCAGTTCATTTACAATTTGTGAGCATACACCAATCTCACATAACTTCTGTGGAATATCCACCAATGACTGTCCTGTGCAATCTCAACAATAGAATTATTGCACCCCCCCCCCCCCCCCATGCGTGTGACTTAAGCATGATTGTCATGGCATGCCCATTTTCTCAATGGTGTGTACTACTTCTCTGAGCCAGAAGGCATAGCACAGAACAAATGCCCATCCAGCAAGTACTGGAATGCATAACAAAACTTCTGTCATCATCTTGCCTTGGAGGTACATGGTGTATCAGGGCCGGTGTAAATGCACGAACACTACAACTTCCTAACAGTTTAAAATTGCAAACAAATTAGCTAATAACAAAGACTTCCATTGTAGCCATCATCATTTTTCAGCAATGTAGATGACTCTTTACCATAAGTTATATGTTACACCATAATAGCACTGTCTAAATTATAGTACATGAAAAAGATCAGCAAGAAAATGATTTAGGTGAGATAAGCTTCCTTTGTACCTCATTGTGTCAGATAGCAGCAGCAGCAGCAGCAGTAGCAGGAGGAGGGGAAATACTTGGGTCACATTGACCTTACATGAGCATTTAAGAGTTAATGCTATGCTGAATGATCTTAAACATTTATTATGAGTTACCTCTTGTAAAATTTTCAGTTACTTTGCTCTCCAACTATGTGGGGCTCCTTGTGATGAAAGGATTCCTCATCTGTCTAGAGAATAGTTATTATTCCTAGATAAGTCTGTTCCTCCAGGTTTTAAGTCCTAGTCCTGCATAAATTTTCATTTCATCTTTGTTGATTTTATCAGTCTTACTCCATTTCATTTCAGTAAATCAGTTGACAGGAATTCTACCACTCCCGAATGCCAACTCATCTTGGTATATGAAATGTCACTTCAACTCTCACTAATCAGTGTCTATTGATCTTATTACCACCATAAATCTTTGCATCACACAGTTTATTAAGAATTCAGTTTAAAATTAATACACTAAATTTCCTGAACTTCAGTTTCTTTATTGTTTCTATTGGTATCATAGTCTGAATATGGCAGATAACAGAAAAGTTAGAGAAGCAAAACACACACAGTACACGTACATACAGCTAGAATTTTCAGTCCCTTCAGCATCAAATTCTTAAAGATTAAGTTTGTTTACATTCACACTTGTCATATTGAAAGAAATTCATTTTGTGTTCAAAGTCCCACAATAATATATGGCCTGCTTAGCAAGCCTTTGTAGTCGCTAAAACTTAGGTTTCTTGTCAAGCCCTCATATTCTAACCATATGTTCAAATGGCATTTCTTAATCATAATTCCGGTCATTAGAGTACATTTTCTGTCCTATGAATAGGGTATATCTTCAATAATCTCTGTTAATTAAAATTATATTATTTACAAAATTTTACAATTGACTGGAAACTGAATTTCTCTTAATGGAAAAGCAATAGGCAATAAGATGGTTGCTAACAAAATTTATTGATCCCTTAAAGTTTGCTTGTAGCAAAATACCACAGAGCTTTTTCTCAGTAAGTTTCTATTACATGCTACCATGTAATTGTTAAACACTAAACATACTTTTTAAATTTGTTTTTAGCATGTAGATGGTCATATTTTTTCTGATGTTGTTGAACCATTATTATTATTATTATTATTATTATTATTATTATTATTATTATTATTATTATTATTATAGGAAAACCTTAACCATGAAGATTCATACATATATTTAGCAGCTGTCAATGGTCTAGCTGCATTAGTAGGAATGAATCCTGAGAATGTTATGACAATTTTGATTGAAGAGTATGTGGGAATGAGAACTAAGCGTTCCAAACAATTGGAGAAATCCCCAGAACTTCGGATGAAAGTTGGTGAGGTCCTCGTCAGAGTGACAAAGGCTCTAGGTAACCTTAAGTTATAATGAAAATCCTTTTACAGGTATTGAAATTCTAGGAATTTACCTATATGATTCATAGACTTTAGACAGCTCAAAATGACTCTTAATTGATGTGCAGGTGACATGATACCAGTTCATAAAGACCTACTTCTCAATGCTTTCATGGGTGCGACAAAGGATCCAGATGAACTAATAAGAGCATCTAGCCTGTCCAATTTAGGAACTCTGTGTAAGGTTATGAAGTTCAGGGTTGGCCCAATTCTTAATGAGGTTAGTAAGAATAGGTTTCTTTTGCAATTTAATAATTGATTGTTCTGTTTGTAAATATCTTATTGGTTCCTGGGAAAAAATTGTGTAAATTGCCCTGTGTAATTTTTCTTTTCTTTGCATCCAGATAATGGTCTGTGTCCAGAGTATTGTGAAAACAGATCCTGTGGTGGAAGTGCGGAGAGCAGCTATCCTTGTTCTCACACTTCTCTTGGAAGGTCTCGGTGATGACACAGTTTCAGTATGTATAATTTCTCATTTGTCACACATCTGTTGATAGCTACCTCATTTAATATTACATTGTGATGTAATTCATAACTGAATGTCTTGATATTGGTTTTAGGTTTTGAAAGATATTATATTAGAACTGTATAGAACGCTGAAACATGTCTACTTAACGGAAAATGATGAGGTTGTAAAACTGCAAGTTCAGCTGGCTTGTGAAGCTTTGGGGAAGTCAACTTTGGAGTTTATTACTAGACCGAGAAAATTAGAGAAGAAAATTTGCATACTGGATCGTCCTGAAATATAAATGGACAAAAGTGGAAGATTGCAAGTTTTTACAAACTTTGTATTGTGGAAGATTTAATGTACTATTGTTAATTTCAGTTTCTTACAATTGATTACACAGTGATGAAATGCATTTATTCAGACAGACATATATTGTGGTACTTTGTGTAAACCAAAAATAAACAAACAAGTGAGCTACACATGAGATACTTAAATGTCTGTGGAAGATTGTGATATATACTTAACAACAGCCTCTCTTTTGCATGCAATTCTGATGTAAATTGTGTAGATTTAAGAGAGTCTTTAATTGTTGCAGAACAAAGCTTAACTTTTTGTTGCTGTTTGCCTGTAGGTTAGTTGTGTTATAGGGGTCAACATGCAGTCGAAAAAATGCACAAAAAATATCAGTGTTGTTTTTGTCACATTATGATTCTTTTTATATTTTTGGATATGTTGCTTTACAGTGAGACTGCCCCAGATAGTAACTGTTTATGTAATGACTGAAGGGGTGATCGTTAATTGACAAAAAATTTTCAACACTCCAGTTAGAACTTTTACCAAACTCTGTGCTGTAGTATCATAATGTACAGCTGATTATTTATTTCATTGCACAGTTTGGTTACTTCAGCTGTTATATAGTGTTTCAAGAGGATGATTGTGATCATTACATCAGTTTTGATAGCTTAAAAAGCATTAACTGATTGATTTATTCATTTAAGCAGGTAATTTTGAGATAGCTACATTTTCTTTTAAATGGTATGATTGTTTTGAACTGTTTTTAGTGGAAACTAAGATGTTCCTTATTTATGGAAGTGTGTTTATTTTATCTTACCTGTGTAGGTAATAGCAATTGTCTGTGGAAGATTTGAAAATGTTGAAACCATGTGAATGACAGAGAAAATTCAGTTGTGGAAGTGAATGTTGCTTCCATTATTTAAAGACTGCCAAGTAGACACAGTTTTGCATTGTTTTGTTGTTGTTATTGTTGTTGTTTGTGTATAGAAAGTGTTAGCTTTAGGTTTTTTCATTCTGTTTTTGGATGGTAGTAAATTTTTCTGTTTCTTATATGGCAGTGTGTTTCCTCTGTAATTAATGATGAATGTGTGGATATGTGAATGTAATTATTAAATAAATGTTTAAATGTGTAATGATACCTTTGGGATGTCACAATCCTTGTAGTGGTTTACATGGAAGAATATTTATTTTCGTATTATCACACATCAGAAGCATTGTGTTAAAATGGTAGCCACAGTTAATATAATTGTGGGTTGAAGACAGTATAAATTATCACAGCTGCTTTGACTCTGTGCCTCAGTTGGAATTCTTTTCTATTAATGAACTGATAAAATGTTACAAATGTGTGGATCAGTTCCTTCTCACCATAAATTACAGTCCCCATAAGTTCTGGTGTCACACACACAAGCAGAAAAGTTGCTTGGGTGCCTTCTATGTACAGGAATAAAGAAATACAGTAAGTGATCTGTTGCAAACTAGTCCATTGCTGCAGGGGAATGCAGTTTCCAGTAGTAATGAACTATACGTCCTGTTTTGTATTTTATTCGTATTTCATCCAATTTTGTTTTGTTGGTTAAAGTAGTGCAGGTATTTTAGAAACTTTAATATTGGGAATTTCCAGAAAAAAATAATTTCTGTAATGGGGGAGTGGGGGAGGATCAACCTGTGAAATTTGGAAGGAACACTTTGACATCTTGAAGCAAACTTATATTGGACTTAAAAATTCATAAAAAATTTTAAAATGTTCCCTGTTAAAACTCATTATTTTCCCTTTCTCTGTCAGTTTTTCAGTCATAATATATGTAAGGCTACATTGTGTACCCAGTAATTTATTATAAATAAGTGGAGCAAACATTCTTTGCTTCTAAAAGTAAAACATAACTGTTAAAACTTAATCATTATTGTTGTAAATGGTGCAGAAATAATGTCCATCACTGGGGATGAAGCTTGCCTTTTCCAATTTCTTTACTTTTTGATGTTGTGCATTCAGGGGCCATGCATGGGTGAACAGTTCTGTTATAAATAACTGCAACCAATTTTTAGTACTTCTTGCAATGGCAGTGGTAATAATGGCAACAAATCATGTGACCTTCAATATATGGCATTCTTCAGGAGTTAATTGCAGCAAGTAGAATGTCACTTCTTTATTTTCAGAATTTATCGTAACTGTAAACTATATTTTAATCCAGTACTGAATGTACTGCGGCACCTTAGCTTTATGCAGAATCTCTCAAAAGGTTGTCTTGATGCCTTTGTGTGTAATGAGGAACAATTCTGTGAAACTGCAAATAATTCTGTTCCACACATTCCTGAAGTTTCCTAGTTCACTTAAGGGCTGTACAGCATTTGCACATAACTCATATCAAAAATTTGATCCTTTTCTAAGCTTAGTCTGAACTGTTTGACAGTTCTGAGAGATAATTACTTTTGTGGTACGAGTAGTCCATCAGAGTGGTGTAATGCACTGTCAAACTCAACACACATTTGTTTTCTTACTGTCAGTTCATCATACAACAACCATTATTACTCCAGCAGCTAACTCTTGTAAAGAAATTTTGGAAAATAAAACTACCACGATTGGGGAATGATATAAAGCTGCAGCTACATCTGCAGGTGAAAACTAAAACAGCATTATAATTTAACTTCAGTTTAATTGGGAGAGAAGTTAAAAACAGTCCCTAAAGGAACTTCTTTAAATTAGCAAATGGAGAATTTTCAGCTAATTGACAGATAAAATGCTACTGTACATATTTCATATATCATCAGCTACCTCAGAAACTGCTGAATTTCCTGTGCTGCTGGATATTAACTGAAGTAGGTAACTAAATATGTTGACTTGTAAATTTAGACAGTGTTATTGATCAGGTGATTTAGTTACTGTTGTGTACTGGTGCTTTGATTAAATGACTATCTACTGTTTTCCTCCACTAGTTTAATTCATTATCGCTTTTCCATCATTAGGAAAGTATCATAAAAGATGAAGAAAGAGTAATGGTTTACATTAACAGAGAGGAGTGCTATGGGAAACTAATTCAGTGTGCGTCGTTCTCGCATGATATTTAAACAGCGTGCCGTGCCTCGCTGTTTTCTTCAGGTGTTACCTGAGACTGGTCCTTGGGTCGATCGAGTCCAGTATTTATGCCTGGAAGGAGCTGGGCATTCCGTTCAGTCTTTGGTCCATGCCGAGTCAAGTGTTTCGTCTGTGGTCCGCGCCCGCCAGACTTGGCTTCAATGGACACCTCCAGTCGCAGATGTTCCGACTGCTGTCCACGCCCATTTTGGCTGACCCCAACGGTTGTGCACATCATCTGAGGTGTGTCAGACCCGATCTGAGGTGTTGGGTACTCTGTCTCATGACTGTTACTATGATTTCCACTTGCGTTTCGTGCTGGACGCTTCATAATCGGTCCACGCTGTGTCGTGTGTTCCGTCTGCGGTCTGAGCCCGCCAGACGCGGCTACATTGGCTGGTGCTCCGACCGGTGTCCGCGCTCGGCCTGGCCATCTTCTGAAGTGGAGTTCATGATCTGGGGTGTGTCAAATCTGGTCTCTAATGTCCGATACCTTGTCTCACGGCTGTTCTCTTGCTCTCCGCTTCTATTTCTTGTAGAACCCTGGAGTATCCTGCATTGAGTTGTCACAAGCTCAAGTGCTGCATTCCAGGCAGTGCTGATTTGGTATCCCAAGTCATGGTTGATTAGATTATCTGTGACCTTAATCTCAATGGCTTCTTTAATGACACTGTTCCAAAATCTTGAGGTCTGTGTCACAATCTTGGTGTCATTGTAATCCATTGAGTGACCAAGTTCCAGACAATGCTCTGCTATGGCTGATTTAGTTGCCTGTCTAAGTCTGGTGTGTCTTTGGTGTTCTTTACACCTGATGTCCACAGTTCTGGTGGTCTGGCCAATGTATGTCATCCCACACTGTCATTTCTACAAGAAATAGAAGTGGAGACCAAGAGAACAGCCATGAGACAAGGTGTCGGACATTAGAGACCAGATTTGACACACCGCAGATCATGAACTTGACTTCAGAAGACGGCAAGGCCGGGCGCGGACTGCAGACGGAACACACGACACAGCGCGGACCGATTCTGGAGCACCCAACACGAAACGGAAGTGGAAATCATAGTAACAGTCATGAGACAGAGTACCCAACACCTCAGATTGAGTCTGACACACCTCAGTTACATCCACAAACGTTGCGGTCAGCCAAAATGGGCGTGGACAGCAGTCGGAACATCTGCGATTGAAGGGGTCCATTGAAGCGGAGTCTGGCAGGCACGGACCACAGAGGGAACATTCGACTCGGTGCGGACCAAAGACAGACGGAACACCCAGCTCCTTCCAGGCATAAATACTGGACTTGATCGACCCAAGGACCAGTCTCAGGTAGCACCTGAAGAAGACAGCGAATATCTGGCAGGATTCTCGAATATCCTAGATGTCAACAGATCGCTGGGAAAGCATGAAGAATTACAACAACGTTGATGTTCATCAAACAATAACCATCATTTACTTGCTGTAATTACAGAGAACTGCTTTCATAGAACGTTGTTACTTGTCATGTTTCCAACTGGGATTTTCAGTACTTCGGTCTAGGTTTTATGATACTTTGTAGAAGTGGCCAATTGGATTTTTTAAAAATTTTATTTTTAATTTGCGGGGATTCCATATTCCTTTTATGACACAATCAAAGGTGACATAAAGTTGGTGTATAAATGAACTAAAAGTGGACAATCAGACAAGTTCCTGTGCTGATCGGTTCCAGATGGAGAACAAAACCCAACTTCTTGTCAGAAATACCTATTTTGAATCATTTCAATGCCTTTTCTTTTTAAAGTATCTTTTTATTCCCAAGGCAAACATTTATGACCCTTGATACACTCCTAATGACATAGAGGTTTTCTTAGTATTTTGTTCTGACAATTTTTAGCTCAGTGAAAGAAGGAAAAAGAAAACACAAAGTGTACTAGAACTTCAGCGAGGTTTTAACTGATAGCTAGTGCAGCCTTCACTTCCAAATATGTGCTTATTTTGCTAAATTAATGAGATGCTGCTGTGTAACGTACCCTGCATTTCTGTAATGGTGGCTAATGCTAGGTATTCACAGCGTGAAATTTGAAAGTAGTTATAGCTTATCCATGAAATTTTAGTATTCAGTCTCAAACATTGGAAACTTCGAGGAGAAATATCAACAATGTAGGAAAAGACATCAAAGCCCTGGCAAAGGCTGTGGTTCAGTTGTTGCCTGTGTGCAGTCTAATCCCTGCACACTCCACCAGACAGTGTTCACCTCTCTCCCCACCGGTACACAGCTACCCCTTCTGCTTCCTCTTCCCCACCCCTCCAGATTGCTGCTTACATCCCACGTGATGTTGCATTCTGGCCTGAGATTCTGGAGGTGTGTGTGTGTGTGTGTGTGTGTGTGTGTGTGTGTGTGTGTGTGGGTGTGTGTGTGGGTGTGTGTGTGGGTGTGTGTGTGGGTGTGTGTGTGGGTGGGTGGGTGGGTGGGTGGGGGTGTGGGTGGGCGCGCGCGCGTTAATTTTACTGACGAAGGCATTGGCCGAAAGCTTTGTGTGAGTGTCTTTTTAATTGTGCCTGTCTGCAACTTGATGTGTCCTGAAACTTCCTGGCAGATTAAAACAGTGTGCCGAACCGAGACTGAAACTCGGTCCCGAGTTCGAGTCTCGGTCTGGCACACAGTTTTAATCTGGCAGGAAGTTTCATATCGGCGCACACTCCATTGCAGAGTGAAAATCTCATTCTTGATGTGTCCTCTTTACTGTAAGTATTCAGTATCATGTATTCCTTGAGAATTATTACAAAAAGTTTGAGAATACAAGAAAATATCAGAAAATATCATGTGGATTTAGGCGGATAATTCATTTATACCATGAAATTGGTGAATGATCTCATTTTTTTGTGATGCTGCAAATTTTCCACTTCAGGTGGCAGTGATTAAGTTTTTTCATAGTTGATCTCCAGTTTGATTGAGTGTTGTGTGTTGTGTTAAAGAAACTATATTAGCCATCCCTCATATATGCAGTAGGGCCAGACACTGGCAAGGGTGCCAAAGAGCCAAACAAATAATGTATTAAATGTTCCCTTTTCATGGATAGAATAGGTGGGAGTAATAGTCAACTGCGTGGATGGAACTTACTCCATAAGTTGGTTACAGATGGGGTTGTTTATATGGCACTCCTCCACAGCAGCTGTTAAAAGTATTTTGGTTTACTCTGTCTTATGTATGATATAAATAAAAATACACCATACACCATTTTTTTCCTTTGTGTGGGTGCACACACCAAATAGAATAAACTCCAAACTTCCAAACTGCTGTTTGATGCCATACTAGTAACAATCTCTTTTAAGGTCTGGGAGGTCCATATCATGTTGAGTGGCTACTGAAAGAAATAGGTGAGGAATGGTGCATGGAAAATTTTAGTGCACAATAATGGCAATTTGTATGGTGGGAAAGCTCCAGATGAACTCTTGTACTTCTACAACTACATCTATACTCTGCAAACCACTGTGAAGTGCATAGCAGTGTGTGTGTCCCATTGTACCAGTTATTAAGGTTTCTTCCCATTCCATTCACATATGGAGTGTGTGAAGAATGAATTTTTTTTTTTTTTTTTTTTTTTTTTTTTTTTTTTTTTTTTTTTTTTTTAAATGCGTCTATGTGTGCAGTAGTTATTCTAATCTTATCCTCACGTTCCCTATGTGAGTGATACATAGGGGATTGTAGTATAGCCTATTCCTAGAATCGTCATTGAAAGCCAGTTCTTGAAACTTTGTTAATAGACTTTCTCGGGATAGTTTACATCTATTTTCAAGAGTTTTCCAGTTCAGTTCCTTCAGTATCTCTTTGGGACTCTCCCAAGTATCAGACAAACCTGTAACCATTTGTTCCACCCTTCTCTGTATATGTTAAATATCTCCTGTTTGTCCTATTTGGTTTCGGGTCCCGCACACTAGAGCATTATTCTAGAACAGATTGCACGAATTATTTGTAAGCAAGGTCCTTTGTAGACTGATTGCACTCTCCCAGTACTCTATCAGCAAACCTAAGTCTGCCACCTGCTTTACCCACGACTGAGCCTGTGTGATCATTCCATTTCATATCCATACAAAGTGTTACACCCAGGTATTTGTACGAGTTGGCCAATTCCACAACTGACTGATATTATAGTCATAGGATATTACTTTTTTTTTAATTTTTTAGCAGCCAGAGACTGCTGTCGTGTGCGTGTTCTATCTCTGATGAAAGCTTTGTTCACTGAAAGCTAGTTTTCTGACAGTTTTTTTGTTGTGCCCATTTGTGACTCAGCATCTCTGCTATATGGTGGGTAGCAACTGTCCTTGTCAATATTGTTACATTCCATCCTGGATTTTCCAGTGTTGAATAAAGCAAATAAGGATGTCCTTCAGATGGAAAGTTTCAATGTGTACATTGTACAGTTCAAATTTGGTACCAAGTGTTTTTCCCTTCTTTCCAAAGTTGAAGGAATGTCCAAATAAAAGGCTTTTGTGGGTGACATTAATGGTTGAGAAAGAACACAAAAAAATTCTATGATGCTGGAACATCAGTCATATGTAGGCTCACAATGTATATGGACATGATATGCAACACTAAGAGTCTTTTCTGAGGGGCAGTGAGTGCTTACATAACCTAAAAGTCAGCATGGGACTCTGCCAGAAGATGTATCATCAGAAGAGAAGTTGTTTCATTTCCTAATATTTGTTTGGACTACCCATTGTGTGTACAGCAAATAAAACATAAATCTGGCACATAAATACATACAGAGGCCCAAGTGCTAGGGATTGACAGCGGACAACATTGGAAATGTGCCACATATTGCGCACTTATGAATGTGGTTTCTTTTCATTAAACACCAGGATCACTGAATCTGAACAGCCTTACAATCTATGATAAAAGTAAAATTGGCCATGACTGAGTGTATTCTGCCTTCCATCTCTCAATTAAGTTCAGCAACACATTTTACTTCCTGTGGGGAAAATTTACCATGCTTGTTTATTTAGAATGTAACAACTTCAACAAGAAAAAAAGTGCCTGTCTTTCTCGTTGCAACCAATTTTTGTCAAGACTCTGTGGTACCTACAAACTCTGGCAGACTTAAGTGTAGTATGTCAGCATTAGTGACGAAGCGAACCATTCATACTAGTGAAATGCCAGAGCAAGAATTTCACAACCTCCAACTTACGAACCCAACAAGAACAGCCACAGGCGTAGCAGTTCCAAATAAATGTATGCGCTAAACATACATGAATTTTGGAAAAACACCAATTAACATTTATCTGTGCTTCGTATTCCTACTTTCTTTCGTACTTGTTTCCTGTTTATTGTAAGTTTGTCACTTTCATTGATCATCCAAAGATGTTGTAAGCAACACAAATCAAACTGTAGACAGTCTCTGTAATTTGAAACTTTTTCTGAATTGTGAATGTTGTAGAGACATCATGTTAACTACCAGAAAATAGTGATAGTTAGGTTTTTCAAGGGCAGCAGCATTGTGTTTGTGCTTCTGACTTGATTGCAGTGCATTGTTGGCCCATTTTGTTTATGGCCATCTCGTGTGTAGCAGGCATCATATAAGCAAGCAAACATACAACATTTGTTAATGCTGGAAGTAAGTTCAGTGGATGGGGAATGTAAATAAGAAGGCACAGTAAGCTTTCACCAACATAACAGAAAAATTAAGACAAAATAGATAAATTAGTAATGGACATACACTGAATGAGTATCTCTGAACATCAATTATGTGGCAAAGAAATGCAAAGGCTTCCTTTGGAGGAGTACATGTTATTTCCATGTGAGGAGATCACAGTTTGAGAGAGAGGTAACCATTCCTGTTGCATGCAGTTTCATTCAAGAGAGTTCGTGTATCAAGATGATGTAAAGATATCTAAAGATTATGATGGAGAGTTTGAATTTTCAAGGAAAGAACTTGCATTATAGATAGGCCTTTGCTTGTACTCCAGCAGGATTTTCCTCTCTAGACATGACACTGCTAGATTCAATTCTGAAGGAATACATGATCACTTTGTGTGAGACTAAAAACCATCATCAGAAATGGTGTCCACGAACCATTCAAGCAGTTATCACATGGGGAAAGCCTCAAACACTACATCAGTTTATTTTCCAATTAGAGTGCAATACTAATAAGGAATATAGGAATCAAATGGCATGGAGGAGGAAATAAGAGATGTCGTAATGGGGGCAGTTACAGAATTTCATTATAGACAGTACCGCAAAGTTTAGATTACATTACATGTATTTCTCATTCCAATACATAATGAAGTGCTCCAGGACATAGAACATGCCAGGAAATGAGAATACACAATACACATTTATGAGGAGAAGTAGATATGCTAACGTACCCTCCGCAGCTCTGAAGTGGAATTGTCCCGATGGATATGAGGTAAGTCAAAAAATCTTAAACATATTTTCATTTAAAATGTGATAGTGCGATAGCAAACTTGCCACAAAACGTGTAAATGTTAGAGACGCTGAGGTGCATATGATTATTTTTAGGCTGTTGACATGCCTACTGAAATATAAAAATTATTTTACAACACTTACTTCCGTTGATCACATTACTGCACTCAGTTTGTACAGAAGTCACATTATATACAACATTTGCATTATTATTTAGTAACACACAAGTTAAATCAGTTGGTTCTCCTAAGAAATTCGTCAATCGACCAGTAGTTGGCCATCAATAAATCCTTTACAGCCCTCTGCAGGTTGTTCTTGAGTTCACACAATATAATTTTTATAGCATGTTTTTGGATTAAACTTTAGCTTCGCTTGGTGAGTTACCCAAAAAAATAATCCCATATGACGTTATGGAATGAAAGTATGCTAACTTTATTTTTATATCGCCTATGTCTGGCAACATTTGCATTGCAAATAGATTTTTCAAGCACTTCAGTAGTTCTGTGGTATGCCCCTCCCAGTTGAATTTATCAAGAAGCTGTAATCTGAAGTACAAAAGAATGTCATCAGATTGCATGAGAGTAGGAAGCTCTCAGGACAACATTAAAACTATTGTCCACTGTGAAAGAGGATTTAGGGCAGAATGTGGGATTGCAAAATATGATCCACTAGACTTGTGCAAAATATTTAATAACTTCTTTTCAGTAGTTAAGTTAAACCATAATTCTGTTTGGTGCAGGTAGATATGTGAAACTCTTGAAAGTTTGTGTTCTGAGACAATTATCACATGCAGCTGCAGGAAAGAAGCAAAACTGAAATTTAATCAGTTATTAAATCATTAAAGAATAATGGCTCACATGGATATGTTGGGATTCCAGGTAGAATTATGAAGATCAGTGCATCATCAGTCAGTTTCTTGACAGACTGAAATGGTCATTAAAGAAACCAACAAAAATAATCAATTTTTGAAAATATAATTTAATCGGATGGATAAAAAATCTACTCACCAAGCAGTGGCAGGAGAACACACAAATAAAAGGTATTAGTGTTTGCTGGCTTTCAGAGCCAGTGGCTTCTCCTCCTCCTCCTCCTCCTCCTCCTCCTGGCAAAAGGATTGAAGGGGAAGTAAGAGGGGTGATGAAATAGGTCTGGTGATGTTCAGGGACAGGGCAGTGTTCAGAAAAGTTGCCCAGAACCCTAAGTCAGAGGAGACTTACTGGACGGACTGATAAGGAAAGATTGATTGTTGGAGATTGCACCAGATGAGGTCTGAAAACCTGAAAACTTAATGGTGGAAGATAGGGTAATGTGCAAGACAAAGACTACTGCTAAAACATGGTGCATGGGTTAGAGTGAAAAATTAAGTGCATTGTATGACCGAGGTGGGAGGGGACAGTGAAAAACAGACAGGCCAGAAAATGAAAGATGGAGAAAATGAAAAGGGAACGAAGAAAGGAATAGTTACCTTGAAGAAATGATAAGAATGAGGAAATTAACGTACATGAAGGCCAGGTGCACGTTGGAGTGCTAGTTCCCACCTGCCAAGCTGTAAGAAAATGGTGTCTGAGAAGAATCCATATGGCATGTGTGATGAAATGGGCACTGAGGTCATGACTGTCATGTAAAGCACATTCTGCCGCAGGATATTGTGTGTTGCCAATATACCCTCTGCCTATGCCCATTCATCCTAACTGGTGACTTGATGGTAGTCATGCTGGTGTAAAAGGCCGAACAGTGTTTACACAACAGCTAATATATGATATGTGTCATTTCATAGGTGGCTCTCTCTTTGACAGTATATGTTTTGCCATTTACGGGGCTGGTACAGTTAGTGGTAGGAGGGTGTATAGGGCAAGTCTTGCAGCGGCGACACTCAGAGTTAGGAGCCATAGATAGATAGGTGCAGGGGGTGCATAGGGTTTGACAAGGATATTGCAGAGATTGGGAGGGCAACAAAAAGCTATTCTAGGTGTGGCAGGAAAAGTCTTGGACAGATGGACGTCATTTCAGGGCGTGATTCTAAAGTCAAAGTGTGTAGCTGACCTTCGGTGAGTATGAGATCAACATCAAGGAAATGGCATGGGATTCGGAATAGGACTGAAATAAATTTAATTGGGAGAATATATGTAGAGGTGCCAGGAATCATAGTAGGTCATCCTCACCATGAATCAGTATGGAAAAGATGTCATCTATTGCAACTAAACCAAAACAGGGGATGAAGACATGGATCCCAGGAAAGCCTCTCCAAGTGACCCATGAAAATGTTGGCATAGGAAGGAACCATGGACCTTGCCGTTGGTGGGGAGGCTTGCGTGCCTCAGCGATACAGATGGCCGTACCGTAGGTGCAACCACAACGGAGGGGTATCTGTTGAGAGGCCAGACAAACATGTGGTTCCTGAAGAGGGGCAGCAGCCTTTTCAGTAGTTGCAGGGGCAACGGTCTGGATGATTGACTGATCTGGCCTTGTAACATTAACCAAAACGGCCTTGCTGTGCTGGTACTGCGAACGGCTGAAAGCAAGGGGAAACTACAGCCGTAAATTTTCCCGAGGACATGCAGCTTTACTGTATGATTAAATGATGATGGCGTCCTCTTGGGTAAAATAGTCCGGAGGTAAAATAGTCCCCCATTCGGATCTCCGGACGGGGACTACTCAGGAGGACGTCGTTATCAGCAGAAAGAAAACTGGCGTTCTACGGATCGGAGCGTGGAATATCAGATCCCTTAATCGGGCAGGTAGGTTAGAAAATTTAAAAAGGGAAATGGATAGGTTAAAGTTAGATATAGTGGGAATTAGTGAAGTTCGGTGGCAGGAGGAACAAGACTTCTGGTCAGGTGATTACAGGGTTATAAATACAAAATCAAATAGGGGTAATGCAGGAGTAGGTTTAATAATGAATAAAAAAATAGGAGTGCGGGTTAGCTACTACAAACAGCATAGTGAACGCATTACTGTGGCCAAGATAGACACAAAGCCCATGCCTACTACAGTAGTACAAGTTTATATGCCAACTAGCTCTGCAGATGATGAAGAAATTGATGAAATGTATGACGAGATAAAAGAATTTATTCAGGTAGTGAAGGGAGACGAAAATTTAATAGTCATGGGTGACTGGAATTCGTCAGTAGGAAAAGGGAGAGAAGGAAACATAGTAGGTGAATATGGATTAGGGGGAAGAAATGAAAGAGGAAGCCGCCTTGTAGAATTTTGCACAGAGCATAACTTAATCATAGCTAACACTTGGTTCAAGAATCATAAAAGAAGGTTGTATACCTGGAAGAATCCTGGAGATACTAAAAGGTATCAGATAGATTATATAATGGTAAGACAGAGATTTAGGAACCAGGTTTTAAATTGTAAGACATTTCCAGGGGCAGATGTGGATTCTGACCACAATCTATTGGTTATGATCTGCAGATTGAAACTGAAGAAACTGCAAAAAGGTGGGAATTTAAGGAGATGGGACCTGGATAAACTGAAAGAACCAGAGGTTGTAGAGAGTTTCAGGGAGAGCATAAGGGAACAATTCACAGGAATGGGGGAAAGAAATACAGTAGAAGAAGAATGGGTAGCTCTGAGGGATGAAGTAGTGAAGGCAGCAGAGGATCAAGTAGGTAAAAAGACGAGGCCTAATAGAAATCCTTGGGTAACAGAAGAAATATTGAATTTGATTGATGAAAGGAGAAAATATAAAAATGCAGTAAATGAAGCAGGCAAAAAGGAATACAAACGTCTCAAAAATGAGATCGACAGGAAGTGCAAAATGGCTAAGCAGGGGTGGCTAGAGGACAAATGTAACGATGTAGAGGCTTGTCTCACTAGGGGTAAGATAGATACTGCCTACAGGAAAATTAAAGAGACGTTTGGAGAGAAAAGAACCACTTGTATGAATATCAAGAGCTCAGATGGCAACCCAGTTCTAAGCAAAGAAGGGAAAGTAGAAAGGTGGAAGGAGTATATAGAGAGTCTATACAAGGACGATGTCCTTGAGGACAATATTATGGAAATGGAAGAGGATGTAGATGAAGATGAAATGGGAGATATGATACTGCGTGAAGAGTTTGACAGAGCACTGAAAGACCTGAGTCGAAACAAGGCCCCGGGAGTAGACAACATTTCATTAGAACTACTGATGGCCTTGGGAGAGCCAGTCATGACAAAACTCTACCATCTGGTGAGCAAGATGTATGAGACAGGCGAAATACCCGCAGACTTCAAGAAGAATATAATAATTCCAATCCCAAAGAAAGCAGGTGTTGACAGATGTGAAAATTACCGAACTATCAGTTTAATAAGTCACAGCTGCAAAATACTAACGCGAATTCTTTACAGACGAATGGAAAAACTGGTAGAAGGGAACCTCGGGGAAGATCAGTTTGGATTCTGTAGAAATGTTGGAACACGTGAGGCAATACTAACCTTATGACGTATCGTAGAAGAAAGATTAAGAAAAGGTAAACCTACGTTTCTAGCATTTGTAGACTTAGAGAAAGCTTTTGACAACATTAACTGGAATACTCTCTTTCAAATTCTGAAGGTGGCAGGGGTAAAATACAGGGAGCAAAAGGCTATTTACAATTTGTACAGAAACCAGATAGCAGTTATAAGAGTCGAGGGGCATGAAAGGGAAGCAGTGGTTGGGAAAGGAGTGAGACAGGGTTGTAGCCTGTCCCCGATGTTATTCAATCTGTATACTGAGCAAGCAGTAAAGGAAACAAAAGATAAATTCGGAGTAGGTATTAAAATTCATGGAGAAGAAGTAAAAACTTTGAGGTTCGCCGATGACATTGTAATTCTGTCAGAGACAGCAAAGGACTTGGAAGAGCAGTTGAACGGAATGGACAGTGTCTTGAAAGGAGGATATAAGATGAACATCAACAAAAGCAAAACGAGGATAATGGAATGTAGTCATATTAAATCAGGTGATGCTGAGGGGATCAGATTAGGAAATGAGACACTTAAAGTAGTAAAGGAGTTTTGCTATTTAGGGAGTAAAATAACTGATGATGGTCGAAGTAGAGAGGATATAAAATGTAGACTGGCAATGGGAAGGAAAGCGTTTCTGAAGAAGAGAAATTTGTTAACATCAAGTATAGATTTAAGTGTCAGGAAGTCGTTTCTGAAAGTATTTGTATGGAGTGTAGCCATGTATGGAAGTGAAACATGGACGATAAGCAGTTTGGACAAGAAGAGAATAGAAGCTTTCGAAATGTGGTGCTACAGAAGAATGCTGAAGATAAGGTGGGTAGATCATGTAACTAATGAGGAGGTATTGAATAGGATTGGTGAGAAGAGAAGTTTGTGGCACAACTTGACTAGAAGAAGGGATCGGTTGGTAGGACATGTATTGAGGCATCAAGGGATCATAAATTTAGCATTGGAGGGCAGCGTGGAGGGTAAAAATCGTAGAGGGAGACCAAGAGATGAATACACCAAGCAGATTCAGAAGGATGTAGGCTGCAGTAGGTACTGGGAGATGAAGAAGCTTGCACAGGATAGAGTAGCATGGAAAGCTGCATCAAACCAGTCTCAGGACTGAAGACCACATCAACAACAACAGGAAGGAGACCTCCTGGTTACTGTGACTGTACCCCAGATTTGTTTGTATGTCTGCCCCTCAAAGGTGAAGTAGTTGTTGGTAAGAATAAAAATGATTAAGGTGAGCAGGAAAGATGTCATCAATTTGAAATCAGATGGGTGCTGACTGAGGAAATGTTCAACAGCAGACAGATGTGGGGGATGTTGGTATAGAGGGAGGTGCCACCAGTGGTGATAAGTCAGGTGTGTGGTGGGATATGGACGGGCACAGATGTCAGATGATTTGGAAATGGTTGGTGTCTTTTATATATGAAGGACATCTTTGTACTGTGGGTTGCAGGTGTTGATCAACTAAGGCAGGTATACATTCAGTGGGTGCTTTGAAGCAACTATGGGATGGCCGGGGTGATTGGGTTTGTAGAGCCTAGGGAGAAGCTAAAAGGTGGTGGGCACGTGGTTTGGGTGGGGTAAGAAGTTCTGTGGACTGAGGTATTAGTCCTTGTGAGGGTCCTGAGGTTTTAAGGAGAGACAGCAGGTTAGTTTGAATCACATGGATGGGATTTTGAAGGCATCTGCATACCTTATGACTCCTACCTGTGTGACCATCCCCTTTGCAAGACTTACCTGGTGCACCCTCCTATCCCACCTATGGCAGCCCTGTAACTGGCAAAACACATACTATCAAAGAGAGAGAGCCACCTGTGAAATGACACACATCTTATATCAGCTGTCGTATAAACACTGTTTGGCCTTTTCCATCGGCATGACTACCATCAAGTTATGAGTTATGATGAAAGGGCATAGGCAGAAGGTGTTCTGGCAACATACAATATCCTGTTGCTGAGTGCCCTCTACAACATGACAGTCATGACCTCAGTACCTGTTTCACCTCACGTCCTGTCTGGACTATTCCTCGACAGCAGTTTCTTAGAAGTCTGCAGGTGGAAACTGGCGCTACAACATGTCCTTGGTTCTCGCCATGCCTTAATTTTCGTTAATTTCCTCAGTCTTATCATTTCTTTGCCAGGGGGGTGAGGGGGGGGGGGGGTGGTAGGCAAGCACCCTTATGCACACACAATTGCCAACTAACTCCAGCAACTTGGGCCGGAATGCCATTCCGGCCAGCACACTTCAGTTTTTGCAAAGTGTCCACGTGCCACTGTGCATTAATTGTGACATTTGCTCCCCATGCAATTCCCTATTTTTGAAGTCCTATGTGTGCTGCATAATCAAACTGCATATAAATTTGTATATCACAGAAAAGAGTTTTCAGGTTAGGTTCACTTTTAATCTCTGAGGGGGTTTTAACAAAGATCCCAGGACATATCTGCAAAGATATTTATAATCGCACAGGTTCATTCCCAGTTAAAACATCATACTATGGAGGAAAAGAAATAAAATATCTGCACCCTGAATTAAATGTGAAGACAATGTACAACCTCTTTTAAATGTCTCATCCCAGAACAACAGTTAAAAATAGTTTTTATATATTATACCTCAATAAAAGTTTTAAATTAAAGTTTATGAGACCACAAAGTGATTGCAGCATGTGTGAAGAGCTTCTAACTAAATTGAAATTACATCAGCTGGCCGAGTCTGTCATACGGACGGCACAGGGTGGACTGGACATTCACAAAGAAAGAAGCGAGAATTTCTTCAAGCAGCTACAGAAGTAGAAAGAACTGCCACAGACAAATCAGTGTGTGGACTTGTGTTCGACTTTATGCAGAACTTGTCCTTGCCATGAATGCCAGGGCAAAAAGTGTTTTTCTTGAGACAGTAATCTGTGTTCATTTTTTGTGTAACAAAACTTAAGGACAACATTATTTACTTGTACATTGAAGGAAATGCAAAGAAATGTGCTAATGAAGTGTGTACATTCTTGTATCATTATAATGAAAACTATGTTTCAGCAAGTGCCAAACTTTACATTTATTCTCTGATTCCTTCCCTGGATGAATCAGGAGTCATTTGTTCCTGTTTAGGACTCACTGAATCTGGAAAGTGTGAAGATGTAAATTGTTTTCTTGTCACAGGGCAATCATTTCTTGATTGTGTTAGATAATTTGATTTAACAAAACATGCTATAAACAAACATGACAGGGTTTATATCCATAAGGAGCGTGTGTGTCCATAATTTATTCTTCTAGATAAAGACAAGTTCTAATTTAATGTTGGTGCCAAAAATCGTGAAGTTCTTGACTGATTTACTTCAAATTTTTACATGATACTCTGATATACTTTAGGATGGGCATGACTACATATTAATTTAATATATGTGGAACAAAAAAGTATACATAATATATAAAGGGAAAAAGTTGTTAGCAAAGAGATCCAAGTTCTTGACCATTTTCCTTCAAATTGTTACTTGATACCCTAGAGCAAAATAACTGATGATGGTCGAAGTAGAGAGGATATAAAATGTAGACCTGCAATGGCAAGGAAAGCGTTTCTGAAGAAGAGAAATTTGTTAACATCGAGTATAGATTTAAGTGTCAGGAAGTCATTTCTGAAAGTATTTGTATGGAGTGTAGCCATGTATGGAAGTGAAACATGGGCGATAAATAGTTTGGACAGGAAGAGGATAGAAGCTTTTGAAATGTGGTGCTACAGAAGAATGCTGAAGATTAGATGGGTAGATCACATAACTAATGAGGAAGTATTGAATAGGATTGGGGAGAAGAGAAGTTTGTGGCACAACTTGACTAGAAGAAGGGATCGGTTGCTAGGACATGTTCTGAGGCATCAAGGGATCACCAATTTAGTATTGGAGGGCAGTGTGGAGGGTAAAAATCATAGAGGGAGACCAAGAGATGAATACACTAAGCAGATTCAGAAGGATGTAGGTTGCTGTAGGCACTGGGAGATGATGAGACTTGCACACGATAGAGTAGCATGGAGAGCTGCATCAAACCAGTATCAGGACTGAAGACCACAACAACCACCCTGCTAACATTCAGATGGGCATAGGTTACATATTTTTATATAACAATGAACAGATTTTCTGTTAAAACTGACTTCGGGAAAGAAAATGCTGTGCTGTGAAAATGTGCAGTTTCATTTCCTTTCTTGTAGTCAGTTTTAACTTAGATGTTAAGGCATTTTAACCATTAGACAAATTATTTCTTCCACATATATTCTTTCTCAACCTAAAGTGTATACACAACAGAGTGCTCTTTTGTTTTCTCCATCACAGTCAGTTTTAAGAGGTTGGTATAAAGAGGGGCAGAATGGACCAAATTGCTAGGTCATCGGTCCCTTTTAAGAGGAATGTTGTATTTATCACTCACTGACTTGTGATTGGAATACTAAATCTGAATCATCCAAAACTTTGCAGGCCTGCTCTTTCACAGATTAAAACTATGAGAAATACTTTCATCGAAAGTACTATCTTTACAGATCCAGCAACTGGAGGGGTCTTTCCTGTGTCCCACATATTAATAATCCCAAACGATTTATCCATTCATTTTAAGTGACTTCATTTCCCAATTGAGGTCCTGTCTGCAACAAAATTAAACAAGGCTCAAGGTCAGAGAGAGGGGGAGGGGGGGGGGGAGGAAGAGAAAATGGACAGAGGGAGGCGTAAGAAGGAGATGGACAACGAGAGGGGGGAAAACGGAGGAGATGGGCAGAGAGAGAAAGAGAGAAGAAGTTTACAGTATATATACAATTTCCATACATATTTAGCAGTTACAAAGCATTGCTGGGTTTTCTAGTAGCTAATATAAACAAACAGATGAAGGCAGTAGTTACAGTACAAGGAGATGAACTCCTTGATATCAATTAATGGTGGCTATCTTTATAAAGAAAACAATATCTTACCAATTAATCCTATTCCTCTGATGTAACGGGACACTGACAAACAGTCCTTTGCATTAACATCCTTTAAGGAGTTTTAATACTCAAGGAAACATGAGGAAAGGACTGTATGAGCTTACACATTCAAAAAAATGGCTCTGAGCACTATGGGACTTAACATCTGAGGTCATCAGTCCCCTAGAACTACTTAAACCTAACTAACCTAAGGGCATCACACACATCCATGCCCGAGGCAGGATTCGAACCTGCGACCGTAGCAGTTGCATGGCTCCAGACTGTAGCGCCTAGAACCGCTCAGCCACTCCGGCCGGCCTTACACACTCATAAACAGCTTTTTGCACCACACTTTTTTCACTTCCTGAGTCAGAAACTCTGTTTGTCACGCTTCAATAATAATATTAAAGTGGGAAAGTCCCAATTAGTCGTAAGAAGATTGTTGATATTTAAAAAAAAAAAAAAATTACTCAATACATTCCACCCAAAGATGAAATATAGTACAGACATTTTGCAAAAGACTTTTGAAATGGCCTACCATAAATCCTTGTGATGATGATGATGATGTGTAATGTGTTTAACATTTTACCAAGGAAGTAGCCAAA
Source organism: Schistocerca piceifrons (assembly GCF_021461385.2). Classification (NCBI taxonomy): domain Eukaryota; kingdom Metazoa; phylum Arthropoda; class Insecta; order Orthoptera; family Acrididae; genus Schistocerca; species Schistocerca piceifrons. Next base: position 187,207,542 of record NC_060139.1, read on the forward strand.
AGTGTGGGGAGGAGAGGGGGGGGGGGTTGACGTGTGAAATTGCACAACGCTGTTGGTTATCGCCCATCCCTATTTTAGACAAGACCATCTACTGTACATTACTGGTCTTGCTTGAGTTCAACTGTTGTTTAGTTAAACAGTTCAGGTCTTACTAGCAGTTGAGTTTCATGTAAGAGGTGCCGTTTATTGTTTTTGTGCTGTTGTGATATTTCTAATTATCGATAAGTTTGTAACAGGAAAGAAGAGGAACACCGATTCGTCCACTAGCGTTATAGAAAGTTAATATGCATGCACTTCTATAATATCCTAATTACCTATCTGTATCAGTTTAATGTTAGCACGGAAGTCTTATTTGAATGCCGGTAGAACCTTGGGGTTGAGTAGTTCAGCACTTCCCAAGGCAGCGGAATCATTAAAAACTATTAAAACCGGTGCATAAAAATACACTTGGATTTATCTGTTCGGCCCGAAAAGCGCGTTGATAAACAAAACTATCGCCCAACCTGCGATGGTTACATTTCTTTAAAAAACTTTGTTCAATATTTTATCGTTAGTAGCCCAAATGGCAAAATACCGACCAGCTTGGTAACCCAGGCGATACTCAGTTAAGAAAACCAGTTCCGATATGGAAAGATGGGGAGGGCTTCGCAGAGAGCGGAAGGGCTATGTGAAGACGGCATTTTCTGTAGTTCGTTTGTTTCTAAGAGATTTTTTTTTCAGCAGGCTGCTTGAATTCGTCCGAACCGACCCCTCCTTCGTCCAAAATCTATTTACGCTCTTGTAATACTATAAGAACTGAAGCTAGCAATTTCATGTATAGTTAAATCTTAAAATATGCACACATTGAGGAACCCATCATGCACAGTTAAAGCCAAAACATGCATATTACAATTCCATCTTTTGCTGCGATACATTGTATTTTATTTTAAAACACTGTGTAACAGCCAGTTTTTCCAAATGCTTAATCGACTAGGATAGCTCTGCGCCTTGAGGCGCTGAGCTAGCAATCCCCGGATTCGGAAGGCGAAGTGGTTCGAATCCATCCGCCGGCAATCTTGCTTGTTTGTGGATTTCAATTTACGTAAATGCCGCTGTTAGTCCCTTACTGTAGGCAATAGCCAATTCCTTCCGAATTCTTTTATTTCCTGACAAATTGCAATTCCCTTAAAGATACAATCTTTTAAGTGTGTAACACGTTAAGTCCATCCTGACAAAGCAAAACTAGTTGAAACTATTAATTCGTTGCAAGAAATTGTGCGCAGATTCTTGGCAAAGTGTTAGCTGATAGACTCAAATGTCTTGGAAATGATCATAGAAAAATAAAAACCGCCGAGCAGGGCGTAAGTGAATCCGACAGAAATAAAGTGTACACAGCGACCGAAGATTCCGTCGCCATTCCAATTATTCCAACTCGTTCTGGGTGTACCGGTAACGCTAAGCATAGCGTGAACATTTCGTCGTCTTAGTAATAAATTCTCCTGCCGTGCTCCCTAAAACGGTAGGCCTATCTACAGAAGATCAAATCGTGCACCATCTGAAAGAAAAGCAAAATGTGGAACCTCGCCAGCCAAAACCGTCACTCGTAAACAGAAGCAAGCTAAATTCAACATCCAACACGATAGTTAATTTAACTAACACAACAAATGCAGCAAGAAGAATAAATGTATTTTTAATGGGTGATAGTCATCTTAGAGGCCCTGCACACCAAATAAAAAGCGTAATCAGTGAAGTAAATGCTTCAGGTTTTATTAAACCTGGCGCTCGTTTTGACCAAGTGCTTACAACTGTAAACAATATTTCTCGAAAGACAATGAAGGAGTACTTCATTGTAATCTGTGGTGGTGCAAATGAGGTTGCACACGACGGTGGTTTGCATGCTGTTAATGCCTTAAAATCTGCTCTAAACCACCTAAATGACTCAAACGTCATTATTCTCGATATTCCACACAAGTATGACTTGCATCAATTCTGGTGTGTTAACAGGGCAGTAGCATATACAAACAGTCAATATGGAGAAATTTGCAAATGTACAAATGGTTAATGTGCAAAATTTTAGTAGAGAACTTTACACTACTCACGGCCTTCACCTTAATCGGCGCGGGAAAAGTCACTTAGCGTCCATTATTTGTGAAATCGTCGTAAATGCTAGGAACAACGTACACTCAAAACACACACATTCGAAGAATGAGTGCTCCACAACACAAGAAGACTGCATGAATGAGTATAGACAGATGACATTGGACAAATGACTGTTGAAAACACCAAGTAAAGCTGATTCTTCCCAGTACATGGAAACAGACCAACTTGAATAAATGGATAGCGAAAAATACCAAACCCACTCTGTCAACTAATATTTCTTTTTTAGGGATAAATGTGTAAGTGGTTCTGGAAATCAAAATCTATTTACCATCAAAACATATGTAGCCTGAGCAACAAGATTAATGAACTCTTAATTAATAGCCAGGAGCCACAAGGTATAGATTGTGCCCATGTTCTGTGATTTAGTGAGCAACATGTTATGTCAGATATTGAAAAATTTGCTATAGATAATTACTGCTTAGCAACATCTTACTGTAGAAAATTCATAGAAAAAGGTGGAGTACCGATGTATGTCGGAAACCGCATCACATTTAGTTTAATTAATGTGCAGAATTTTTGTATGTATCAACAGTTTGAAGCGTGTGCCATAGAGCTGGCTTTAAATAATTCTTATATAGCAATAGTAGCTTTATACAGAACACCTTCAGGCAACTTCACGAACAAAATTATTAATTGATGATGTATTTATTGACATAACCAAGATTGATGATGTAGCTGTCAGGCAAGTCCTGAATGGTTTCTCTGACCATGATGGACAAAGAATCACCATTAACAAATCAACTATTTGTGAGATTAATAGTGGTTCCAACTGGAAAATTACTAGGAAATCTACTGATGAAACTACTGAGATCTTTAAATCACGTCTCCAGAACGTAGACTGGTGTAACACCATTCATACACACACATAAACATGAAATAATACATCGATCTTTACAAATATATGAACATAAGGTTCATCACTTAAATAATTCATTTCATTGCACTGGACCATGTGGGCTGCGAGACATGGCCCAGTTCGAAGCCTGCTTCTTCTGCTCCAAACCTCTGGCGAAGCTGCTACTGCATCAGATCGTACAAAGCAGCGATTACGATCCGATTGTCGTCGGTTGGGGGTTATCTCCGTTGCGGGGTGGCGATGTCAGTGGTAGACTGCACTATAGCTCAGTACAGCCTGCAGCTTGGCTGTCCGCGACACCACAGTCGGAAGTCTGGAACACTTATTTCATGCCTTCTCCTTGCGCACACATACAACACTAATGATTTACTGGTTTCTAACGACACTTTGTTTTGCCTCTGTCTAACAATGTCAGTCAGTAGTTTGAATAGTATCTTGGCATTCTATACTAGTTTCTTTAGTTTATTAATCATAGACTGTTCACACTATCGTCACTTTACCGTTTTGGTTCTGTCACTTAAAATAGTTCTCACTCTCTGGTACCCTCATTGGTTACTTGGTCGCTTTCTATACAGGCTTCGCTTGCTTTCCCCAAAATAAGTGATCTCGCTTTTAAAATTACTCTCCTATCCGAATTAATCCTGATTATAGTTTTCATTGTGCTTGTGTGTACATGTGTGTGTGCTTCTTTCATCACAGAACATGTGAACAAATATTCTAAACAAACATTTATCATTAATCTGTAATAAAGACATACGTAATTAATTAACTAAAATTCCAACACATAATCATCTTTAAGATGGTTCTAGCAATAACTCATTGGAACTTATATCTTGATGCATAAAATAATTATTCTGGACTAGTTAAAATACCTTTTTAATTCAAGATGAGGATAAACTCCTTTTATTTTTCTATGTTCTTCGTCTTTTAGAAGATAACTCCCAGCATGAGGTATCTGAATAATTCGGTACGGTCCATTATACAGATTACACCATTTCTTATTCAGTCTCTTTTTTCTTGACGATTTAGGATGGTTTCTTAATAATACAGAATCACATACTTTATAGCTAATTACAACACCTATTCTCTTACCAAACTGGTTCTTGCGTATTTTAGCCTTATGTTTTAATCTCAAGTATTCTTTACATATCGTTTCCTGGTGATTTCTTTCCTTCTAATGTATAGATGGGAAAGTACCAAGCCAGTTGTCATTACTCTGCTTATTGAATAAGATTTCATTTGGCGAATAACCAGTCGATAGGTGTTGTAGTTCATTGTACATTGTTTCAAAACTATCTATCAGCTCTACCCATCGATGGTGTTGTTTGCCCAGATACGTCCTTATAAATCTATTTAGCTCTCGAAATATCCTTTCAGTTGGGTTCCCCGACGGGTTGAAGCAGGCTATGAACACATGAGGCACGCCCCATGTCTTCATTGCTTCACGCCACATCTTACTTCTAAAGTAAGAGGCATTATCTGAAATTAACCTCGTCGGTTTACCTAAGTTAATTAAATAGTCATCCTTGATTTTTCTCAGCATCGGTTTGACATTAGTGGATCTTAACGGATACAATTTTACATGTTTCGAAAATAAATCATACATAGCAAACACATATTTGAAATTCCCCTCGGCTGTTGGAAAAGGTCCACATGTGTCGCATGATACAATGCTTAATGGTTGCTTAGGAACTATGGGATGTAAGACACCTCGAATACCATAATTAACTGGTTTTGCCTTTTGACATACCTTACACTTTTTTTAGTACTTCTTGTGCTCACTTTAGTAGGTTTGGATAAAAACACAGTTGCTGTAGTTTCATAACACATTTCTGAGCTCCGAAATGACCCCAACGGACATGAGTAAACCATAAAATAGGATCAACATACTTATAAGGAATACAGATCTTCCACTTATCCCTTTCATTTTTCCGGTAGAATAATACACTTTCTTTTATTCTATAATGATTCTTAATTTTATTACTTTTCCCATTACCTAAATCACTTATAACTTCCTTCCACTTACAATCTATCTTTAGCATCTGCTCTATATGCAAACACATCTCACTTACCTCTTTCGTATATGGAAGTGTTTCAGATATCATGATCTTAAAATCTACTATACGATCTTCTTCCATTTCGTCAGACTTAGCTGTTGGCAATCTCGACAATGCGTCTGCTACTACACTGTCGCGACCCTTGACGTGCTTAACTGTCACGTTGTATTCTTGTAACACTAGGACCCAACGTGTAAGTCGGCCATGCAACATTCGACTTCACGTAAGAAATGTTACAGCTTTATGATCACAATATATAACTATTTTCTTACCATATACGAAATACCTGAATTTTTTCAAAGCCCATATTATCGCTAACACCTCTAATTCAGTCATACAATGTGAACGTTCACGATTAGTGTTCGACTGGCAAAAGCAATCATCTTTATGGTATCTACATTTGTTCCGTCATCCATTTGAAATAACGTAGTCCCCAATCCCGTCTCTGCTGCATCAGTCGCGATGAAAAAATCCTTTTCCATGCGCCTACTACGTTTCTTTCTCTCCCTATTCCTACACTCGAATTCCAGTCACCCATGACTATTAAATTTTCGTCTCCCTTCACTATCTGAATAATTTTTTTCATTTCATCATACATTTCTTCAATTTCTTCGTCATCTGCAGAGCTAGTTGGCATATAAACTTGTACTACTGTAGTAGGCATGGGCTTCGTGTCTATCTTGGCCACAATAATGCGTTCACTATGCTGTTTGTAGTAGCTTACCCGCATTCCTATTTTCCTATTCATTATTAAACCTACTCCTGCATTACCCCCATTTGACTTTGTGTTTATAACCCTGTAGTCACCTGACCAGAAGTCTTGTTCCTCCTGCCACCGAACTTCATTAATTCCCACTATATCTAACTTTAACATATCCATTTCCCTTTTTAAATTTTCTAACCTACCTGCCCGATTAAGGGATCTGACATTCCATGCTCCGATCCGTAGAACGCCAGTTTTCTTTCTCCTGATACCTTAACCTTTTAAATAACTATAAAAATACTGTAAAACTTTGAACAAAATCATTCAGAAATCAAAAAGTATGTATCTGTGCTCAAAAATTAATAACTCCACTAATGAAATCAAAACTATATGGGAAGTGATACGAAATGAGACTGGTGCAAATTACCCCAACAAGATCCAAAATATTGCTCTTAACAATGAGGGTAAGCTAGTTCAAAATCAAGATATTGTAGCTAAAATCTTTAATGAGCACTTTTTAACTGTTGCTGAGAAAACAGCACGCAAAGGCTCTTGAGAAAAGGCAACAAAAACTCTGAAAGGACTTTTCCCTAACTCTATAGACATGATAGGTATGGCCCCTATAACTGTGCAAGATGTAAGAAAAACCATAGTTTCTCTAAAAAGTAAAAATTCATTGGGTGTGGACAATATTTCAAGCAAACTGCTACAAGCCAGCTGTAATCAACTCACTAAAGTTCAAGCTCATATATTCAATGCCTCTCTAAATCAAGGTATCTTATCTGACAGAATGAAGTATGTTACTGTGAAGCCCCTCTACAAAAAAGGTGATCCCACAGATGTTTCCAACTATCGTCTATCTCTCTTGTAACAGCATTTTCTAAAATCTTTGAAAAATTAATATACATCAGGATTGTCAATCACCTTGAAAAATTTGCACTAATTAGTAAACAACAATTTGGTTTCAGATCAGGTATATCTACAAGCGAAGCAATTTACGCACTTACAAATAATGTTTTGCAATGCCTTGACAAGAAAAAATTACCTGTTGGCATATTCTGTGACCTGACTAAGGCTTTCGACTGCGTCAATCGCAGAATCCTTTTAGGAAAAGTAGCCCTATATAGAATCCGTGGACAAATGGGTAACTGGTTCAGATCATATGTAGAAGACAGACAACAAAAAACAGTATTAGATGTTAACAGTCTACAAGTAGGAGAGGTAGAGTTCGACTGGGGAACAGTACATAATGGGGTTCCATAAGGGTCAGTCCTTGGTCCCCTCCTATTTATTATATATGTTAATGACCTACCCCTGTCTTCAAACAGTGCTAACAATATCACAATGTTTAGATGACACAAGTATAGTGACAGCCAGCAAAATCTCCACTGACGGAGAGTTAAATGCCAACCAGCCACTTGAAAATGCTCTGAACTGGTTCACAGGAAATTCTCTAGCAATAAACCTCAGTAAAACAAATTACATGCAGTTCCAATCCAGTTACAAAAGCCCAGAAGAGATTAATATCGCACATGAGAGCCAACAGTTACAGAGCGTTCAGTGCACAAAGTTCCTAGGCGTTCACGTAAATAACCGGCTCAACTGGGAATTACACATAGAGCAAACACCAAAAAAGCTTAGCTCAGCAACATTCGCCATCCGAATAATCTCCCAAATTGGAGACATCAACGTATCGAAGTCTGCATATTTTGGCTAATTTCATTCAGTGATGTGCTATGGAATAAACTGTTGGGGCAACTCTCCACTTTCAAAAAAAAAAATTTTTGTAAGCCAGACAAAAATGGTCCGAATTATATGTAGTGCTCCTCCAAGAACCTCACGTCGCAATCTTTTTAAACAGTTGGTATATTAACCACTACCTCACAATATCTCCTCTCACTCATGGCTTTCACACTTCTCAGTTCCTCTGAATATGAAACAAATGGGGCACACCATCATTATAACACAAGACGGAATGATGATATGCACTGTGAACGGAAAAATCTGTCTATGGTATAAGAAGGGGTAAAGTACGCAAGTACAAAAAATCTTTAACATACTCCCGAGTAATATAAAGTGTCTAAAAGAAAATAAAAGGTTATCTAAAAAAGAAGCTAAAGGAATTCCTACTGGAAAAATGTTTCTACCCTTTAGATGAGTACTTCTGCAGAGATAAATAATTTGAGTAGTAATTCAGATTATTTCCTTTGTCATTGTTTCTGTAATGTTTTTTATCACTATTGTATTATTGTATTGTTTATTATCTCTATTATATTATTGTATTGTACCAGTTTTGAATCATTCATCTACCATGTGTAATATACCAGTATGTATTGTATTTTAAGATATCTGTATTGTATCTTCTTTGACTCACTGCACATCCATGCGTAATCACGCCGTACTGGATCTATGGAATATGTAATCCGGGCTCTAGAAGCTATAAGATAAATAACAATCTTAATTATAATTTAGGCTCGCGCATTTGTGTGCCAGGGAATACTTTAATGCAGAAAATAATCTTTCTACATTGCAAGAAGTGACAGATGCATATTTACATGAGGAAATTTGGGGAAGTGTAAGGCTGAATAATTCCAGATCGTTTGCATATTCCCCACCAATACTTGTTCTGTCTTCTCTGTTGAACGGAGATCTCTTTATCCCAAAAGCGTTGTCGGTAACCACGGTGTGGCAAAAAATTCTCGCTCGTCCATTCCCGATCACTTCCTCATCTAAAATACAGACTGAAAGGAGAAGAGTGTAAAATGATCTTTAAGTGTGAAGGAAGGCTTAGTTGTTTGCCAAAATACAGCATTCCGAAATAATGAGATCATGTCTCTGGTAAAACTCTGAAAATATTGTCGAATAGAATGGTATGTCGTTCATTACTGAAATATTCAGAATAAATGAAACACATGAGCCTTTTTAAGGTCCTCTTTAAGAAATCCCAGCTACGTCCGTGATTATACCGAGTTATGTTTCAGAAGCTGCATGTTGCAAAAATAACAGTGACATAATACAATATGCCAAGTTTTTTGTCTTTTAATCTAGTACAGAATTGAAAAGAACTAATTGCAGTACATTCAAGTTCGGTTCTATGTTAAAATACCCAATAACAAATGTAACTGCAACTGTTACACTCATCGACCGTTTTGTGTTGCTTGGAAAAATAAAATAAAAAAATGCCCAAGAACTGCGGAGGATCTACGTTTGGTTCAGGGATTGGCATTTGACGATGTATGAGTATATGCATGTGAAGAATTATATATACACAGGCGGAACCATCACTGGAAGCAGTCATATCCATTAAATTATCTGCGAGTATGCCAACGAAGCGATCAAAAATGAAACATTCATATAAAACACCAACATCAAGAAATCTTGTGTGAAACTACATATTTCTAAGCATGTACGGTATCGCGGAGATACACTAAACGTACTGCTAGTTTAACCTTCGTGGAATCTGTGACGTGCAGCTTCTGGAAAGGCTTCTTTCCTGACTGTGGAGGGGGACGTGACTCAAGAACTTCTTGTTTCCGGTTTCCGCGAGTCAGAAGTTTATTGGGCTCAAGACTAACAGGAAAGGCAGTGCGGGAAAGAACCTAGTATGATTCGCCGCAGCTATAGGTTTGGCCGCGATGTCTCATGTAACGGGAAATGTAGAAAGAACTCTTGTGGTTTACATCAGCCGCAAGGTGCACGCCGTTCTCTCTCTCACCGGGGAAGGATTTCGCAGGTGGCAGAAACCCTCAGAGTCGGAGCGGGAGTTCCTACCACTTCCGTGGCCTATTCCTATTTTCAGGGTATTCACTTAATGGCCTGTTTCTAAGTTCCATTTCGTTACAATTGTACTACCACGGACCAATGTCGTACCTGTCGCTGCATTGTAAACCGAAGATACACATAAATACTCCGCAAGCCATGTACAGTGCATAACGGAGGGCACATTCTACCACAACTATCGATTTTTGTCCTGTTCCATTCAAGTACTAAGCGAGGGAAAAATGACTGTCTAAATACGTCTGTATTTGCCCTATCTCATCTTTTTCTTATGGCCGCTACGCGATATACAGGGTGGTCCATTGATAATGACCGGGCCAAATATCTCACGAAATAAGCATCGAACGAAAAAACTACAAACAACGAAACTCATCTTGCTTGGAGGTGGCCCGCTAGATGGTTGGCCCACTAGATGGCGCTGCCATACGTCAAACGGATATCAACTGCGTTTTTTAAAATAGGAACACCCCACTTTTTATTACATATTCGTGTAGTACGTAAAGAAATATGAATGTTTTAGTTGGACCACTTTTTTCGCTTTGTGATGGATGGCGCTTAATAGTCACAAGCGTGTAAGTACGTGGTATCACGTAACATTCCGCCAGTGCGGATGGTATTTGCTTCGTGATACATGACCCGTGTTAAAATGGACCGTTTACCAATTGCGGAAAAGGTCGATATCGTGTTGATGTATGGCTATTGTGATTAAAATGCCAAACGGGCGTGTGCTATGTACGCTGCTCGGTATTCTGGACGACATCATCCAAGTGTCCTGACCGTTCGCCGGATAGTTACGTTATTTAAGGAAACAGGAAGTGTTCAGCCACATGTGAAACGCCAACCATGACCTGCAACAAATGATGATGCCCAAGTAGGTGTTTTAGCTGCTGTCGCGGCTAATCCGCACATCAGCAGCAGACAAATTGCTCGAGAATGGGGAATCTCAAAAACGTCGGTGTTAAGAATGCTACATCAACATCGATTGCACCCGTACCATATTTCTATGCACCAGGAATTGCATGGCGACGACTTTGAACGTCGTGTACAGTTCTGCCACTGGGCACAAGAGAAATTACGGGACGACGACAGATTTTTTGCACTCGTTCTATTTAGCGACGGAGCGTCATTCGCCAACAGCCGTAACGTAAACTGGCATAATATGCACTATTGGGGAACGGAAAATCCACGATGGCTGCGACAAGTGGAACATCTGAGACCTTTGCGGATTAATGCATGGTGCGGCATTATGGGAGGAAGGATAATTGGCCCCCATTTTATCAATGGCAATCTAAATGGTGCAATGTATGCTGATTTCCTACTTAATGTTCTACCGATGTTACTACAAGATGTTTCACTGTATGACAGAATGGCGATGTACTTCCAACATGATGGACGTCCGGTACATAGCTCGCGTGCGGTTGAAGCGGTATTGAATAGCATATTTCAAGAAAGGTGGATTGGTCGTCGAAGCACCATACCATGGCCCAGATTTCTTTCTGTGGGGAAAGTTGAAGGATATTTGCTATCGTGATCCACCGACAACGCCTGACAACATGCGCCAGCGCATTGTCAATGCATGTGCGAACATTGCGGAAGGCGCACAACCCGCTGTTGAGAGGAATGTCGTTACACGTATTGCCAAATGCATTGAGGTTGACGGACATCATTTTGAGCATTTATTACATTAATGTGGTATTTACACGCAATCACGCTGTAACAGTATGCGTGCTCAGAAATGATAAGTTCACAAAGGTACATGTATCACATTGGCACAACCGAAATAAAGTGTTCAAACGTACCTACGTTCTGTATTTTAATGCATAGAACATACCTGTTACCAACTGTTCGTCTAAAATTGTGAGCCATAGATAGATTATATAATGGTAAGACAGAGATTTAGGAACCAGGTTTTAAATTGTAAGACATTTCCAGGGGTAGATGTGGACTCTGACCACAATCTATTGGTTATGACCTGTAGATTAAAACTGAAGAAACTGCAACAAGGTGGGAATTTAAGGAGATGGAACCTGGATAAACTGAAAGAACCAGAGGTTGTACAGAGTTTCAGGGAGAGCATAAGGGAACAATTGACAGGAATGGGGGAAAGAAATACAGTAGAAGAAGAATGGGTAGCTTTGAGGGATGAAGTAGTGAAGGCAGCAGAGCATCAAGTAGGTAAAAAGACGAGGGCTAGTAGAAATCCTTGGGTAACAGAAGAAATATTGAATTTAATTGATGAAAAGAGAAAATATAAAAATGCAGTAAATGAAGCAGGCAAAAAGGAATACAAACGTCTCAAAAATGAGATCGACAGGAAGTGCAAAATGGCTAAGCGGGGATGGCTAGAGGACAAATGTAAGGATGTAGAGGCTTATCTCACTGGGGTAAGATAGATACTGCCTACAGGAAAATTAAAGAGACCTTTGGAGATAAGAGAACCACTTGTATGAACATCAAGAGCTCAGAAGGAAACCCAGTTCTAAGCAAAGAAGGGAAAGCAGAAAGGTGGAAGGAGTATGTAGAGGGTCTATACAAGGGCGATGCACTTGAGGACAATATTATGGAAATGGAAGAGGATGTAGATGAAGATGAAATGGGAGATACGATACTGCGTGAAGAGTTTGACAGAGCACTGAAAGACCTGAGACGAAACAAGGCCCTCGGAGTAGACAACATTCCATTGGAACTACTGACGGCCTTGGGAGAGCCAGTCCTGACAAAACTCTACCATCTGGTGAGCAAGATGTATGAAACAGGCGAAATACCCTCAGACTTCAAGAAGAATATAATAATTCCAATCCCAAAGAAAGCAGGTGTTGACAGATGTGAAAATTACCGAACTATCAGTTTAATAAGCCACAGCTGCAAAATACTAACACGAATTCTTTACAGACGAATGGAAAAACTGGTAGAAGCCGACCTCGGGGAAGATCAGTTTGGATTCCGTAGAAATACTGGAACACGTGAGGCAATACTGACACTACGACTTATCTTAGAAGAAAGATTAAGGAAAGGCAAACCTACATTTCTAGCATTTGTAGACTTAGAGAAAGCTTTTGACAATGTTGACTGGAATACTCTCTCTCAAATTCTAAAGGTGGCAGGGGTAAAATACAAGGAGTGAAAGGCTATTTACAATTTGTACAGAAACCAGATGACAGTTATATGAGTCGAGGGACATGAAAGGGAAGCAGTGGTTGTGAAGGGAGTAAGACAGGGTTGTAGCCTCTCCCCGATGTTATTCATTCTGTATATTGAGTAAGCAGTAAAGGAAACAAAAGAAAAATTCGGAGTAGGTATTAAAATCCATGGAGAAGAAATAAAAACTTTGAGGTTCGCCGATGACATTGTAATTCTGTCAGAGACAGCAAAAGACTTGGAAGAGCAGTTGAACAGAATGGATGGTATCTTGAAGGGAGGATATAAGATGAACATCAACAAAAGCAAAACGAGGATAATGGAATGTAGTCGAATTAAGTCGGGTGATGTTGAGGGTATTAGATTAGGAAATGAGACACTTAAAGTAGTAAAGGAGTTTTGCTATTTGGGGAGCAAAATAACTGATGATGGTCGAAGTAGAGAGGATATAAAATGTAGACTGGCAATGGCATGGAAAGCGTTTCTGAAGAAGAGAAATTTGTTAACATCGAGTATAGGTTTAAGTGTCAGGAAGTGATTTCTGAAAGTATTTGTATGGAGTGTAGCCATGTATGGAAGTGAAACATGGACGGTAAATAGTTTGGACAAGAAGAGAATTGAAGCTTTCGAAATGTGGTGCTACAGAAGAATGCTGAAGATTAGATGAGTAGATCATATAACTAATGAGGAAGTATTGAATAGGATTGGGGAGAAGAGGAGTTTGTGGCACAACTTGATCAGAAGAAGGGATCGGTTGGTAGGACATGTTCTGAGGCATCAAGGGATCACCAATTTAGTATTGGAGGGCAGCGTGGAGGGTAAAAATCGTAGGGGGAGACCAAGAGATGAATACACTAAGCAGATTCAGAAGGATGTAGGTTGCAGTAGGTGCTGGGAGATGAAGAAGCTTGCACAGGATAGAGTAGCATGGAGAGCTGCATCAAACCAGTCTCAGGACTGAAGACCACAACAACAAACAACAACATGTTTGTGACTATTACAGCGCCATCTATCACAAAGCGAAAAAAGTGGTCAACTAAAACATTCATATTTCTTTACGTACTATACGAATATGTAATAAAAATGGGGGTTACTATTTTTAAAAAAGCGGGTGATATCCGTTTGACCTATGGTAGCGAAATCTAGGGGGGCAACCATAACGCCATCTGGTTTCCCCCTTCAATATAGACAAGTTTCGTTCTTTGTAGTTTTTTTGTTTGACGCTTATTTCGTATGATATTTGGCCAGGTCACGATCAATGGACCACCCTGTATATGTTGGTGTCACCATAATGGTCGCAGTCATCTCCGAATACAGGTTCTCTAAACCTGCTCACCAATGTTTCGCGAGAACTACGTCATCTTTCTTCCAAGGATTACCGTTTATGTTCTCCGAATGTATCTGTAACACTTTCGCATGGCCTCTACCGATCTGTTACGGTACTAGAAGTGCGTCTCTGAATTGGATCGACGTCTGTTGCTGTGCCCGTATGATAAGGTCTCGAATTCAAACGCCGGCGCAATAACTTAATTTAGAATTGGGCGCACTAGCGTCTTGTATGCCATTTCCTTTATAGATGCACCGCTCTTTCTCAAAATCTCTGTAACAAATCTCAATCTTCCATTCCCCTTCCCTAATACTGAGGTAATTGTCCAATTTCACATCGCATCTTTTACCCCCAAATACTTGTACGATATGACATGCTCAAGAAGTTCACCATTAATCTTGTAATTAGATACTATACCATACTGTTCTTTCCCTCTGTTATGGGCATTATGTTACATTTATCCACATTTAAGGAGAGTTGCCGTACATTACGACCCTGTAAACCAGCAAGTTTGTTTGTCAAATTTGCCTTCGTCGCAGCGTATTTCTCAAACAAGCCTATACATGTACAAATAAAATTTGTCAGTTTGACCTCACTCAGAATCAGACGCTCTTCGTGTTTGAGAGTATTTTGACGAGAGTGAGAATGGCCACAAATGCATTGGCTTTGACACTATGATTGAAGAAGAAGTAGAAAAGTAGACGATGGACATGACTTAATTTGAGGGAGAGATTTACCCACGAAACCCTGCTAAAGGAAATACTACTCTGAGCCAAATGATTACATCATCTTTCTTCGAATGTACAATTAAACCTTTGATAGCTTGTGCTCTCGTAAAAGACCAAACTTATTTGTCAAATTCGCATTTATGTAACAACGGATACGTCAAACAAGTCCGTACACGTACCCGTAAAGTTTGTCAGTTTAACCTTACATTTCAAGTAGACGCTTTTCATGTATGCTGTATTTTGATATTAGTGCGAATGGCTACAAATACAGAGAAAGTATTTGTAGCATTGCCTCTGGCACTGTGTTTAATCGAGAAGAAGAAATAAGGCACTGTGTTTAACCAAGAAGAAGAAATAATCAAGGTACAGGTCAAGGGGATGGTTTAAAATGAGAGAGGAATATATATGATAACCTGTTAAACGAAGTGCTACACACAGAACCTGACGATTACATCAACTTTCTGCGGATAGACAATGAAACTTTCAATAACTTATTTAGAGTTACATCTCCCTTGCAGTGAAAAAGGAGGCATAAGTACGCGAAAATATATTCCCTTATACTTGGTGCTCTAATGACAGTTCATTAAAATGCCGCAACATGGAAAAATGTACCACACATCGTCCATGGAGAACTTCGACTTTTTTATTTCATTGCACTCCCACGTGTACGTTATGCATAGAAGGTTGATTTTCTACTTCGCCTATTCCTGCGTAATATTCAGCTGGGAAATATGCGACACCGCTGCAATTCTGGTAACTGCCAGTGCTATTTTGTTACGTGGTTACGAACCACTGGATGAATGTAAACTGGAAAATTTGCCCTCCATTTTAAGCAAAAGCTAGTTTTCCACGGATGTTACTGATTATGGCGTCGAATCTCCTAAACTACACTTTGTGATCAATAGTAACCGGTCACCTGGCTGAAAATGACTTACAAGTTCGTGACGCCCTCCATCGGTAACGCTGGAATTCACTATGGTGTTGGCCCACCCTTTGCCTTGATGACAGCTTCCACTCAAACGGGCATACCTCCAATCATATGCTGGAAGATTTCTTGGGGAATGGTAGCCAATTCTTCACGAAGTGCTGAGCTGAGGAGAGGTATCGATGTTGGTCAGTGAGACCTGGCACGAAGTTGGCGTTCCAAAACATCCCAAAGGTTTTCTATACAATTCAGGTCAGAACTGTGTGCAGGCTAGTCCATTACAGGGACGTTATTGTCATGTAACAACTCTGCTACAGGCTTTGCACTATGAACAGGTGAGTATTGGGACAAGGGCGGTATAGAACCACTCTGCATTGTTGCCAGATGTATCCAACAGGGCAGCGATGACGTCATCCAACATGGCGGATTTTGGCGGGAAGTTTGAATTTTTGTGGGAAGTAGGTCAATTGGACTACCTCCAATAACCTAACCCTCTTCCCTCCCAGAAAAATGGGGAGAATTTCAAATACAAACAAGATAATGCACCACATCCCAGTTATCTCTACTACGCAAAGTAAATGGCTGGAAGATAGCTAACTAGTACTAAACTAAGCCACTCGACCTCCACTTCCTCCTACGAACTGGGGCCAATTTTGAATTTTGGCAGTAAGAAAGGTCACTTGTGTTTTCACTACCAACCTAAGAAAATTTCCCGAAGATAGGTCACTTGTACTAACTTAAGTCATCCGAACACCAGCTCCTCCTACGAACTGGCGCCAAGTTTGAATTCCAACAGGATAATGCATCACACTGCTGTTATCTCTACTAAGCTAAGAAAATCGCCAGAATATACCTCACTTGGGCTACCTCCACTGACCTAAGTCACCTGACTGCCACTTATTCCTGTGGACTGGCGCCAAGTTTGAATTTTGGAGGTAAACAAAGGTCAGTTCCCGTATCCCTACTAAGTGAAGAAAATGGCGCGAAAGAAAGGACACTTGTACTAACCTCAGTCACCCAACCACCACCTCCTCCTAAGTATTCATAGTGAAAGGACTTGCACATAAGTCTTTATTTAATCATTTTCATCCAGTACGGCTATCCAGTGTGTTAACCACAAGTTCCAGACTCCAACTGACTTAGTACACAGCGCCACCGCCAGAGGGCGCTACCTTGACATCAGCTGATGATGCAAGTACCGTTATCCAAGATGGCGGCAAACAGTGTTTTCACCATGAGGAGGTCTAGTACATATAGACACCACCAGAGTGCATTACTGTGACGTCATCTGATTATGCAAGTACCATTATCCAAGGTGGCTATATTTTTTCTCCACTCAGATAACCAGAATTGATGGTGGTGATTCAGTCTTTGCTGAGCTGCTGTTGTCAAACCATCGTCATGTGTTCGATCATCGAGATGAATGTGAAGGATAGAGCAGCTTTCAATAGCTACATTACATTTAGACATTTGATGGAGGACTGTAGTCACAGTTCACTACATGAGATATGGAAGAGTATGATAATGGAGGAGTGTAGGAGGAATAAGTACAAGAATTCTGTTCAGCAGATTTCAGCAGTCCTGAGGGATGTAGTCAGAATGCACCTCATAACCAGCACATGCTCATGCACATGCGCAAAATACCGAGATATTCATCATGAAGCATTCACTCTCCCAAAACAGAAGAGACGTCCAGTTGACGTCATTTCGCTTCGGCGTAAGCATATTCGTATACTCGATATATACCATTGAAGATAAGCTGTTCACTCCCATCCTCGCGGTCATGATGAATGTGTTATATTGATGAGTTATTGGTGTTTGAGCAGGAAGAGTTTAACAGCTATGTTATTTGTAAGCATACAGGCGAACACTGACCCCATAGCCTCCTACATGGGGAATGGAAGTGCGCAATAATGCTCAAACATATGAAGACGAAGAATATGGTCCTGCAAATAAATGCTTTGCAGCGAGATGCTTTAAGGATGCATTACCCATCTCATGGATACATCTGCTACTGTTGAAACTGTCTGCCTTTTCTAAAGGCTTCATGTAAGCTCCCAGCCCACAAGAGATGACTGCCCCCGATCCAGCAGACCAAAGAACTGATCTAGTTCACGAGCTCACCGCTAGAGGGCACTTTGATAGGTCACACGATCATGCGATTCAGCCAATATGAACACAACATCATGATGACATAGGTGGATGGCATATAAGGAGGACTCAGCAGCTGCTCGATCTCTGTTCAGGTCAGACAGTCAGTCAAGATGAATCGTCAGTTACCACAGCAGCAGCAGAATAGGAGGAGGAAGCAGCAGAAAAGTAACTATCTATATCGCAAAATTATTATTATTTCTGTAGCAGCAGCAGTATATTGCGCTTATGAATATCCTTGTTTTTCTGCTAGCTGCACCCGTGACGTCAGCATCAGCAGGCTCCAACCTGTCAGGGTCCGCACACGTGGTGACCTCAGACTCTTCCAGGCAGGATCCCGTAGTGCAGCTTCTCACTATGTTGGAGCAGGATAGCGAGGTGCTAATATCAGTACCAGAGGCTCCATTTGAGGGATCTTCACGGTACTGGACTCCTTCGTACACGCCGTCCATTGATCATCGCACAAGAGACATGCAACCATCAGTGCAAGAACAGCAGGCTAACCATGCTGGTGTGAAAGTTGTGGATGAGAAGATACCAACCCCCAGTGCACTGCAGCCTTTACTACTCGCCTCACGCTATGTGTTAATACTTAGTGGTTCAAAACGTCTTCATGTAGGACTTGAAGTTTCGCAAGACGGTAACCTGTCAACTGTGGTAGTGCTCGAAAATGTGCCAAAAAACATTAAAGTGAGGTTTTCTGACTACGAATGGGATGAACTCTGTCATGTAAAAACATACAGCAAGAAGCATATGACTACCGAATATGCTCTGTCCCACTCCTACCAGGACATGTACTCCAGCATTAACTGGCTTCACAAATGTAGCATTCACATAGAAGATATAGATCATTGTTTTAGTACCTGTATAACTGCAGTGCCAAAGTTTTGTGCTATTCCTCAAATTCGTATTGGAAATGTTGAACTCAAATTTACTCATGGAATACCAGACTATTGCAATGCGCCAATAACATTATGAGATATATGTGCTGAATTTGAGGGATACAAGAAGCAGCTATTTTCCAAATACTGTACTGCTGTTGCACCATTTAAAAAAGAATAAAACGACTTTTTTGCCCATGCTGATGATAATTGTGGGCAACAGCCTTGCAGCGGTATATACACCGGTACCCATCAGATCACCGAAGTTAAGCACTGTCGGGCATGGCCGGCATTTGGATAGGTGACCATCTGGGCTGCCATGCGCTGTAGGCATTTTTCGGGGTGCACTCAGCCTCATGATGCCAATTGAGCAGCTACTCGACTGAACAGTAGCGTCTCCGGTCAAAGAAAACCATCATAATGACTGGGAGAGAGGTCTGCTGACCACACACCCCTCCTATCCACATCCTCAGCTGAGGATGATATGGCGGTCGGATGGTCCCGATGGGCCACTTGTGGCCTGAAGACAGAGTACTGATGATAATTGTAGATGTTGAATAAATAAATATATTTAAAATATTAAACTTGTGTTTATGTTTTTTTTATTTCTCTAGACAAAAATGTCACATATGTTAGTACACGTTAGTGCACTTTTATGAACATTAATGTATACGACACTCTTCCCTTGAAATATACCACTTGGAGTTCATTCTATCGTGTAGCTTTTGTAGCTCAGTTTGTAAGGTGACTGTGCTATAGTAGCTACACACATATTCGTTATCATACAAAAGCCTATTGCACACCAGTACCTAACACAGTAGGTATCATGGCAGGCTGGGTGAAGCACTCTCGCTACAAGGACTTTGTTGTACGTGAGTGCTCCTGTGATGATGACGAAGACCAGAAGACCAATAAGAAGAATGGAGTACTCCTTCCTGACAGCAGTATCGTAGGCAATGATCCATTGACGAAGTATTATACTTAGTCCTAGAGGATGAGTGATATGTTCGCATTTGAGCATCAGGTTTACAAATTGTGTGTTTCTGGAACGGAAATGACTATGTCTAGTCGTAAGGAGGGCATGGATTTGATTTGGAGTACTGTTCAAATGGTTCAAAAGGCTCTGGGCACTATGGGACTTAACATCTGAGGTCATCAGTCCCCTAGAACTTAGAACTACTTAAACCTAACTAACCTAATGACATCACACACATTCATGCCCAAGGCAGGATTTCAACCTGCGACCATAGCAATCGAGCGGTTCCAGACTGAAGCGCCTAGAACCGCTCGGCCACCGCGGCCGACTTTGCAGTACTGTGATAGCAAAGGGAAGAGTATGTCAAGTCATAATAAAAGTACTGATATTTATACTTCCAGAGCCAGTGCCAACAGTACGGTGTATTTGCAATACTTGGCTCATTGTCAAATGACATTCAATTGAGACCGCGATCATAAGATGGGCAGCTTTCGTGATCAAGTTGAAATTTGAGAAGATTGTGTATGGGGGTTCGTTTGTGCTGGACCATTATTCCCTCCCATGTAAATTGTTCAGTTCACTGCTTCTGCATATTTCGCACCTTTATTTAGTTGAGAGAAGATCAAGTGTGGTTTGAGCATCTGTCATGTGGAAGACATGGTTGCCTGTTCTCTAGACATGAGAAAGACCATGTTGTTCTGGCGATCGGTATGATGCTGCCTAGTGCTTGATATAGAGAAGTACCACGGTAATGATATAATATTATGGCAGACGATGCGGAAATACGTATGTTCTTGTAATCCCCAAGTCTGGAGATGTCTATAGAAACGCAAGCAAGCAAGCATGTCTGGACCAGAAACAGTAGCGCATTTGTACCGAGGGGGAAACGAGCCCGTCTTTGCACAATATTTCTGAAAGTGACTTCGATTCACTGAGGACATTCTGATGTAGAAGGGGTGATTTTGTATGGTGTAGGATACAAATTGTATGTTTACTACATCGACACGATACGCATTGATATATTGCTGAGTTGGTGATCGGTTTCACGCACTAATGTTCAAGCTCCTGGCCCCAGTGGGAGGAGAGTGTAAATGAGTAGTTATCTTTACATATTTGAATATATGTATGGCACTTTGCGAGGTTTAGTAGTCAGAGCAATATGGCTATCAGTGTAAAATAGTTTACTGCGGCTGAATGTCACATGTGTAGAAAGAGAGAAAAGGTGAATGGTGCTTCCCTAGGACTGAGGAGCATCGTGACAAAGTCGGTGTGAGTGAGGCATACGATAATTTTTTTTCAGGTGCTGTACAGACATAAAAGATAATTGCACTGCGTGTGTAAAATGTGTATATATTGCATTGTAAAGTTACTGTGGCTTATGTGGTGCAAAATGTGTATATATTGCATTGTAAAGTTAGCGTGGTTTATGTTGTGGCATGACTAGAGAGGATGACTGTGTGTCCTATCATGAGGGTCATATAGATTCAGCACATGGATAACGGCGTAAGATTTTTTATGTTGAAAATTATGTGCGCTATAGATAGTGAGATTGGTTCCAGAAGGACAGCCATCAAGAGGAGGTATTAAGTGTACATCGATTGGTGTCAGAATGTAGCAATAATAGTAATATTTAATTGAAGTTACAGTGGTAGATATGTTCCTGGCTTACAACATCCCTGTGAATCTGGTACGTATTTGATGATCTATAGACAAGTTTACGTGTTTAACTGTCAGTGCACTTTAGCGATCTGTGCAAAATAATTTTACCGCTGAAAGTCCCAGAAAAAAGATGGGGATGGTGCCTGGATACCGGCGGCATCAGTAATTCGGCCAGTAAATTCAATAAGAGCGAATCAAAATGGTTGATTCATTCATATCCTTTGTGCTGGGATATAGGAGCCTCTACATAGCTGTGAGAACACTTGCGTATGTTGAGATCAGGAAGGGTAGCATGTGATGGAATGGATACCACGTTAGGCCCTCGATGAAGACTGCATTCGACGTTATTGTGAGTTATTTTCGTAAACAGGTTCTCTTAGGGCAGGAATTTTCGTGCATACAAGCCGAGACAACACGAAAACTCCTACGAAAGCGCATGTTAAGTACACTACTGGCCATTAAAATTGCTACACCACGAAGATGACATGGTACAGACGCGAAATTTAACCGACAGGAAGAAGATGCTGCGATATGCAAATGATTAGCTTTTCAGAGCATTCACACAAGGTTGGCGCCGGTGGCGAAACATACAATGTGCTGACGTGAGGAAAGTTTCCAACCGATTTCTCACACACAAACAGCAGTTGACCGACGTTGCCTGGTGAAACGTTGTTGTGATACCTCGTGTAAGGAGGAGAAATACGTACCGTCACGTTTCCGACTTAGATAAAGGTCAGATTGTAGCCTATCGTGATTGCGGTTTATCGTATCACGACATTGCTGCTCGCGTTGGTCGAGATCCAATGACTGTTAGCAGAATAAGGAATCGGTGGGTTCAGGAGGGTAATACGGAACGCCGTACTGGATCCCAACGGCCTCGTATCACTAGCAGTCGAGATGACAGGCATCTTATCCGCATAGCTAAACGGATCGTGCAGCCACGTCTCGATCCCTGAGTCAACAGATGGGGTCGTTTTCAAGGCAACAACCATCTGCACGAACAGTTCGACGACGTTTGAGGCAGCATGGACTATCAGCTCGGATAGCATGGCTGCGGTTACCCTTGACACTGCATCACAGACATGAGCGCCTGCGATGGTGTATTCAACGACGAACCTGGGTGTACGAATGGCAAAACGTCATTTTTTCGGGTAAATCCAGGTTTTGTTTACAGCATCATGATGGTCGCATCCGTGTTTGGCGATATCGAGTTGAACACACATTGGAAGCGTGTATTCGTCATCGCCATACTGGCGTATCACCTGGCTTGATGGCATGGGGTGCCATTGGTTACACGTCTCGGTCACCTCTTGTTCGCATTGACGGCACTTTGAACAGTCGACATTACATTTCAGATGTGTTACGACCCTTGGCTCTACCCTTCATTCGATCCCTGCGAAACCCTACATTTCAGCAGGATAAGGCACGAACGCATGATGCAGGTCCTGTACGGGCCTTTCTGGATACAGAAAATGTTCGACTGCTGCCCTGGCCAGCACATTCTCCAGATCTCTCACCAATTGAAACGTCTGGTCAATGGTGGCCGACCAACTGGCTCGTCACAATACGCCAGTCACTACTGTTGATGAATTGTGGTATCGTGTTGAAGCTGCATGGGCAGCTGTACCTGTACACGCCATCCAAGCTCTGTTTGACTCAATGCCCAGGCGTATTAAGGCCGTTATTACGGCCAGAGGTGGTTGTTCTGGGTACTGATTTCTCAGGATCTCTGCACTCAAATTTCGTGAAAATGTAATCACATATCAGTTCTAGTATAATATTTTTGTCCAATGAATACCCGTTTATCATCTGCGTTTCTACTTTGTGTAGCAATTTTAATGGCCAGTAGTGTATTTCTTGGGGACTAAGCAATTTACTGGAGTTCGATTTGGTTATTATTTTACATAGCAATGTGGCTTCAGTATAACATTGAGAACGTTGCTAGGTGCACTTGCGATGGTAAGTAGTTACGCGCGGCGAAGCGTCATTCAAAAGTCACGCATAGTTCGTTAGAACCGCTAAGGAGAAAGCAGCTTGTGCTGTTCTGGAATGGATTTCTGCAACGTCTTCGGACTGCAGTTAGAGCGAGGGTAGCAACGAACCCACGTGCGCGGCCCTGCTTGGATCGTCTGTACTCTGTAAATAAGTCTTCACCCCCGTCCGATCGCGTCATCAACGCCGCCTAGATACAACTTTCACCTGCGTTCGGCGGCGGCTCGCATCTGCGCTCCCGCCCGATTACATCAGCACGTGTGTCTAGGTGAACACGTATTTAGATAGGAATTTCTGAGAAATGAAGTATGAATGAGATGTCACCGCCTCATTCTTGCAGGACCCGGGCAGGGGCCTGTGTGTGGTTTGACAGCTGACGGCTGCACCACTTCATTGGGGTTGCCTGTGTGCTCTACTGGACAGGGGTTGGTGGAGGGTGCTTGCGCCTTTTGATTGCATTATTTTGCGAGCAGGTCTGTAGGCTGTGCTAAGAGTTATTTGGACAGTTTACAATACTGAGCGTGTCTACACATCACTGTGCTGCATTATTTAGAAGGAGTCTGCATGTCTGTACTTAAATTATTTGGGCAAATTAGGAGTTGTTTCCGTGTCTGGAGAGCGTTATTTAGGAGTAGTTTACAGATCTGTGGGCTGTGTGGCATGACCCCAAGCATGTCTTTTGTATCAGTGTGATAAAATGTTCCAAAATAAGTAGAGTGCACTGCTTCCTTACTCTCCCCAGCAGCCCAGCGCAGCCTGAGTCATTTTCCCGCCATTTTCCCCCTACAGACTGCCCAAGCTGTTATATTGAATGGACCCATTTTCTTCTGTGGATGCAGGGTTAATTCAAAGGTGTAACCCAAGCATCATACGTTGGCCAATTCGTTGTAGCCCTAATACAGCAGGATATGTTGTTGTTGAATCATCTTGATTTCCCCATAAAATGTTTTCCAATCATCAGCATTAAATACTTTACTCTTTGTTATTTTCACAGTATCTGATTCATAGTATTTTCTGTACAGACGAAGACGTACTTCAACATATAAGTCAAGTTGCTGCTGGTGACGAACCAGGTCCACAAGATTTATCACCTTCGACGAAGACTTCAGTTTTTTTGAAGCGGAAACAGAGTGGGAAGAAGACGTCGTTACGGCTTCTGCAGAACAACCTCAAGAACCAAGTGCAGCGTTGACAGCAGGTAACGTTGGTGGAAATGCTGGAAGTTTAGCTCAAAGTGGAAATGAACTTGTTATATTTAAAAGTGTATCAACGATCGTACATTCATTTATGGAATATCATTAAATTTGAATTGGAATTAAGTACTTAGGTAATTGATACGTTAGATGCGCGATGTTGGTGTCACATGTGTTCCGTTACATTCGCTAGCATATTTCCAGAAGACTATCTGTGGCACCTGCAGTCTCTACACGCGCGGCACACGCCGTTATTGAAGCGTGAGGGAAAAAGCAGCAATATGTACTAGGCCACATGGCGAACAAAATGTATGCAGCCATCTTGAATAACGGTACTTGCGTCATCACCCGACGTCACAGTAGTGCCCTCTGGCGGTGACGAAATGTACTAAGTCAGTTGGACTCTGGAGCTCATGGTGAACACACTGGGTGCCGTCATCTTGAATTACGGTACTTGTGTCATCACCTGACATCATGAGAGCGCCCTTTGCTGGTAGCGATGTGTACTAAGCCAGTTGGGATCTGGACCCAGAGGCGAACACATCTGCATGAAATTGGTTAAATAATAAAGAAAAGTCCTTTTTCCCACCAATCGCTAGTAGGAGGAGGTGAGGTTAGTGCAAGTGCCCTTTCTTTCGCATCATTACCTTAGATTGTCAGCGAAACCCCAAGTGACCTGTCTTCCCGCCAAAATTCAAACTTGGCGCCAGTTCATAGGAGGAAGTGGCGGTCGGGTGACTTAGGTTAGCCAAAGTCACCTATCTTTCCTCGATTTTCTTTGCTTAGTAGAGATAAACGAGGTGTGACGCATTATCATGTTGGAATTTGAACTTCCCGCCATTTTTCTGGGGGGGGGGGTGTGGAACTTTCCCGCCAAAATTCAAACTCCCGGCCTTCTTGAATGACGTCGTCGCCGCCATCTTGGGTGACGTCATCGCCGCCATCTTGGGTGACGCCATCTCCACCATGTTGGATGACGCCATCACCTCCATCTTCGATAACGGTACTTTCGTGTAATACCCCTGTTGCCCCAATACTAACGAGAGTTGTAGCTTATCGCACCCCAGACCATAAGATCTAGGATGGGGCCAGTGTGTCTTGAACTAATGCACTCTACGAGACAGCGCTCGCCAGTTCTATGTCGTACGAGCAGACGACCATCACTTGCATGCAGGCAGAATCTCACTTCATCGTTGTATACCACGGGACACCATTCCGTCCTCTGACGGCACCAGTCGAGCCGTGCACATTGACGCTGTGGCATGAGTGAAACACGGGTTAGAGACGTGTGTGCCCAAAATCTGTTAATAACCAGTTCGCAGTAGTTCGTGTTGAAATGTGAGGGCTTACAAGCCCTCTTATCTGTGCAGTGGTGACTGTATCTGCTACTGCTGCCCTACCAATACGGCGATCCTGGCGGGCGTCTGTGGTGCGTGGGCACCTGAAACCTCATCTGCGGATGTGACCACTGGTACCAGTATCGTTGCACAACTCATGCAGCATGTACAACTTGTGTGGAAATTTTCCGAAAGGACCATCCTGCCACTCGAAAGCCCACACTTTCCCCTTTCAGACTCGCTCCGTTGTCTGTAGGGAGCACGAGTACGTCGCCGTGGCATGGCTGCCTCTTGCTTCAAGCGTTTGCGCTACACTGAGTCTTCTGGATGAGAGCATTCCCTGTTAATGAATGGACACAGATGGTGCTCTGGTAGCTATGCCACTGTGCTATCGCCGGCCGGATTGGCGGAGCGGTTCTAGGCGCTACAGTCTGGAACCGCGCGACCGCTACGGTCGCAGGTTCGAATCCTGCCTCGCGCGTGGATGTGTGTGATGTCCTTAGGTTAGTTACGTTTAAGTAGTTCTAAGTTCTAGGGGACTGATGACCTCAGAAGTTAAGTCCTGTAGTTTTCAGAGCCATTTATTGAACCACTGTGCTATTGTTGGTGGACGACGTTGAAGCCATTATTAGTACATCCACTATCACCCAGGTGGCATATACCGCCATCAGATCAAAATCGATGACGTCTTTCCAGGTCTATTAATTTTTTCGGTCAGTGTATTATGCAATGCTCACAGATACAACGCACATCGCTAAGGAAACATGACGTATTAACAAGAGAAAATAAAAAATAAATAGAACTCAACACAGACTGGGATGCACATATCTGGAAATTAAGAGTGTTTATGCAACCACAGATGCACACGGTACAATGTCGTAGAAAAAAAAAGTTTTATTTATTTGAGGATCTTCATGACGTAATAAAACTGGAGCACTTGTAGTATGGGGCACCTTCAATTTCACAACGTTTTGGAAGAAGTGGGTTTGCTGTGCTTCAAAGAAACTGCAACAAAAAAATGGTTGGCATCTCCTTCTACTTTCTGATAGGGATATCCTTGACGCCGATCCGACATAAGGAGCTGAATCATAGTTTTCTCGTTTTCGTACCAAGATAGTCATAAGCTTCCTCCTGCCTGAAATTATCGAAACCATGGGATGCACCCGATTGTTGGTCGGATCGTAGCGCAGTGTTGACCATTAGACAGTTTGAATGGCGTAGATTCAGTGCTTATTTTTCCTCGGCTAGTTGTCGCATCCGTAACTTGAAATCGGAGGTTGGTATAGATTGACGCTCATTACAGGGCCTCCTTCGCTGACTGGTCGACTTCGTCACCGTAGACAAATCCTACATGAACCAGAGCCTGTATAAAGGAGGCTCTCGTACCTACTCGTTTATTTAGGCATGATTAGAGTTGCGAAAACACCGTAGACTGTAGACTACCACAAGTAAGCGTAGACTACGGTAGGTTTCCTGGTAGCTTTGGTCATCTAAGATCGTAAACGCGTTACCTGTAAATTAGGTGTGTTGCGTACCTGTCAGGCGTTACCTCATTTCGATCACTTTGTTTGCGTATGCAGTGTGTTTATGTTCCACTAGAAAACAGAGGTGGTGAACCGTCAAAAAACTGAATGAGGTTATATAAAGAGCCACGCAACATTTTTGTTCTACATAGTTATCCTCTTTTCTGTTATTTAAAAATAAACAATATTTTTATACAAATTGAAATTGTCAACATATAGTTCTGGTTTTATTCGCAAATTGATGATTTGTGAGGTGGAACAGAGGGATGTTGTAGTAAAAATAATTATAACAAAAAACAATACAGATTTATCACATAGCGCTAGGAAATATAATTTCCTCAAAAAAAGTGTAAAATAAAAAAACGGAAAACAAGGGATTTCACATTTATTACACATTTTTTGGGTTTTCGGAAGGCTTATGACACTGTACCACACAAGCGGCTTGTAGTGAATTTGCGTGCTTAAGGAATATCGTATCAGTTATGTGACTGGATTTGTGATTTCCTGGCGTAGGTTCGAGTCCTCCCTCGGGCGTGGGTGTGTGTGTTTGTCCTTAGGATAATTTAGGTTAAGTATTGTGTAAGCTTAGGGACTGATGACCTTAGCAGTTAAGTCCCATAAGATTTCAGACACAATTTTTTTGTGATTTCCTGCCAGATATGTCATAGTTCGTAGTAATTCACGGAAAGTCATCGAGTAAAACAGAAGTGACTTCTGGCGTTCACCAAGGTAGTGTTATAGCCCTTAGCTCTTCCTTATCTATAAAACGATTTGGGAGACAATCTGAACAGCCGTCTTCAGTTATTTGTAGATGAGGCTGTCGTTTATCGACTAGTAAAGTCATCAGAATATCAAAATAAGTTGGAAAACGAGCTAGAAAAGATATCTGTATGGTGCGAAAATTGGCAGTTGACCCTAAATAAAGAAAAGTCTGAGGTCATCCAGGTGAGTGCTGAAAGGAATCCGTTAAACTCCGGTTACACGATAAATCAGTCAAATCTAAAGGTCGTAAAGTCAACTAAATACCTAGGAATTACAATTATGATCAACTTAAATTGGAGGGAACACATAGAAAATGTTGTGGGGAAGGCTAACCTGGCCAAGCGGTTCTAGGCGCTTCAGTCCGGAACAGCGCTGCTGCTGCGGTCGCAGGTTCGAATCCTGCCTCGGGCATGGAAGTGAGTGATGTCTTTAGGTTAGTTAGGTTTAAGTAGTTCTAAGTCTAGGGGACTGATGATCACAGATGTTAAGTCCCACAGTGCTCAGAGCCATTTGACCCATTTTGAAGGCTAATCAAAGACTGCATTTTATTGGCAGGACACTTAGAAAATGTAACACATCTACTAAAGAGACTGCCGTTTTTTTTAGAATACTGCTGCGCGGTGTGGAATCTTTACCAGATAGGATTGACGGAGTACATCGAAAAAGTTCAAAGATGGGCATCACGTTTTGTATTATCGCGAAATAGGGGAGAGAGTGTCACAGAAATAATACAGGATTTGGGGTGGCGATCATTAAGGGGTGGCGATCATTGAAATAAAGGCTTTTTCGTTGCGGCGGAACCTTCTCACGAAATTTCAATGACCAACTTTCTCCTCTGCATGCGAAAATATTTTGTTGACGCCGACCTACAAAGGGAGAAACGATCACCATAATAAAATTAGGGAAAGCAGAGCTCGCACGTAAAGATATGGTGGAGGTGGTTCGATGAACCCTCGGCCAGGCACTTAAATGTGATTTGCAGAGTATCCAAGTAGAAGAAAAACACAGTTTATATGCAGATGTTATGTGTTCCCGAAAGAACAGATACCACTGATGACCGTGCAGCTTCTCTAGAATGAAATGATGGTATCTGTTCTTTCGGGAACAGATACTACCTTTATGTATAGTTAAAATATGGTTATCCGGCCACTGACCTTCTTGTGCGAACGCACACGCTATGCCCCAACTCGTACGGGACTTGGTAGATTAATCTGCCACGAGAAATGAGTATGTTGAGCAAACATCTATTAGACGCACTACGAAATGGTGTGGACATGGGAATGTGGGTCTCGCGGGAAGCTTGCGAGGGATAAGTCCCTGCAGGCGCACTATCCTCTGTGCCCTCGGTGGCTAAGATGGATGGAGGGTTTGCCATAAAGCAGGAGATCTCGGGTTCGAGTCTCGGTGTTTGCCATGTAAGCAGGAGATCCCGCGTTCGAGTCCCGGTCGGGGCACACATTTTCAACATGTCCCCAAAGATGTATATCTACGCCTGTTCGCAGCTAGGTTGTCGATTTAATTATCATTTCAAGAAAAACATAGCTTACATAAAACATATTTCTGTTATTCATATACAACTTTCACATTTATGAATAATAACAGGAAATCTTCTCTTTGATCATGATGGAGAACATTTCATTGAGTATAAAAAACAAGAACAACAATATAGACTTCTTTATGTTTTCGCAAGTAAAATGTACTTGCATCGAAACTAATTGCTTTGATTACATGAAAGAGCACAAGTTAAGTGTTCGCTATGAAATGCAAACAATATTTTGTTCAAAAAAATGGTTCAAATGGCTCTGAGCACTATGGGACTTAACTTCTGAGGTCATCAGTCCCCTAGAACTTAGAACTACTTAAACCTAACTAACCTAAGGACATCACACACGTCCATGCCCGAGGCAGGATTCGAACCTGCGACCGTAGCGGTCGCGCGGTTCCAGACTGCAGCGCCTAGAACCGCTCGGCCACTCCTGCCGGCTAATATTTTGTAAGGATATATAATACACCATGGACTAACACCGAATGACATGCGGTTCTAATTATATGCAAAAGAAACAAACAAATAAAACACAAAGAGATGTCGTCGGCTCCCGATTTCTCTCACACACATTTATTTATGTTTCTCTTCCTACCAATACTTCCGGCAAAGCTACCATTTACTAGGTCGTTAATGTACTGCACCGAAAAGACCGCCCATAGTTTTGGGGGAGAGCGCATGTCTAACCATGATTCTCGTATTGCAGTACTCGAATACTCAGTTTACTGTTCCACTTTAGGTTTTCAATAGATTACAATACGCTTTTCGGGTCCAACACTATAGGAAGGTTCTTGAACCACGCATGACCACCAAAATTGAGAGCCTTTCGAATCGCTATTGCCTCTGTGGTAAAAACTGAACAATATTGGGACAGATGAAACAGCTTGGAATATTTTAACTCAATGTAAGCATTGAAACCGAAAGAGTTCAGTGCCCGCCACCTCGCCCGGAGCTGTGTGCACAGTGGAGGTGACTTCCTGCCTACGTCCGCGCCTTCTCCGCGAGTATCGCCTCAGCTGACACGGCGGCCCACGTGTGGAGGGCGTTCTGCGAAGTGGCCGCTTCCTCCTTGCTCGCCGGTTTCGCAATGCGCCCGCCTATTCATTACAACCGGCTGTCCGCACCGCGATTCACAGCCGTCAGTGAACGCGGTCCGCGATGGTGCGGAAGAGCAACACTCCGATCTCTGTCGATACCAAGGTATGTGCGCCTACCGGCCTAGCGCGTCTCTGCCTACAACTGAATAGCGTATTTCCAAAATAACTTTTCTCCAAAAAGGAACGTTTTCAACAAACACAAATTTTAAATAATCCACTTAATTTTCATTCCTGAAGCATAGTTTTTGACACTTGGCGACACTTTATAAGCTTTCTATGTAGTTTATCTATATGTGGAATAATGAATACTCTTTTTCAAAAGCTCTCTCCTCGTGTAACGTGTCCATAACATATCGTATTCAACTGCTGAACAATATCGACTGTTACTTGTTATTTGGGACTGTACTGCGCTTGTGAACAGTGTCTTGAAACAAAACTTAAATCTTCATCTACATCTACGTGATTGCTCTGCTGTTCACAATAAAGTGCCTGTCAGAGGGTTCAATGAACCACATTCAAGCTGTCTCTCTACCGTTCCATTCTAGAACGGCGAGCGGGAAAAACGAGCACTTAAATTTTTCTTTGGGAGCCCTGTTTCCTCTTTCTTTATCATGATGATCATTTCTCCCTGAAATCTTAGTGAAATGCTGAATTTGCAATAATGATAATAAATCTAATTAAATCCCAAAAGAAACTACTTGTGTACTCGGTGAGAACTATTCAACTGAAACTCAAAACCAGGCCGCCTTCTGCCCGTGGGAAAGTTCGCCGGTATTACACTACTGGACAGGAAGAAGATGCTGTGATATGTAAATGATTAGCTTTTCAGAGCATTCACACAACGTTGCCGCCGGTGGCGACACCTACAACGTGCTGATGTGAGGAAAGTTCCCAACCGATTTCTCATACACAAAGAGCAGTTGACCGGCGTTGCCTGGTGAAACGTTGTTGTGATGCCTCGTGTAAGGAGGAGAAATGCGTACCATCACGTTTCCACTTTGATAAAGGTCGGATAGTAGCCTATCGCGATTGCGGTTTATCGTATCGCAACGTTGCTGCTCGCGTTGGTCGATATCCAACGACTGTTAGCAGAATATTGAATCGGTGGGTTCAGAGGGGTAATATGGAACGCCATGCTGGATCCCAACGGCCTCGTATTACTAGCAGTCGAGATGACAGGCATCTTATCTGCATGGCTGTAACGGATAGTGCAGCCACGTCTCGATCCCTGAGTCAACAGGTGGAGACGTTTGCAAGACGACAACCATCTGCACGAACAGTTCGACGACGTTTGAGGCAGCATGGACTATCAGCTCGGATAGCATGGCTGCGGTTACTCTTGACGCTGCATCACAGACAGGAGCGCCTGCGATGGTGTACTCACCGACGAACCTGGGTGCACGAATGGCTAAACGTCATTTTTTGGGGTGAATCCAGGTTCTGTTTACAGCTTCATGATGGTCGCATCCGTGTTTGGCGACATCGTGGTGGACGCACATTGGAAGCGTGTATTCGTCATCGCCATACTGGCGTATCACCTGGCTTGATGGTATGGGGTGCCATTGGTTACACGTCTCGGTCACCTCTTGTTCGCATTGACGGCACTTCGAACAGTCGACGTTACATGTCAGATGTGTTACGACCCGTGGCTCTACCCTTCATTCGATCCCTGCAAAACCCTACATTTCAGCAGGATAATGCACGACCGCATGTTGCAGGTCCTGTACAGGCCTTTCTGGGTACAGAAAATGTTCGACTGCTGCCCTGGCCAGCACATTCTCCAGATCTCTCACCAACTGAAAACGTCTGGTCAA
Organism: Schistocerca piceifrons; assembly: GCF_021461385.2. Classification (NCBI taxonomy): domain Eukaryota; kingdom Metazoa; phylum Arthropoda; class Insecta; order Orthoptera; family Acrididae; genus Schistocerca; species Schistocerca piceifrons. The sequence goes on from NC_060139.1 coordinate 187,240,120, forward strand.
TGGTGGCCGAGCAACTGGCTCGTCACAATACGCCAATCACTACTCTTGATTAACTGTGGTATCGTGTTGAAGCTGCATGGGCAGCTGCACCTGTACACGCCATCCAAGCTCTGTTTGACTCAATGCCCAGGCATATCAAGGCCGTTGTTACGGCCAGAGGTGGTTGTTCTGGGTACTGATTTCTCAGGATCTATGCACCCAAATTGCGTGAAAATGTAATCACATGTCAGTTCTAGTGTAATATATTTGTCCAATGAATACCTGTTTATCATCTCCATTTCTTCTTGGTGTAGCAATTTTGATGGCCAGTAGTGTAATTTTGACAGCAGGTTGAGTGGACATGGGGCCGTTCTAGAGGGACTGGAAAGAGGAATAATCCCCTCCCCTATCCGGAATTGAACCCGAGGTGTCCAGGCTCAGGGAGACGTAGTGCTCTACCCGCTAGATCACCATTGCCACATAGCAGTTCAAACACTATTTAAATGCTACCACCATTTGACTGCAATAATTTTTATTTTATTGTTATGCAATCTAGATTTCGGCCTTAGGGCATTTTCAAAGACATCAGACTGGTATGAAATACAAGTCCTTGGTGAAAAAGCGTATCTGGTCGTATAGGCCAGATCTGTCATACTCATTAGTAAAAGTGTAAACATTCTAAAACGCCTAAATGTATCGCAGACTCACTTTCGGACCCTACAGCACAGCTGTTATATTAAACTGCTAACCAATATACAGGTATTTACCCAGGAAAATCTCCAAACAGCCGTATGTTTTTAGAAGTCATTTTATTTTGATGACAACCAGTTTCGGCATCTCAGTAATGTCATCTTCAGGCCTCTATCCACTCCATGTTCAGACAATCAGATGTATCGATACTTGCATACTGTAGCCATCAATATATGGATTCTGTGAATTCGCTTTTGGAGTGTATACTTCGGCGAGTTGCCAATTGTTGTCAAGTCGTCGAAGTAAACACTCTAAAAGCGAAGATTATGTTCGTTTCTCACATCTTTTAACTTTTGGCTACCCACCCCTGATAGCCTATGCGACTGGCATAGTATACAAGTACATCTAAACTAGAGGTTCCAGATGTAAACCCTAAACTGCACTAAGCGTAAACGTTTTCTTTGCTTTTATGTTCAAATGGTTCAAAGGGCTCTGAGCACTATGGGACTTAACACTTAGAACTACTGAAACCTAACTAACCTAAGGACAACACACAACACCCAGTCATCATGCTTTTATGTCTTTCAATCGTCACTGACAACCACCTCTTCCATTCTGCCTGCACCCTCTCGCCGTTTCATACAATAATAAACATTAGTCGTGACACTTAAACTACCTGTTACTGTCGCTTCTGTGAGCGCCTTTCTCATGACCAGGAAAGACCGCTGTTTACTAATAGTAAGGGTCGCCATTACAAATCTGAAATAAAATTTTTGGACCATTACCTGCGCAGACTGTATATACACTAAAAGTGTCGAAGTGACCAGGGAGTTCTTTTGTTCTTACTGAATGGGACCATTTAGGTAACCACTGTTACAGATTTTACCATCGCTTGAAGTAATGACAAGCGGAAAGGTCAGTTATCCACGGTTGCAAGTGTTGACTAGTATAGGCTGTTCCGAAATTATAAACAGCTCATGTTAAAATATAAAATGCTGCTTAAACCCCGAACTCGCATGTATAAAATAGCTTCAAATGTCTGAGTTCTTTATAAATGAGTTGCTGTGTTAAATATTTGATGTTATGCTTGTAAAAACTTTATGGATGAAGATGCAAATAATAATTATGTTGGTTTTATTCACCCATATAATGATGAAAAAATCAAAACTACAACTGATAAACCAAAAAAGTGATAACCCCATTATATGTTCATGTAAGGCCTTTTTGTCGTAGTGCATAATGTCAAACAGTTAATTTTAGGCTTGATAGTAACACGTTATTGATCTGCAATTTAGTAATAAAACATTGTTCAAATATTGCGATAGCATTTCTGTTGTTTATGTTATGGGTGTGTTGCAAAATACAAAAGCGTTTAAATGTACTAAAAAAGAAAAGCTAGTTTCTTTTGCATCTCAATACAGATCACGTCATATCTTCGGAAGTATGTGTTACACTGTGATATAATTTTGCAAGTGCAGTGCATGTGCATACTGGCTGCAAAATGTATTGTCGGTAGAGTTACTAGTAAGGAAGTAGACACTCAAAACGTCATGCCTAATGCATAAATTTTACTGCGTGAATAGCGAAAATATAGTAAGAGATAAACTTTCTTCCTTTCATTATTTTTTCAGTGTAGTCAGCGAGAAATAGTTTCGGAAAGGTTTTACATTTTGTGTGAAGTTTATTGGAAGTCGCTAAGTCCTCTCATTCGCAAATGTTGGATGAATATAGTCTGGGTAACTTTTTCGCTTTGAGTTTCGCTGTCTCAAGAAATACAGGGAGTCAATAACTGAAGCTTCGTTTTCAAAGCGCTTAGAAAGAGAACCACTGATTTGAACAGCAAATTTTTAACGCAGAGGAAAATGACATGGAATAAAAATAAGAAAAAAATTTAACGAAAATTTGACACGCACACCAACAGACGGGGGACACACAGCTGTTCCTCAGTTTGCTTCTCAGACGTCCACCAGCATGACTATCCCCATGAAGGATCGCCTGCTGCTGACAAAGCTCTTTTGCAAGAGCGGTGAGTGGACGGTAGTAGCTCTGCAGAAGTTCCGGACACTCAACAGTGTGAAAAAAAGCTTTGTTCCGATGGCTGTTAAGGGTATGGAGTATATGATTATAAAATTTGAAAACTCAGGTTTTTCGAAGTGCAGTGTGGCAGAGGGAGGAAAGCAGTTGACACAACTTCTGTCGAAGATGTGCCCACAGCATTGCAGGATGAGTCGAGTGGTGGTGTGCAAACACGCAGTGCACGGGGAATTGCCCGTACGTTGGACATGGCTGCGAGAACAGTGCATAAAATCCTACGAAGCATCCTGCCTTTTTATCCATACAAAATCACTCATCTTCAGGAGTTGCGCCTGCTGACCCGCCAGACAAACGTTCTCTCTGGAATTTCTTGCCCGCATGGAAGCAGGCAGTGAAAGGCCGTACAGCATTCTACGCAGAGACGAAGCCATTTCCATCTCCAAGGACACGAAAATTTTCAGAACATTTGTCGTATGTCCGATATCGATTTCGGCCGTCAATTCATCCAGTGTTGCTTGTCTGTTAGCACTGACAACTCTACGTAAACGCTGCTACTCTCGATCGTTAAGTGAAGGTCGTCGGCCGCTGCGTTGTCCGTGGTGAGAGGTATTCTCGGCACACTCTTGACATTGTGGATCGCGGAATATTGAATTCCGTAACGATATCGGACCTGGAATGACACATTCGTCTAGCTCCAACTATCATTCCCCGTTCAAAGTCTGTTAATTCCGTCGTGTGGCCATAATCACGTCGGAAACTTTTTCACATGAATCACCTGGGTACGAATAACAGCTCAGCCAATGCACTGCCCTTTTATACGTTGTGTACGCAATACGACCGCCATTTGCCTGTGTGCATATCGTTATCACATGAATTTTGTCACATCACTGTATACAGGGTGTAAATTTTAAGTTGACAAACCAGAATATCTCGAAAAATAAGCTTCACACGAAAAAATGGGTAGAATCCAAAGTTGATTATTTTCGAGGGGGACATTTGTTGGTGTTAAAATTAGCCCGCCACCCACGCCTTCGGGGGTTGGGGCGGGACGCAACTTTAAAATTTCAAATGAGAACCTCCATTTTTTATTGCAGAATCAGATTCTACGTAAAAAACTACGTACATTTTGTCTTAAACATTTGTTTTGATTCTTGGTGTTTGGTGCTGTTTGTTGTTGTTGTTGTCTTCAGTCCTGCGACTGGTTTGATGCAGCTCTCCATGCTACTCTATCCTGAGCAAGCTTCTTCATCTCTCAGTACTTACTGCAACCTACATCCTTCTGAATCTGCTTAGTGTATTCATCTCTTGGTCTCCCTCTACAATTTTTACCCGCCACGCTGCCCTCCAATGCTAAATTTGTGATCCCTGGATGCCTCAGAACATGTCCTGCCAACCGGCCCCTTCTTCTTGTCAAGTTGTGCCACAAACTCCTCTTCTCCCCAATTCTATTCAATACCTCCTCATTAGTTATGTGATCTACCCATCTAATCTTCAGCATTCTTCTGTAGCACCACATTTCGAAAGCTTCTATTCTCTTCTTGTCCAAACTATTTATCGTCCATGTTTCACTTCCATACATGGCTACACTCCATACAAATACTTTCAAAAACGACTTCCTGACACTTAAATCTATACTCGATGTTAACAAATTTCTCTTCTTCAGAAACGCTTTCCTTCCCATTGCCAGTCTACATTTTATATCCTCTCTACTTCGACCATCATCAGTTATTTTGCTCCCCAAATAGCAAAACTCCTTTACTACTTTAAGTGTCTCATTTCCTAATCTAATTCCCTCAGCATCACTCGACTTAATTCGATTACATTCCATTATCCTCGTTTTGCTTTTGCTGATGTTCATCTTATATCCTCCTTTCAAGAAACTGTCCATTCCGTTCAACTCCTCTTCCAAGTCCTTTGCTGTCTCTGAAAGAATTACAACGTCATCGGCGAACCTCAACGTTTTTATTTCTTCTCCATAGACTTTAATACCTACTCCGAATTTTTGTTTTGTTTCCTTTAATGCTTGCTCAATATACAGATTGAATAACATCGGGGACAGGCTACAACCCTGTTTCACTCCCTTCCCAACCGCTGCTTCCCTTTCATGCCCCTCGACTCTTATAACTGCCATCTGGTTTCTGTACAAATTGTAAATAGCCTTTCGCTCCCTGTATTATACCCCTGCCACCTTTAGAATTTGAAAGAGAGTATTCCAGTCAACATTGTCAAAAGCTTTCTCCAAGTCTACAAATGCTAGAAATGCTGGAAATGTAGGTTTGCATTCCTTGGTGCTGTAATTCAAGAAAATCCATGATCTCATTTTTGCGTGGAGAATGGTTACGGATAAATAAAAAACACTTATTAACTTCGTAAATTTTGATTCACTAAAACTAATTCAAATGGTTCAAATGGCTCTGAGCACTATGGGACTTAACATCTATGGTCATCAGTCCCCTACAACTTAGAACTACTTAAACCCAACTAACCTAAGGACAGCACACAACACCCAGTCATCACGAGGCAGAGAAAATCCCTGACCCCGCCGGGAATCGAACCCGGGAAGCCGGGCGTGGGAAGCGAGAACGCTACCGCACGACCACGAGCTGCGGACACACTAAAACTAAAACTGTCCCTCTCTCCCCATAGGGTGGGGTTTGAGAGAGAGGAATTAGAGTTTTACAAATGTTTACCCAAATATTAATTTTTCTGCAGATTCGGATTGGGTCAACATTTGTAAAACTCTAATTCCTCTCTCTCTAACCCTACCCTATGCCGAGAGAGGGAGAGTTTTAGCTTTAGCGAATCAAAATTTACGAAGTAAATAAATATTTTTTATTTATCTGTAACCATTTTCCACGCAAAAATGAGATCATGGATTTCCTTGAATTACAGCGCCAACTACCAGGAATCAAAACAAATGTTTAAGACGAAATGTACGTAGTTTTTTATGTAGAATCTGATTCTGCAATAAAAAATGGGGGTCCTCATTTGAAATTTTAAATTTGCCTCCCGCCCCACCCCCGGGGGCTGGGGTGGTGGGCTAATTTTAGCACCAGCAGATGTCCCCCTCGGAAATAATCAACTTTGGATTCTACATATTTTTTCGTGTGAAGCTTATTTTTCCGGTTATTCTGGTTTGTCAACTTAAAATTTACACCCTGCATACGACATACGTCATTGCAGGCTTCGACTTTCTTTAAATTTGTTTGACTGATAGTGTGAGGAACAGTCCCTCAGAACGGGCCTACTCCTCACTTCGTTAATATGGTAATGAAACTCAAACCTCGAACACAGTCACAGTTTTTTCCATCGCGAGAAGCGCGCAGAACACCTTTGTTGTGCTGTATTCTAATGAGCGACAGAGGCCAGTGAGCAGAAACAATAGAGCTGTTAAACTGACAGTGTGTCCAGAATTTGCGCGCGAAGAGCTATAAGCGCTGACGCACGCAACTGATGGCATGCGGCTCACTTAAATGGCGTGTGTCCGCTAGCAAGTGAACTTCCCCAAGTCGCTTACAGAATCCACTTCTGCAACCTGTTTGACGTGGAAACTCCCCCAGCAAATAAACTTCCGCACGCTTCGTCAACTTGCAGAAGACGCTAAAAGTTAGTGGAAACACTTGCTGCAAATACTTGGTGAACTTGACAGTTACTGGAAGTTTATCTCAAACTTACAGTTTTGTGTGTTCAACACCGGTACGAAAATTTCATCATCGAAAAGGAGAATGGCGCAAATACAGATGGACCAAAACAAATATACCGTTGTAGTGGTCTTCAGTCCTGAGACTGGTTTGATGCAGCTCTCCATTCTACCCTATCCTGTGCAAGCTTCTTCATCTCCCATTACTTACTGCAACCTACATCCTTTTGAATCTGCTTAGTGCATTCATCTCTTGGTCTCCGCCGGCCGCGGTGGTCTCGCGGTTCTAGGCGCGCAGTCCGGAACCGTGCGACTGCTAAGGTCGCAGGTTCGAATCCTGCCTCGGGCACGGATGTGTGTGATGTCCTTAGGTTAGTTAGGTTTAAGTAGTTCTAAGTTCTAGGGGACTGATGACTACAGCTGTTAAGTCCCATAGTGCCCAGAGCCATTTTTCTTGGTCTCCCTCTACGATTTTTACCCTCCACGCTGCCCTCCAGTGCTAAATTTGTGATCCCTTGATGCCTCATATCATGTCCTACCAACCGGTCCCTTCTTCTTGTCAAGTTGTGCCACAAACTCCTCTTCTCCCCATTCCTATTCAATACCTCCTCATTAGTTATGCGATCTACCCATCTAATCTTCAGCATTCTTCTGTAGCACCACATTTCGAAAGCTACTATTCTTTTCTTGTCCAAACTATTTATCGTCCATGTTTCACTTCCATACACGACTACACTCTATACAAATACTTATTTTGCTCCCCAAATAGCAAAACTCCTTTGCTACTTTAAGCGTCTCCGTTCCTAATCTAATTCCCTCAGCATCACCCGACTTAATTCGACTACATTCCATTATCCTCGTTTTGCTTTTGTTGATGTTCATCTTATACCATCCTTTCAAGACACTGTCCATTCCGTTCAACTGCTTTTCCAAGTCCTTCGCTGTCTCTGACAGAAGTACAATGTCATCGGCGAACCTCAAAGCTTTTATTTCTTCTCCATGGATTCTAATACCTACTCCAAATTTTTCTTTTGTTTCCTTTACTGCTTACTCAATATACAGATTGAATAACATCGGGTAGATGCTACAACCCTGTCTCGCTCCCTTCCGAACCACTGCTTCCCTTTCATGCCCCTCGACTCTTATAACTGCCATCTGAATATACCGTTGGAACCCCTAAACATATACAGGGTGTTCGGAAATTCCCGTAACAAACTGAAGAGACACCAGGTGGGATGGAGAGTGTGTACTAGAACATGCTTCGCAGGTGCAATGTCTGTAACAACGTTGCTGATCGCCACATCGAGCCGCTGTTGTTGCATCAGTACTGTTCTGTACGTACAGCAGTCCGGGTTCGTTTTTTTTTTTCTTAGTAATGTAAACAGATAATGTTTACGTCTTAATTCAACAAATGTGCTATTGTGATAAATGGATGTTTCGTTATGCTTCCTTTTGATTTTTTACCTAATAATGGTACTGCGCTACTCCTAATTCAGTTCTCCATGCAGAAGTGGACGAGTTAAACACCTGAACTGAAACCGTCGTAGTACGGAAACGGTACCTTTCCGCACATGGGTTCCTGTTCAAAATATTGTGTACGTACTCCCCTCTACAAGTACTAGAGGTTTGTAACGGGAATTTCCGAACACCCTGTATCATTGGCCACTACGGCCGTGGGAGTGCGAAATTACGAGGGTAATCACAAAAGTAAGGTCTCCTATTTTTTATAAGTACATAGACCTGTTTATTTCTACAATGTTTACATCAGTTTGCAGCTTGAACATTTAGCTCTTTTTCGACATAATCACAATTTCTGTCGATGCATTTTTGTAGACGCTGTGGCAGTTTTTGTATGCCCATGTCATACCAGCTCGCCGCCATGCTGTTCAGAAAGTTATGAACCTCTTCTTTCACCTCGTCGTCGGAGCTGATTCGCTTTCCGGCCAAATGTTCTTTTAACTTAGGGAACAGGTGATAGTCACTGGGTGCCAAGTCAGGACTATAGGGTGGGTGGGTGATTCCACTGAAACTGTTGCAGGGGAGCAACGGTTTGCCGAGCGATGTGTGGGCGAGCGTTGTCATGCAGAATGTGTACGCCCTTGCTCAACATTCCTCTTCTCCGGTTCTGAATTGCCCGTTTGAGTTTTTTCAGAGTCTCAAAGTACCTGTCAGCGTTAATTGTGGTCCCAGCGATTCAGCTCCGACGACGAGTTGAAAGAAGAGATTCATAACTTTCTGAACAGCATGGCAGCGAGCTGGTATGACATGGGCAAACAAAAACTGCCACAGCGTCTACAAAAATGCATCGACAGAAATGGTGATTATGTCGACAAACAGCTAAATGTTCAAGCTGTAAACTGATGTAAACCATTGTAGAAATAAACAGGTCTATGTACTTATAAAAAAACAGGAGACCCTACTTATGGGGTTTCCCTCGTAATCTACAGATTACTTGATTTCGCCAGAAGTGGAGGTAGAATGGCAGTTCAGGCGTCTGGTAAATTTTAGCTGATTTTTTAACTTCCATCGTTTGTGGGGAAAGAGGGGCGGTGTCAGCGTGAAAAATCTTTCTCAAGTGTTCGAAGCCGTAAATAAAGTTAGTTTGTTGGAAATACCGGTTGAATATACTCCGGGTAACGCGCCGTGAGTTACCTCTGCCTCAACACATGTACACAGTTTCTAACTTTAATACTTGAATCACTGTGTTAATCCTTCAAAATCAGGTTATAATTCTTAATGACTGGATTATGACAGCATTATCAGTTTTTGAATTCGGACAATAATTATATGAAACACCGGTAATCAAAGTTTTGTTGCCTGTTGCCTTGAAAGCCAAAATAAAATAAAATAAAATAAAAGATTCAAATGGCTCTGCTTTCTATACATTTTGACCACCTTTCTGGCAATTCGTGGACACCACGCCAATAGAAATGTTCGTCTTTTGAAGCAAACCAATCAGACACCCAATTTTCGACTTCTTAGTAGGAATCTAAGTGTTCCTCAGCCAATGCGTGTCCCATTGATGAAAACAAATGGTAGTCGGAAGGGGCCACGTCTGGTGAATACGGCGTGTGGGGTAGCAGCTCCCCAGCCCAGTGTTTTGATTGTATCCTGAACCAAAAATGGTTCAAATGGCTTTGAGCACTATGGGACTTAACATCTGAAGTCATCAGTCCCCTAGAACTTAGAACTACTTAAACCTAACTAACTTAATGACATCACACACATCCATGCCCGAGGCAGGATTCGAACCTGAGGCAGGATTCGAACCTGCGGCCATAGCGATCGCGCGGTTCCAGACTGACGCGCCTAGAACCGCTCGGCCACACTGGCCGGCTTTGAAAGCTATTGGATAGTCAATCTGCATTTGGGATTGTACACCATGAACATAAACCAACAACCAGGAACAGGCTTATCTGTTTAGTAACATAAATCTTGAGCCCCCTACGTACTACCCCCGTAGAGGTCGTGAAAAAAATAATAATTAAAAAGTGGTAAGATGCGAGTAGAGCTGGCGCACTGAGGATTCCGTATAAGCTTAGTTATGTGTACAGACAGTTCATCCATTGCAGAATCGAGGATCTCCACAAGTTTTGCCTGTTATCGATACTGATACTGGCAAGATATCCATCCCACGGATTCCAAGACTTTTGAGGATATTTGAGGTCGGATAACAAATGACAAAAGAAACGTTTTCCGTGTAACATAATTACAAATTAACAATTTTCTGACTTTCTTTCTTTACTTGGAATGTGAAACCTTTCTTTCGTGACTCCACGTCAAAGGGAAGTACTCTGTTATGTTTTAATGAGTGAGTTTGTGGGTACCGGTAACCACAAAAATAAAGGTTTCTTGCGGTCGAGACTCTTTACACTCATTTTAAAACGATCCTATAAGGGAGCTGCTTTGAACAAATGAGATTTTTTTTTTTTTTTGTCATCAGTCTACTGACTGGTTTGATGCGGCCCGCCACGAATTCCTTTCCTGTGCTAACCTCTTCATCTCAGAGTAGCACTTGCAACCTACGTCTTCAATTATTTGCTTGACGTATTCCAATCTCTGTCCTCCTCTACAGTTTTTGCCCTCTACAGCTCCCTCTAGTACCATGGAAGTCATTCCCTCATGTCTTAGCAGATGTCCTATCATCCTGTCCCTTCTCCTTATCAGCTTTTTCCATATATTCCTTTCCTCTCCGATTCTGCGTAGAACCTCCTCATTTCTTACCTTATCAGTCCACCTAATTTTCAACATTCGTCTATAGCACCACATCTCAAAAGCTTCGATTCTCTTCTGTTCCGGTTTTCCCACAGTCCATGTTTCACTACCATACAATGCTGTACTCCAGACGTACATCCTCAGAAATTTCTTCCTCAAATTAAGGCCGGTATTTGATATTAGTAGACTTCTCTTGGCCAGAAATGCCTTTTTTGCCATAGCGAGTCTGCTTTTGATGTCCTCCTTGCTCCGTCCGTCATTGGTTATTTTACTGCCTAGGTAGCAGAATTCCTTAACTTCATTGACTTCGTCACCATCAATCCTGATGTTAAGTTTCTCGCTGTTCTCATTTCTACTACTTCTCATTACCTTCGTCTTTCTCCGATTTACTCTCAAACCATACTGTGTACTCATTAGACTGTTCATTCCGTTCGGCAGATCATTTAATTCTTCTTCACTTTCACTCAGGATAGCAATGTCATCAGCGAATCGTATCATTGATATCCTTTCACCTTGTATTTTAATTCCACTCCTGAACCTTTCTTTTATTTCCATCATTGCTTCCTCGATGTACAGATTGAAGAGTAGGGGCGAAAGGCTACAGCCTTGTCTTACACCCTTCTTAATACGAGCACTTCGTTCTTGATCGTCCACTCTTATTATTCCCTCTTGGTTGTTGTACATATTGTATATGACCCGTCTCTCCCTGTAGCTTACCCCTACTTTTTTTCAGAATCTCGAACAGCTTGCACCATTTTATATTGTCGAACGCTTTTTCCAGGTCGACAAATCCTATGAAAGTGTCTTGATTTTTCTTCAGCCTTGCTTCCATTGTTAGCCGTAACGTCAGAATTGCCTCTCTCGTCTCTTTACTTTTCATAAAGCCAAACTGATCGTCACCTAGCGCATTCTCAATTTTCTTTTCCATTCTTCTGTATATTATTCTTGTAAGCAGCTTCGATGCATGAGCTGTTAAGCTGATTGTGCGATAATTCTCGCCCTTTTCAGCTCTTGCCGTCTTCGGAATTGTGTGGATTACGCTTTTCCGAAAGTCAGATGGTATGTCGCCAGACTCATATATTCTACGCACCATCGTGAATAGTCGTTTTGTTGCCACTTCCCTCAATGATTTTAGAAATTCTGATGGAATGTTATCCATCCCTTCTGCCTTATTTGACCGTAAGTCCTCCAAAGCTCTTTTAAATTCCGATTCTAATACTGGATCCCCTATCTCTTCTAAATCGACTCCTGTTTCTTCTTCTATCACATCAGACAAATCTTCACCCTCATAGAGGCTTTCAATGTATTCTTTCTACCTATCTGCTCTCTCCTCTGCATTTAACAGTGGAATTCCCGTTGCACTCTTAATGTTACCACCGTTGCTTTTAATGTCACCAAAGGTTGTTTTGACTTTCCTGTATGCTGAGTCTGTCCTTCCGACAATCATATCTTTTTCGATGTCTTCACATTTTTCCTGCAGCCATTTCGTCTTAGCTTCCCTGCACTTCCTAATTATTTCATTCCTCAGCGACTTGTATTTCTGTATTCCTGATTTTCCCGGAACATGTTTGTACTTCCTCCTTTCATCAATCAACTGAAGTATTTCTTCTGTTACTCGTGGTTTCTTCGCAGCTACCTTCTTTGTACCTATGTTTTCCTTCCCAACTTCTGTGATGGCCCTTTTTAGAGATGTCCATTCCTCTTCAACTGTACTGCCTACTGAGCTATTCCTTATTGCTGTGTCTATAGCGTTAGAGAACTTCAAACGTATCTTGTCATTCCTCAGTACTTCCGTATCCCACTTCTTTGCGTATTGATTCTTCCTGACTAATGTCTTGAACTTCAGCCTACTCTTCATCACTACTATATTGTGATCTGAGTCTATATCTGCTCCTGGGTACGCCTTACAGTCCAGTATCTGATTTCGGAATCTCTGTCTGACCATGATGTAATCTAATTGAAATCTTCCCGTATCTCCCGGCCTTTTCCAAATATACCTCCTCCTCTTGTGATTCTTGAACAGGGTATTCGCTATTACTAGCTGAAACTTGTTACAGAACTCAATTAGTCTTTCTCCTCTTTCATTCCTTGTCCCAAGTCCATATTCTCCTGTAACCTTTTCTTCTACTTCTTCCCCTACAACTGCATTCCAGTCGCCCATGACTATTAGATTTTCGTCCCCCTTTACATGCTGCATTACCCTTTCAATATCCTCATACACTTTCTCTATCTGTTCATCTTCAGCTTGCGACGTCGGCATGTATATCTGAACTATCGTTGTCGGTGTTGGTCTGCTGTCGATTCAGATTAGAACAACCCGGCCACTGAACTGTTCACAGTAACACACCCTCTGCCCTACCTTCCTATTCATAACGAATCCTACACCTGTTATACCATTTTCTGCTGCTGTTGATATTACCCGATACTCATCTGACCAGAAATCCTTGTCTTCCTTCCACTTCACTTCACTGACTCCTACTATATCTAGATCAAGCCTTTGCATTTCCCTTTTCAGATTTTCTAGTTTCCCTACCACGTTCAAGCTTCTGACATTCCACGCCCCGACTCGTAGAACGTTATCCTTTCGTTGATTATTCAATCTTTTTCTCATGGCAGTCCTCTCCCGGAGATCCGAATGGGGGACTATTCCGGAATCTTTTGCCAATGGAGAGATCATCATGACACTTCTTCAAATACAGGCCACATGTCCTGTGGATACACGTTACGTGTCTTTAATGCAGTGGTTTCCATTGCCTTCTGCATCCTCATGTCGTTGATCATTGCTGATTCTTCCGCCTTTAGGGGCAATTTCCCACCCCTAGGACAAGAGAGTGCCCTGAACCTCTATCCACTTCTCCGCCCTCTTTGACAAGGCCGTTGGCAGAATGAGGCTGACTTCTTATGCCGGAAGTCTTCGGCCGCCAATGCTGATTATTTATCAAAATTTAGGCAGTGGCGGGGATCGAACCCTGGACCGAAGACGTTTTGATTATAAATCAAAGACGCTACCCCTAGACCACGGGTGGTCTCAAATGAAATACGGAATCCTAAAAGATGAGATGTGCATATGTCATATAAGTCGTTGTTGGCCTGAAGTCCCTTTCTAGGGAGTTCGGTCGGCTGATAGTGGGCTTTTTATTTGACGGCATTTCCGCGATTTGTGCAGCCATGATGTGAAGTGATGATGAGAACACACACACAGAGTCCGGGAAAAGGAAAATCCGTAGTAAGAGTCCAGCGACGCTAGCCATAAGACCACGACTTCCTAATAGAGGCCGTGAAGAGATGGTTAGAGTAATAATTGCTGCACCCACATAGACATTTACGCCGTCCTTTTTCCCTCGTTACATACTCTAATATACGATCCACGCTAAATTCCCTCTGCTTCGCACTACGCGGTGTTGTATGGGGTATACTTTACGTTTAAGCACATTGGAAATTTGTTTTTGAATACAGCTTTTAATTTACGACATGAACGCCAAGCCATTTTTACCCTATTGTTTATTTACTTACTGTATTTTACAGACTATAAAACGCAACGGATTATAAGACGCACCTTCATATTTAAGCAATTTAAATTTTTTTTACCATTTTTATTTTTAGACTACAAAGCCACACTAAAAAAAATCTAAGTTTATAAAACCGAACTGACCATTGAAATTCCTGAAAATCTTCATCTTCTAATATCGGCCATTTCGAGTTCAGTCTTCTATTTGCACATCTAGTCTTCCTCATTTTTTTCAGTTCGTCTTTACTAGCCCTCCAATCGCGATTTTTTTTTTCTGTAGGTGAAGGCCGAAATGCTGTTCAGCTGCTCAGTTTTCATGTTCATCAGCCTATCCTGTTACTTTGAATTTTATAGCCCGCATCATATGAATACTTTTTTTTTCTATTACGAAACCCGCCGGCCGGAGTGGCCGAGCGGTTCTAGGCGCTTCAATCTGGAACTGCGCGACCGCTACGGTCGCAGGTTCGAATCCTGTCTTGGGCATGGATGTGTGTGATGTCCTTAGGTTAGTGAGGTTTAAGTAGTTCTAAGTTCTAGAGGACTGATGACCTCTGATGTTAAGTCCCATAGTGCTCAGAGCCATTTGAGGCATTTTATTACGAAACTAGCTACTAACAAAAATATTGTACTGTTGCCAATAGCACAAATCACTTTCAGTTCAAATTCACTGGCAGCCTAGACTGCAATGACGCATCATAGGCTAGACAGTGTTCTGGGTTTGTGATGGCGGGGCGGGAGGAAGGCAGTGTTACCAAGCTTGTGAATCCCCGTAACTAATGTTCGTCTCATCGGTGCCGGGAGCTCCCTGTTGAATCCCATGTTGCCAGATAGTGATAGGTTTCCTGCGGCGTAGACTATATGGCCATTTTTAAGACCAACTGGAATTTTAAGTCAAACACTGTACATTTTTATACGTATTAATTTCGAGTATAAGACGCACCTGAATTTTGGAGGTATTCTGTCGAGGGAAAAAGTGGCTCTTATAGTCCATAAAATATGGTAACCGTTCATCCGCTTGTTGCTTTCAGTTGCCCCCAAGTGTTCAGATTCGGATTAAATTTGACTATTCTCCTGCCGACATACTGACTGTATATTATTTTCGTCTTATTGCAAATACTCTTCAAGCCAACTGTCATATTGCAATGTCCAATTCCTTCAGCCTTAGCCGAATTTCTTTAGCATCCGAACCAAATAAAACAATCTGCAGATTAACGTCACAGATGTTGTATAAGTTAGTCCTGGCGGGATCTCAGCTACTGATTTCGTATGAAGAGATGCACGTTGAGGTAGGGACGTGTGGAGCAAAGAATGACAAGTGTCCTCCAAAAGTGGGTGAACTGTTTACACAAATACATACCCCTTCCTATGAGTGCGTCGCTGGTATGAAAGCTGCCGATATTCAAGGAGCTTCAGAACTACCACTACATGCGCGAGCGTCAGTTCAAAAATGGTTCAAATGGCTCTGAGCACTATGGGACTCAACTGCTGAGGTCATTAGTCCCCTAGAACTTAGAACTAGTTAAACCTAACTAACCTAAGGACATCACAAACATCCTTGCCCGAGGCAGGATTCGAACCTGCGACCGTAGCGGTCTTGCGGTTCCAGACTGCAGCGCCTTTAACCGCACGGCCACTGCGACCGGCCGAGCGTCAGTCAGGGCTACTTCACAAACCATATGAAATGCGAGATCGGCCGAAATAGCTGTCGCCTGCCGACCTCAAAAAGGAAGTCATTGTTACAGAGGAACTTCAAAATTCGCAAATTCTTAAACGTGCTGACGCCTGGCGACCTCAATAAGAATACCATTGTCAGAGAGGAACTGCAAAATTCGTAAATTCTTAAACGTGCTTTAATCAGCTTGGACCTTCATATAAAACACAGGCACTATAGAAGCAAATACAGTATTGTGTGGAAAAGGTAACCATTGGCAAATTATTTAATTAAATTGTATTATTACTTATCAAAGTGTTAACTACCAGCCGGCCATTGTGGCCGAGCGGTTCTAGGCGCTTCAGTTTGGAACGGCGCGACTGCTCCAGTCGCAGGTTCGAATCCTGCCTCGGGCATGGATGTGTGTGATGTCCTTAGGTTAGTTAGGTTTAAGTAGTTCTAAGTCTAGGGGACTGATGACCTCAGATGTTAAGTCCCATAGTGCTTAGAGCCATTTTTTTTTTTTTGTTAGCTACCTCCTCAGTTGTGAATAGTTAAACAAAAGTACATCGTCCCAAAACCACTCGTTTCGCCTGCGACAATCTGACGTAACAAGGTATAGAATATAAGTAATTATTTTAAGGAGACGGTAACTTACAGCTTCTTCTTCTTCGCGGATGGATCAGTTAGGACCACGCGTAATCAACGTTTGTTGGCCTTCCTTTTCGCTCAGTATTCCTTCATACGCAACGAATAGGCTAGTTTTCTTTGCGCAGACCACGCATGTCGGTTAGTTTTTCTCTCTTCTTCCTCAAAATCCCGTGTGTTCGCGATTTTCTGATTTCATTTCTGTCATGTGGATTTGGAGACCCTAATTCTCTCAGGTCTTTTTCCGTCTGTTTATACCAGTTCGGTCTTGTAGTTTTCTTCTTTAAAAATGTATGGATTTTGTGCGTTAACCTGTTTGACTCCATTCTTTCTAAATGCCCCATGAATTGGATTCTTCTCATGCGCATTGTGTCTGTTATTTTGGAGAAATTTTTATATATTTCTGCATTGGGTTTCGGATAATGCACACCATCTTTAGTTCTTGGTCCTAGGATTTTCCTCGTTATTTTACGTTCTTTCACTTCTGATTCCCCTTTTACTGTTCTGTGTTGATTGAAAAATCATTCTGTATGTATATAAGAGAAACTATCAGCCTCGATTGCGGTGATGAAACCAACCTTTACCTAGGTTTCAGCCCAAATAATTCAGCCTTCTTCAGAAGATATACCTGAACCTATGATTTGTCTAAGAGGGCATGGTCTAGAAATAAAACTAAAACAGCCTGAATAGACGTTGTCACATTTTAAAAATGCGGTACGTAATTACTAAGTCAAAAGCTCTGGCGTGCGCGTCATCTCCATGGGCGTTTTATTTCTAGGCCATGCCCTCTTAGACAAATTATAGATTCAGGTATATCTTCTGAAGAATGCTCAATTATTTGGGTTGAAACCTAGGTAAAGGTTGGTTTCATTACCGCAATCGAGGCTGATAGTTTGTTATGTATTAGATTACCACGATTGCTGACTGGGCTGCAATGTTGAAAGTACAAAAACATTCTGTATGTCATCTTACCATCAACCAATTTCCGTCAAGACGTTCTGTCAGTGGTCTGTTGTCTGACCAAAACTGGTTGTTTAGGATAAAATGACAAACAGATATTGAGCAAGTAATGGTTTCCAAAAGTGTGTGAGCAATTACTTCACTTTTTTAAAACGTATACAGACTTTCAAGCAACGGTGCTATGGAAAACATGCTGCCGGCCGGAGTGGCCGAGCGGTTCTAAGCGCTACAGTCTGGAACCGCGAGATCGCTACGGTCGCAGGTTCGAATCCTGCCTCGGGCATGGATGTGTGTGATGTCCTTAGGTTAGTTAGGTTTAAGTACTTCTAAGTTCCAGGGGACTGATGACCTCAGAAGTTATGTCTCATAGTGCTCAGAGCCAGTTGAACCATTTTTGAAAACATGCTCTTAGAGCACTTCTGCAGTCTATCTTATCTTTGATAGTCCATATGATACCGGCCCTTACCAAGCCGTTTCCCGTCGGGTTATCTGGGCAGTATTAAATACCGACACGAGGCGATAATCGCCTTGCACAAGTACATTGGCAGCTGTGCGTCGCACATCTGGAACGGAGCGTCCTGAAGACGGTACTCGTGAATATCTCCCCAATGTCCGGTGCCAAACAGGTACGAACCGATCGCTCTATCTACAGTCTGTAAGCTGCTGACGTCAATGTTCTCTTACCAAGGCGTTTCCATTGCACCAAAATGTTTTGCTGGACGGCCAAAGGTGCCCAGAACCTTCCAATCATCTTACTGGTCGAGGCACCACTCACAGCTTTACTTTTACCACTACGACTCTCTCCCACTTTCTACAGGGTGTTACAAAAAGGTACGGCCAAACGTTCAGGAAACACACCTCACACACAAATAAAGAAAAAATGTCATGTGGAGATGTGTCCGGAAACGCTTAATTTCCATGTTAGAGCTCATTTTAGTTTCGTCAGTATGTACTGTACTTCCTCGATTCACTGCCAGTTGGCCCAATTGAAGGAAGGCAATGTTGACTTCGATGCTTGTGTTGACATGAGACTCATTGCTCTACAGTACTAGCATCAAGCACATCAGTACGTAGCATCAACGGGTTAGTGTTCATCACGAACGTGGTTTTGCAGTCAGTGCAATGTTTACAAATGCGGAGTTGGCAGATGCCCATTTGATGTATGGATTAGCACGGGGCAATAGCCGTGGCGCGGTACGTTTGTATCGAGACAGATTTCCAGAACGAAGGTGTCCCGACAGGAAGACGTTCGAAGCAATTGATCGGCGTCTTAGGGAGCACGGATCATTCCAGCCTACGACTCGCGACTGGAGAAGACCTAGAACGACGAGGACACCTGCAATGGACGAGGCAATTCTTCGTGCAGTTGACGATAACCCTAATGTCAGCGTCAGAGAAACTGCTCCTGTACAAGGTAACGTTGACCACGTCACTGTATGGAGAGTGCTACGGGATAACCAGTTGTTTCCGTACCATGTACAGCGTGTGCAGGCAGCTGATTGGCCTCCACGGGTACACTTCTGCGAATGGTTCATCCAACAATGTGTCAATCCTCATTTCAGTGCAAATGTTCTCTTTACGGATGAGGCTTCATTCCAACGTGATCAAATTGTAAATTTTCACTGTCAACATGTGTGGGCTGACAAGAATCCGCACGCAATTGTGCAATCACGTCATCAACACAGATTTTCTGTGAACGTTTGGGTGATGTCTTGATTGGGCCCCATGTTCTTCCACCTACGCTCAATGGAGAACGTTATCATGATTTCATACGGGATACTCTACCTGTGCTGCTAGAACATGTGCCGTTACAAGGCACGATGGAGCTCCTGCACATTTCAGTCGAAGTGTTCGTAGGCTTCTCAACAACAGATTCGGTGACCGACGGATTGGTAGAGGCGGACCAATTCCATGGCCTCCACGCTCTCCTGACCTCAACCCTCTTGACTTTCATTTATGAGGGCATTTGAAAGCTCTTGTCTACGCAACCCACCAAATGTAGAGACTCTTCGTGCTCGTATTGTGGACGGCTGTGATACAATACGCCATTCTCCAGGGCTGCATCAGCGCATCAGGGATTCCATGCGACGGAGGGTGGATGCATGTATCCTCGCTAACGGATGACATTGTGAGCATTTCCTGTAACAAAGTGTTTGAAGTCACGATGGTACGTTCTGTTGCTGTGTGTTTCCATTCCATGGTTAATGTGATTTGAAGAGAAGTAATAAAATGAGCTGTAACATGGAAAGTAAGCGTTTCCGGACACATCTCCACGTAACATATTTTCTTTCTTTGTGTGTGAGGAATATTTCCTGAAAGTTTGGCCGTACCTTTTTGTAACACCCTATACACTTCACAGCAGCTGCTCTACATTCTCTGGTGTACTAGCACTCCCGCGAGAATGCATATCGCGGAGTAATGGTTTACTCACCGCATCTGGCGTGATTAGGCGCAATAGTCGGGAACCACAAGGAAGTAGTTCCTGCGAAAGGATTATCTCGCTATGCTACCGCTTTCGAAAATACAGAGTTCAGAGATCTCAAGATCCTCGTTTCTGGGTGTTCTGAATTCCCATTCTACGAGAAAGGGAATCAGACTTCGGTGGGACTTCATTAAAGTTTAGCCTGTCTCGTTGTAGTCGCTTTCTTCTTGGCGAGAAACATACAATCCGGCTCTGCTGTCTGCCAGCCCTAAGACTTTAGAACTTGAAAAAATTATTTATCTTATGATCTATCGTATGTGTAATTAAGAAATAAAAATTTTTATACAATACCGAGCGAGGTGGCGCAGTGGTTAGACACTGGACTCACATTCGGGAGGACGACGGTTCAATCCCGCGTCCGGCCATCCTGATTTAGGTTTTCCGTGATTTCCCTAAATCACTCCAGGCAAGTGCCGGGATGGTTCCTCTGAAAGGGCACGGCCGACTTCCTTCCCTAATCCGATGAGACCGATGACCACGCTGTCTGGTCTCCTTCCCCAAACCAACCAACCAACCAACCTTTTATACAATCGCATTCTATATTTTAAGGACTATAACTGCTTTTTCACAATATCGATATGCAGTGTAGTGAAAGAATATACTGATACGTATATGTATCCCACCAACAGCCCAGAAAGTTTCGAGACCGGACTAATAAAAAATAGAGAAGAGTTAACACAGTGGTTTTAATGCCTCAGCTGCCCTACGTTGTTCCCCCCTTGTTCAGTACAAAACATTGAACGTTCTCACAAACATGTTGTAAGTAGGATGTTTAGGTTTTTATGTTGGTAACGCCACGTAGCGCTCTATATGAAAATCACTGACTGTGCTGTGTGAAGGCTGTGGCTAGTTTCCATTGTTGGAATATTTGCTATTGTAGTGTTGGGCAGTTGGATGTTAACAGCGCGTAGCATTGCGCAGTTGGAGGTGAGACGCCACCAGTGGTGTATGTGGGGAGAAAAATGGCAGAGTTTTGAGAGCGGATGATCTGGACGTGTGTCCATCAGACACAGTAAATTTGTAAGACTGGATGCCATGAACTGCTATATATATTATGACTTTTGAACACTATTAAGGTATATACATTGTTTGTTCTCGTATCAAAATCTTTCTTTTGCTAACTGTGCCTATCAGTAGTTAGTGCCTTCAGTAGTTTGAATCTTTTATTTAGCTGGCAGTAGTGGCGCTCACTGTATTACAGTAGTTCGAGTAACGAAGATTTTTGTGAGGTAAGTGATTTGTGAAAGGTATAGGTTAATGTTAGTCAGGGCCATTCTTTTGTAGGGATTATTGAAAGTCAGATTGCGTTGCGCTAAAAATATTGTGTGTCAGTTTAGTGTTGATCAGAATAGGTAAAGAGCGAAATGTCTGAGTACGTTCAGTCCTGCTCAGCTGTTTGAAAATCAAATAATGTAAGAGGTTTGTCAGCACAGTAATTCATTAATTTTTCTAAGGGGACGTTTCAGTGTGAAACTGTCAGAAATGTCTTGCTTTGCCATCTAGCTCAACTCGCGCCTCGCACTGGTTTGAATAACGGTTATGCCGTCAAAGTGTTGACGGTTCACGTGAATTTTTACAGTTCGTCGTTTGGTGATAGGTTCGTTCTAATAACATTGCGTCTCGTCACCCGTGACATTCTTTTTTTTTTTTTTTTTTTTTTTCAAAAAACACTCGTCCACGGTATGCACTTCGCTTGATTTGGAGATGTTACTCCATTGCAATTTTTGACACAACAACATTGCCACACTACAGCCGCATGTCCAGTACTTAACACTGCCTATGTTGTTACTTCACTCATTAAAAAAACATGCCAGTGAGGGAAATGCAGGGTCCGGCAATAAAACATCCCTCATTTTAACAGGTTGTCACAGCAAAACTAAATCTGATAGAGAAATATTACTTTTATTTATGAAAAATGCGTACTTTGCCATTTTGAATTATTTGGTTTTAAAAATTATATCTGCTAGATGACGTCCTCCATTGTTGACACACTGACGAAGTCTGTCTCGAAGTTCTCCATAGATCTCCATGTCATTTGTCTTGGAATGGATGCCACTTCTTGGGTAATGGCCTCTTTTAAGTGCTTGCAGTGTTGTCGCACGATGTTTGTGCACTAGAACCTTTAAGTGTACCAAAAGAAAAAAAAAATCGCAAGGCGATAAATCAGGCGACCGTGAGAGCCACGCGATGTCTCCTCGTGAAGTGACAACATGACGAGCAACCAACTCGCGCAGCATTTCCACAGAACGCCGAGACGTGTGGAATGTTGCTCCGTCTTGCTGCAACCACAATTATTTATCATCATGATCTGCAGTAAACTTGTTTAGCCTAGGTTGGAGGAAGGTCTCTACCATGTGACAATAACGGCTTCAGTTAACCGTTACCGTGTGGCCACCTTCTTCGAAAAAATACAGTCCCCACACCAATCTGTTACAGGAGGGCTGTGTAGTGGTCGCTGATGAATTCCACGAGGGTTTTGGTTCAAATGGCTCTGAGCACTATGGGACTTAACATCTGAGGTCATCAGTCCCCTACAACTTAGAACTACTTAAACCTAACTAACCTAAGGACGTCACACACATCCATGCCCGAGGCAGGATTCGAACCTGCGACCGTAGCGGTCGCGCAGTTCCAGACCTTAGTGCCTAGAACCGCTCGGCCACACCGGCCGGCCACGAGGGATTTCTGCAGCCCAGTAGCGGAAATTCTGTTTGTGTACAGTTCCTGAGAAGTGGAAATGGGCCTCATCCGAAGAAACAAACAAAGCGCCAGGTGGAATGTTTTGAAGAATTTCCTCACAGGCAGCTCTGCAGGTTTCAAAATCTCTTTCACTTATTTCACACCGGCCGTTGTGGCCGAGCGGTTCTAGGCGCTTGCCGGCCGGAGTGGCCGAGCGGTTCTAGTCGCTATAGTCTGGTACCGCGCCACTGCTACGGTCGCATGTTCGAATCCTGCCTCGGGCATGGATGTGTGTGATGTCCTTAGATTAGTTAGGTTTAAGTAGTTCTAAGTTCTAGGGGACTGCTGACCTCAGAAGTTAAGTCCCATAGCGCTCAGAGCCATTTGAACCATTTTTCTAGGCGCTTCAGTCCGGAACCACGCTGCTGCTACGGTCACAGTTTCGAATCCTGCCTCGGGCATGGATGTGTGTGATTTCCTTAGGTTAGTTAGGTTTAAGTAGTTATAAGTTCTAGGGGACTCATGACCTCAGCTGTTAAGTCACATAGTGCTCAGAGCCATTTGAACCATTTTTTTGAACTTAATTCCTGGATAAGCATCATTTTGAAGCGGTGCATATGAAGTTCTCTATGAAGAATTCTTCCTACACTCCTATCAGATAATGCCGGGGCAGCTGCAATTATAAGTGCTGAGCACATTGGTGATTGTTGCACAGAGACTCCCACACGCGCCACATTTTCCGGCTTTGTTGCAGTCCGAGGACGGTCTGTAGGTTTTCATTCCAGTGTTGAACCCGTCTTTCTAAAGTTTGACAGCCTCGGTTGAATAGTTTTTCTATTCGAGACACCACCATGTCGGCCAACTTCGAGTCGTCTCCGAAACGCTCGCTGAGTACTAATCCCAGAACTAATCCCGTCACGAATAAACGATGCTCACCAAGCCAGGCCACACTGAAAATGCACGTACACCACTTTCAAACAGAACACTCCCCACATCAGTATTCTCACTACAAGTCGCTTGCTGGCTACGTCAAACGCGGAAGGTCTTATTGCCGGACCATGTATTAGTCTATAAGCGCCTACGTTTGCTCCGTAGACTTTCCGACACTGGCGTTTGCAGCTCCTTTGCAAGTGTCGCAGGAGCCGTGGCATTTCCGACCAACCAGTTGTGCACCGTGGTGTTTCCGACCAGAACCTCCCACACTTTTGCGCCGTTCTTTGACGTGGCAACAGACAGGTGTACCGCATTGCTGTTCGTTTCACTCGTAACAGTTTCAAGTTGCCTAACCACTCCCTCGGAAATCGCAATATGTTCAGAAGTGGACAGCCAAATATTTGTGACAAGCAACAATACAGATGACATTGTTGCTGGTTTCATTCGGAGCAATTTATGCTATACTCTTAGGTTCCTGCTTAACCACAGCCTCAAAATACACCATATATTCGTCTTTTAATAAGAAAAAAATTTAAACATGCCTATGTATTATGTGCATAACCAGTCCTATGTCTGAATAAAATTTGAAGCCACAAAGGAACTGCAGACATTATCTGTCAGTGGGCACTGATTTAAATCAACGAGGAGAGTTGAAAATTTGTGGCAGACTGGGATTCGAACCAGAATTTCCTGCTTACAAATCAGATGCGCTGACCTCTGCGCCATGCAGACACAGTGTCATTGCGACTGGACGTACTACCGTAGCACGTCTCCTGTCAGACATCTACATCTACATCTACATCATACATACTCTGCAATCCACCATACGGTGCGTGGCGGAGGGTATCTTCTCTCCCTGTTCCACTCCCAAACAGAACGAGGGAAAAATGACTGCCTATATGTCTCTGTACGAGCCCTAATCTCTCTTATCTTTGTGGTCTTTCCGCGAAATGTAAGTTGGTGGCAGTAAAATTGTACTGCAGTCAGCCTCAAATGCTGGTTCTCTAAATTTCCTCAGTAGCGATTCACGAAAAGAACGCCTCCTTTCCTCTATAGACACCCACCCGAGTTCCTGAAGCATTTCCGTAACACTCGCGTGATGATCAAACCTACCAGCAACAAATCTAGCAGCCCGTCTCTGAATTGCTTCTATGTCCTCCCTCAATCCGACCTGATAGGGATCCCAAACGCTCGAGCAGTACTCAAGAGTAGCTCGTATTACTGTTTTATAAGCGGCCTCCTTTACAGACCCAAATTATCTGCACACTACCGATGTAGTGCCCCTTGCCCACTAATCTTATTACTTGTGGCATCTCATAGGTACCCGTAAGAGTTCTAGCTTAGAGTGCCTCTGCACTGAAGGGATCACTGACCACCATCGCCTTAATTATATACATGAATATAAAATGTGAAGGGATCTTCTTATTACAAAACGATCGTAAAAGCCACTACACGAACCAGTTTTGCACCGTGGTGTTTCCGATCAGAGCCTCTCCCCATTGCTGCAGGTGCCTTCGTCGGTCGGAAAAATCTTGGCTAAAATTGTTGTAGTCGGAAACATCACTTTGACATCACGAGTCGCAAAATCGACGGTCTAGTCCACTAGACCCTTCGTTTGTTCTCAAACTGAGCTAAGTGAGAAATTCTTAAATATGCATTATCAGTGACCCAGCTGAAGGCTCCGAAACTCATGTGTTTGTGGGGAATTCCAAAGATACAGTCGCAGAATCCAGGATATTTTGTGTAGACTACATATCAAGTACGCAACCCTACGTTTTCTGAGAAACCGAAGAATTAGTGATTTCGATCCGTTGCAGGTGTACTTACTGCAGGAAGGAAAGCGCTTGCCAAGTGAGTGCAATAACCGTGTTCATTAATTTTATTTACCGAAATCCACCCGGTGTGTTCTCTGGAAAAAAAAGTTGTTCTTACGTGCACACACGCAACGTTTCCTGTTCGATCCCGGACGGAAACAAAAGTTTTAAACGGCGTAACCCAGCTTCTAAACTGGGATCTTTCAGAATATTTCTCACAAAATAGCCCTGTGAACGACAATGACCTTAATTCACGCGGCCAAACTGCCTGAAAAGCGACGAATGCGCTTCCTTTTTCCATGTATTTGTGGAATAACGCCAGAGACACGCTACGTCTGATCAACAGGACAAGGTCTTATAGAACTGGTATCACATGATAACAGCGCTGGACTTGCAATCCAATCTGTCCAGCTAGAGAGCAGCAACAGTCCCTCTACACAGTGGATTCAGTCAATGCGCTCGTACAACTGACAGATTTCATTATCTAACGTATCTGGGGTGAGCAACACCAATTGTCTTACAAACATGAAACTATTGGATAACCTAAATTAACTGTCTGCCACTAGCCACGCCTTCACTAAAACTTGACTTTCAGCTGAGCCGTAATGCTACAACATATCAGTAGTTCTCGCTGTGATCTGGAATTAGACTTTCGCGACGAGCTATTTGTCTGTATGGCGGACGCTGAAACTTCGTGTACACTTTAAGGCGTTACATACAAACCAATCACGGGAGAGTTTCTTATAGTTAGTTTACAATGGAGTCTGAACGCTTCACATTGTACATCATTTACAACATAATTTTATTTCCCAGTCTGCTTTTGTTCGACTATACTACTTTTATTGCTAACCGGTTTTCGGCTTACAAGGCCATCTTCAGAAGTAAATGTCTGAAGATGGCCTTGTAAGCCGAAAATCGGTTAGCAATAAAAGTAATATTGTAGAACAAAAGCAAACTGGTGCTTTTCGTTTATTATAATGTTGTTCTACCAAGAACCGACGGAAGATTTTCTTAATATAATTTTATTTCCGTTAGCCTGGTGTAATTATGTAAGCTGGTTTAAATATGCAATAGAAAACAGGGTGACGAAAAATTCGGGCACTCGCACATTGCAGCACGATTTCCCACATACTAGCAATAAAAAAATGTCTGTCACAAAATTTCAGCCTGCGCATGTTTCGGACAGTAAACGGACTTCAAAGATTAGCAATCTGGCAACACAGTAATCACGTGAATGGTAACTACCTCTGTCAGCACATAGCAGTAGTGCTGCGCACTTGGTGTAGTCGATAGCGTTTTGTGATAGTATATAGGAAGTCGAGGATTCGATTCTGGGTCGAAGCTTATTTGTTTTTATTTGCTAAATATAGTATGCATGTTACGGTATCATGCGTCTTAATCGTCGTAGAGCGATTGCAGTGTGTCTTCTACAAAACATTTGCAGGTGTGTACTATGAACACAGAAATGGAAGTACACTCGTTTTCATTGGTCAGCTTGAAGGTTTTTGCACGTCGTGGACGCGAATTGTTTCGCATCACTGCATCTTATAGTTCCAAACTTGTTTTGTGTGTACGCTCTCCTAACGATTCCATTGATTAATACCAACTATTATTCTTGCCTACTTCACCAACAGGGCTAGCAACGTGCTTTGTAAATCATTTAGACGGGATCATTGGGGGAGGGTACGGAGAAAACACATTTGGAATGTAACAGATGCAGTGGCGCGAAACAACTCGCGTCCACGATGTCCACAAGGCTTCTTTAAAAACTGACCAACGAAAACGACTGTAGTTCTATGTACGTTTGCATAATACCTAACTGCAAATGCTTTATAGAAAACCCTCTGCAACCACTGTATGACGATTAAGACGCCAGATACCGTATCACGCAGACCACATTTAGCCAATAAATACAAGAACGCCTCAATCGAGCATCGAACTCTCGACCACATGCATGCTAACCCAAAACGCTATCCACTGCAACAACTGCACAGCACTGATAAATGCTATATGGTGTGGAGAGAGAGAAAGAGAGAGAGGGGGAGAGAAAGAGAGAGAGAGAGGGAGAGAGAGAGATCGTGAAATTGATTTAAGAAGGTTTGCAGACTTGGAAGGAATTCGAAGCGTGACCGGGAAATGATCAATGAAAACGCACGTGTTCTGCTCCTGAGGTTGATTGCTTAAAAGGCATAATAGTTAGAAAAAACTTCTTAGAGCAGTTTCCGAGCTCTTGAAATAATAAAATAGGCCACCAGCCTTCGAGATGGTTCTATGCGAGTCGTGGGACATGTGGAGCGGTTTTTTTAAGTGTCATCTCGAGACTGTTGGTGATTAATAAAGCTGGTGTGCCTGTGCCAAAAGCTTCGAAAGAGTTCGCAATAAGTTCATTCCCCGGCGCAGGCGCGAGAACTGGTGCGGTCATTTAAAGCGTTCTAGGACAGAGTTACAGTTCATTGAGTGTACACGTAATCAGTGTTTAGAGGCCGCGTAACAGTGGGTGGAGCATTTAGCTACACTACTGGCCATTAAAAATGCTACACCAAGAAGAAATGCAGATGATAAACGGGTAGTCATTCGACAAATATATTATTCTAGAACTGACATGTGATTACATTACCACGCAGTTTGGGTGCATAGGTCCTGAGAAATCAGTACCCAGAACAACCACCTCTGGCCGTAATAACGGCCTTGTACGCCTAGGCATTGAGTCAAACAGAACGTGTACAGGTACAGCCGCCCATGCAGCTTCAACACGATATCACAGTTCATCAACAGTAGTGACTGCCGTATTCCGACGAGCCAGTTGCTCGGCCTCCATTGACCAGACGTTTTCAATTGGTGAGAGATCTGGAGAATGTGCTGGCCAGGGCAGCAGTCGAACATCTGCTGCATCCAGAAACGCCCGCACAGTACCTGTAACATGCGGCCGTGGATTATCCTGCTGAAATGTAGGGTTTCGCAGGGATCGAATGAAAGGTAGAGCCACAGGTCGTAACACATCTGAAATGTAACGTCCACTGTTCAAAGTGCCGTCAATGCGAACAAGAGGTGAGCGAAACAGAACCTGGATTCATCCGAAAAAATGACATTTTGCCATTCGTGCACCCAGGTTCGTCGTTGAGTACACCATCGCAGGCGCTCCTGTCTGTGACGCAGCGTCAAGGGTAACCGCAGTCATGGTATCCGAGCTGATAGTCCACGCTGCTGCAAACGTCGTCGAACTGTTCGTGCAGATGGTTGATCTCTTGCAAACGTCCCCATCTGTTGACTCAGGGATCGAGACGTGGCTGTACGATCCGTTACAGCCATGCGGATAAGATGCCCGCCATCTCGGCTGCTAGTGATACGAGGCCGTTGGGATCCAGCACGGCGTTCCGTATTACCCTCCTGAACCCATCGATTCCATATTCTGCTAACAGTCATTGGATCTCGACCAACGCGAGCAGCAATGTCGTGATACGATAAACCGCACTCGCGATAGGCTACAATCCGACCTTTATCAAAGTCGGAAACGTGATGGTACGCATTCCTCCTCCTTACACGAGGCATCACAACAACGTTTCACCGGGCAACGCTGGTCAACTGCTGTTTGTGTATGAGAAATCGGTTGGAAACTTTCCTCACATCAGCACGTTATAGGTGTCGCCACTGGCGCCAACCTTGTGTGAATGCTCTGATAAGCTAATCATTTGCATATCGCAGCATCTTCTTCCTGTCGGTTAAATTTCGCGTCTGTAGCACTTTATCTTTGTGGTGTAGCAATTTTAATGGCCAGTAGTGTACCCTTAATTTTTTTTTTCTATTACGAAACTGGCTACTAACAAAAATATTTTACTGTTACCAATAACACAAATCACTTTCAATTCAAGTTCACTGCTACCGTAGACTGTAATGACGCATCGTAGGCTAGACAATGTTCTGGGCTTGTGGTGGCGGGGTGGGAGGGAGGCAGTGTTAGTAGACAGTGTCAGCAAGCTTGTGAATCCCCGTAACTCATGTCCGCCTCATCGGCGCACTGCAGCTTTGGACTTGGAACCTTGTAAATCAAAGGCGTATTACGAATTAGTCGACGACACATTCGTATTGCAAATTGTGAGGAACACCTTGGTGAGTTCCTAAAACACCTGAACGGTCTCCACGCTAACGTAAAATTTACTAAGGACGTAGAAAAGAACCAACAAATACCGTTTTAGATGTGCTGGTTGCGAAAAATGGTGAGAACCTGGTACACACCGCGTATCAAAAAGCGACACATACAGAGCGTTACCTGGACAAACCGTTAAATTATGACCAGACCAGGAAAGAGGAACGGTTAGTACGCTCGTAATTCTCGACGAGACGAATACGTGAGGTACACCATGTCGGGTGCAAGATGTAACACATGGAAAGTGTTCTGAGGCGCAATGGATACTCCACCAGTGGCGTAAGAAGTGCCACGAAATCTAACACTCGGTGAAGTGACACACCAGGAGAAGAAATATCGGCTGCGGCCTTTCTACCATACATATCCGGGATGACGGACAGATCAGCCGTATACTGCGCAAAGATGACGTCAAGACTATGAGTAAACCGACGAAGAAGATCAAAGAATGTCTCACGTTAGCAATGGAGAATGGGACCCACTTGCAATGCCGGGAATATACCGCATATCCTGCAAATGTGGAAAACTCTATGTGATAATGAGCGGACGATCCTTTCAACACAAGCATCTCGGAGCATATACAGTATTGCAGGTGGGGATAGGTGGTGAAATCGGCCATGGCGGAGCATGCGCTGTGTGAAGCTCACCAAATTACAAAATTCGCAAACACGGAAGTTCTCGCAGTCGAGAAGAGCTGCTACAAAAATGTGTGAAATCTTATGGGACTTAACTGCGAAGGTCATCAGCCCCTTAGCTGACACACTAATTAAGCTAAATTATCCCAACGACAAACACACACACACACACATGAGGACTCGAACCTCCGCCGGGACCAACCACACAGTCCATGACTGCAGCGCCTAGACCGCTCGGCTAATCCCGCCCGGCGAGCTGCCACACCCACTTGTCCAGGGAAGCTATAGAAATTCACAAAACATGACCGCCAACAAGAGGAAAGCCTCAAGCATAAATCCTGGACCTCAGTGCTGAAGCGAACGACCGTTGCAAGCAACAATGGGAGCAAAGCCCAAGAAAAGCCCTCAGAATCTGGCTAGATAGGCGCACAATCCCGGGCCGTGGATTTGACTCCACTCCACCAGTGGTAATGGAATATGATGCTTTGACAATGCCAGCCACTTGCGCGGGCTAATGTCAGAAAAAACATCAAACAAACGTCGGCCAAAGAACCAGAGACAGGCAATACGACAAAACAGCTATTTCTCATTACATTGCTAAAGAGAGTATTACCTTCTAATCGCTTTAGCCTTAATAACTATTTCAGATGCCTTGAAATAATTTAACAAATGACAACAATTCACTTAGAGGATCTAATTGCTCACATGTTTTCCATTTGCAGATCTGCCATGCCCTCTGGAGATGGACCAGGAGAGGTCAACGCCAGGCGTGTAGTGTGCTCCATTGGACCTCATCAGCCTTAGAATGTTACGTAACACACTCTGTGCTCAACTTTCAAGACCTGGCTGGACTCTCACCACTTGTGTTATGAATAGTTCCATCCCTCTTGAAATTGTTGACACAAGAATCAATTATGGTTCTCCGTGGTAGATCTATTTCTGTGAGAGCAGTTTACTTGTTGTTCTACACACAGATAAAGACAACCTGTAGGATGTACGACGCTGAATCTGTATCCATCGGAAGATAACTGGAGTTTTGCACTTCGGGATTTGCCTCAAGACTGAATAATTTTTATGTACTTTCTCGTCCTATCTGCCATATTTCCAATCATATTAATATAGGTAACAAAATGCCCTAGTGCCTGAAGGAGCCGTTCAGACTAAGGTTAATTTGAAGGTTTATACGTATTTGATGACCTTAAATATCCTACTTAAGCAACAACAGTCGTCTTAAAATCACAACCTTCGAGAGACACATTTTATTATTCACTTGGAGTATAAACGGCTATTCTATACATAGAATAGCTTACACCCGCCAGCAGGGAGCGTACTGGAGTTTCTCCATATCACCGAAAATCGTTCTCCTCTGTGGAGTGTATGTTTTGCAACACCAGACTTAGAATAGAGTAAGGATCGAGAAAAGCAATGGCAAGAGGCACAGTCACACAATCACTCACTTGTAAGAACTCCAACAGCTTGTGTTCCTAGTGACCAACTATTTAGTTCAATCATATGACTGAGAACTGTGCATGCAACCGATCACATTGCAGAGGACTGCAACCGCTGCAAGCATTTACGGACCGGGGAGTTCACAGGGTCAAGTCCTGCACTTCTCCATCTAACAACAAAGAACACTGACTGATGTGCATAAACTTTATCTATTTATTTTTGTATCGTTTTAAACTTATTTCAATATTTCTGTAAACATTCACTTGAGAGTAATTTATATGCTGCTTACACCATATACTACCTTACATTTTTCTGTTTTGACCATATGGCAGTTGGCCATTTTAATGACATTTTTCAACAAAGTAAAAAATATGAAATGAAAGAAATAAATGAAAATTAAAAGACGGCTTTACCAACCCTCTACTGAACTATAAACTTGAAGATAACCGGACCCAATTTCTGTGCAGGCCGCAGAACAACTCCACTCTCTGCACGCCATTTAGGATAACTGGCATACTTTTTTATCTTTTCTACACTCTACAAGAATCATCCGATTTTTGTGAGATCTGGTACAACTCAAGTTGCCATATCCTAAACCAGTATTCCAATACCTCAGCGCATTTCTATTTACACAAATCACATAAAACATTGTAAAACTGATGACTTAGAATAACATGAACGAAAATTATGAACTTCATTAAAATTGCGGAGAGAGTGCCACAGGTATGTAACACAAATTGGGGTGGCAATCATTAAAACAAATGTGTTTTTCGTTGTGGTATAATCTGCTCATGAAATTTCAATCACCAACTTTTTCCTCAGTGTGTGAAAATATTTTGTTGGTGCCCACCTACATAGGGAGAAATGATTATCATAATAGAATAAGAGACATCAGAGCTTGCACGACAGATTTAAGTGTTCGTTTTTCCTGTGCACTGTTCAAGTGTGGAACAATAGAGAAAGAGCTGAGGGCGGTTCAATGAACTCTCTGCCAGACACTTAATTGTGAATTGCAGAGTAATCATGTGGCTGCAAATGTAGATATACTACTTGAAATTGTCAATAAATGTAAGAAATGAAATATGAATAATATGAAAACAATCAGCTTAATGACAGTAAAATTAAACAAACAAGCAATACCACCTGCTAACACTTAATACCAATTAGTATTATTATTAACTGTAAGTCAGTATATTGAAGTGCTAAATACAGCTCTGCATGTTTGTTTGACACTAAAGACACCATGCATCATGTTTGATGCCATTTAATGCTGCACATGTTAACTTTCTGGCTAATTCAGTTTAAAACCTCAGTATCCAGGGACATCCCAAATCTAACAGCTGTGCCACTTCACAGTGCAGGGTGGATTCGAAGTTCTTCACATTGTGTTATCATCCACCATACATGTGGTCATTCCTGTGGTCAGTTTGAAATGACTGACAGAGCCAACTGCCCAATACACACCCAAGCATCAGGTAAGGTGCCATAGAGATTAAGGACATGAGATTTCATTTCGGAGTAGTGCAGTTAAATCCATATCAAGTTATAACAGTTCAGGTTATGTGTGGGTTCCCTTCAGGTGAATCGTGGTGGGTTTCCTTCAGGTGAATCGTGGAATAGTTCTCTCATTAGTGACCACTTTTTTGGACAACTATGCACATGAAATGGCCAGAATAACAGAAACCTGTAGGAAACAACTATGTTGTATTTGAAGTATGTTAAACTTGAGGTTTCTTCATGGTCGTTTATGTAGAAAAGGATAAACCAAAATCCATGAAAAGGTTACTAAATATAACAGAGATAACATTTTGGGTCTTACATAACTAGTAAAGAAAGTACATCGAAAGTACTGACAGTATTAAACATGCCCAAGATGTCTGAAATACTATCCATTTTTCAGCTGTCAGGTAGCAGTCATTATAGTTTACCAGTAAAAATTATTTGTATTTAACTGCTTTAATAGTGCTTCAACGGAGGGGTATCTGTTGAGAGGCCAGACAAACACTTGGTTCCTGAAGAGGGGCAGCAGTCTTTTCAGTAGTTGCAGGAGCAACAGTCTGGATGATTGACTGATCTGGCCTTGTAACACTAACCAAAACATCCTCGCTGTGCTGGTACTACGAACGGTTGAAAGCAAGAGGAAACTACAGCCGTAATTTTTCCCAAGGGCATGCAGCTTTACTGTATGGTTAATGATGATGGAGTCCTCTTGGGTAAAATATTCCGGAGGTAAAATAGTCCCCCATTCGGATCTCCGGGCGGGGACTACTCAGAAGGACGTCGTTATCAGGTGAAAGAAAACTGGCGTTCTACGGTTCGGAGCGTGGAATGTCAGATCCCTTAATCGGGTAGGTAGGCTAGAAAATTTAAAAAGGAAAATGAATAGATTAAAGTTAGATATAGTGGGAATTAGTGATGTTCGGTGGCAGGAGGAACAAGACTTTTGGCCAGGCGAATACAGGGTTATAAATACAAAGTTAAATAGGGGTATTGCAGGAGTAGGTTTAATAATGAATAAAAAAATAGGAATGCGGGTAAGCTACAAACAGCATAGTGAACCCATTATTGTGGCCAAGATAGACAACGAAGCCCACGCCTACTACAGTAGCACAAGTTTATATGCCAACTAGCTCTGCAGATGACGAAGAAATTGAAGAAATGTATGACGAAATAAAAAAAATTATTCAGATAGTGAAGGGAGACGAAAATTTAATAGTCATGGGTGACTGGAATTCGGTAGTAGGAAAAGGGAGAGAAGGAAACTTAGTAGGTGAATATGGATTGGGGCTAAGAAATGAAAGAGGAAGCCGCCTGGTAGAATTTTGCACAGAGCACAACTTAATCATAGCTAACACTTGGTTCAAGAATCATAAAAGAAAGTTGTATACATGAAAGAAGCTTGGAGATACTGACAGATTTCAGATAGATTATATAATGGTGAGACAGAGATTTAGGAAGCAGGTTTTAAATTGTAAGACATTTCCATGGGCAGATGTTGACTCTGACCACAATCTATTGGTTATGAACTGTAGATTAAAACTGAAGAAACTGCAAAAAGGTGGGAATTTAAGGAGATGGGACCTGGATAAACTGACTAAACCAGAGGTTGTACAGAGTTTCAGGGAGAGTGTAAGAGAACAAATGGCAGGAATGGGGGAAAGAAATACAGTAAAAGAAGAATGGGTAGCTTTGAGGGATGAAGTAGTGAAGGTAGCAGAGGATCAAGTAGGTAAAAAGACGAGGGCTAGTAGAAATCCTTGGGTAACAGAAGAAATATTGAATTTAATTGATGAAAGGAGAAAATATAAAAATGCAGTAAATGAAGCAGGCAAAAAGGAATACAAACATCTCAAAAATGAGATCGACAGGAAGTGCAAAATGGCTAAGCAGGGATGGCTAGAGGATAAATGTAACGATATAGAGGCTTATCTCACTAGGGTGAGATAGATACTGCCTACAGGAAAATTAAAGAGACCTTTGGAGAAAAGAGAACCACTTGTATGAATATTAAGAGCTCTGATGGAAACCCAGTTCTAAGCAAAGAAGTGAAAGCAGAAAGGTGGAATGAGTATATAGAGGGTCTATACAAGGGCGATGTACTTGAGGACAATATTATGGAAATGGAAGAGGATGTAGATGAAGATAAAATGGGAGATATGATACTGCGTGAAGAGTTTGACAGAGCACTGAAAGACCTGAGTCGAAACAAGGCCCCGAGAGTAGACAACATTCCATTAGAACTACTGATGGCCTTGGGAGAGCCAGTCCTGACAAAACTGTACCATCTGGTGAATAAGATGTATGAGACAGGCGAAATACCCTCAGACTTCAAGAAGAATATAATAATTCCAATTCCAAAGAAAGCAGATGTTGACAGGTGTGAAAATTCCCGAACTATCAGTTTAATAAGTCAAGGCTGCAAAATACCAATGCGAATTCTTTACAGACGAATGGAAAAGCTGGTAGAAGCCGACCTAGGGGAAGATCAGTTTGGATTCCGTAGAAATATTGGAACACGTGAGGCAATACTGATCCTACGACTTATCTTAGAAAATAGATTAAGGAAAGGCAAACCTACATTTCTAGCATTTGTAGACTTAGAGAAAGCTTTTGACAATGTTGGCTTGAATACTCTCATTCAAATTCTGAAGGTGGCTGGGGTAAAATACAGGGAGAGAAAGGCTATTTACAATTTGTATAGAAACCAAATGGCAGTTATAAGAGTTGAGGGGCATGAAAGGGAAGCAGTGGTTGGGAAGGGAGTGAGACAGGATTGTAGCCTCTCCCCGATGTTATTCAATCTGTATATTCAGCAAGCAGTGAAGGAAACAAAAGAAAAATTTGGAGTAGGTATTAAAACCCATGGAGAAGAAATAAAAATGTTGAGGTTCGCCGATGACATTGTAATTCTGTCAGAGACTGCAAAGGACTTGGAAGAGCAGTTGAACGGAATGGATAGTGTCTTGAAAGGAGGACATGGGATGAACATCAACAAAAGCAAAATGAGGATAACGGAATGTAGTCGAATTAAGTCTGGTAATGCTGAGGGTATTAGATTAGGAAATGAGACACTTAAAGTAGTAAATGAGTTTTGCTATTTGGGGTGCAAAATAACTGATGATGGTTGAAGTAGAAAGGATATGAAATGTAGACTGGCAATGGGAAGGAAAGCGTTTCTGAAGAAGAGAAATTTGTTAACATCGAGTATTGATTTAAGTGTCAGGAAGTCGTTTCTGAAAGTGTTTGTATGGAGGGTAGCCATGTATGGAAGTGAAACATGGACGATAAACAGTTTAGACAAGAAGAGAATAGAAGCTTTAGAAATGTGGTGCTACAGAAGAATGCTGACGATTAGATGGGTAGATCACATAACTAATGAGGAGGTGTTGAATAGGATTGGGGAGAAGAGAAGTTTGTGGCAGAACTTGACTAGAAGAAGGGATCAGTTGGTAGGACATGTTCTGAGGCATCAAGGGATCACCAATTTAGAATTGGAGGGCAGAGTAGAGGGTAAAAATCATAGAGGGAGACCAAGAGATGAATACACCAAGCAGATTCAGAAGGATGTAGATTGCAGTAGGTACTGGGAGATGAAGAGGCTTGCACAGGATAGAGTAGCATGGAGAGCTGCATCAAACCAGTCTCAGGACTGAAGACCACAACAACAACAATAGTACTTGAAAAATTCAACTATGCATTTTATGTGACAATGCTCTCGTCGTCAGGTTGTTGACACTGAGTTTGCAATGTTCATGAAATAAAATAAAATTGAGAAAAAAGGCAAATTAGACTATAGATCTTCATCTTACATTAAGTGGGCGATTTCAAGCGAAAGGGGATCCATAGTTCAATGTGTTTTCTGTTTTATTTTTATTGCATTTTATGAACGCTATAGACTGTCAAGAACCTGATGTGGACTGGATTTTTTTCTTGTAAGACATAGTTGAATTATATCAAGTACCATTACTATTAAAGCGGTTAAGGAAAATATTTTTTACTGATATAATCATTTATCAGACTGCAAATATGGATAAGTGGTATGTATGTTGCAGTTTGGAGAACAATCACGCACCACAGGCCCACACGAAAGCTAGGTACGGATGACAGAATATTATTACATTTATTACCATAGCTATGTGATTCACCAGTCATGATTGAAGAGACTGAGTCAAATGAAAAATTAGGATTTCAAAAGGATTTAGAGACAATAACGCAATAACAAATTAGTGTAAGTGTAGTATCACACTTAGTAACATAAAGTAATAATTTCTTTTCCAAGTACTTGTTCACTAAACAGTAAGTCATTTCATACAGTACTGCACTGTTTAGGTAGTCCATTTTGCCAGTTCACTATCAAACAATTCATTCAAATTGAAGAGTGGTTTTTGGCGTAGATTGTCCAACATCTTTCCTCGAAATTTCACCAATTCCAAGGACTACAGTCTAGTTTGCAGATGACTGAACATTTTAACAGCCCATGCTGGAAAACTGTCCCATGTCATAGAGAGTTAACAGCTTGGCATGTGTATGTTCTCCTTATTGTGTATGTTATAATTGTATGTAAATAAGTTATACAAAACTGCAACCAGTCATTTTTTTAATCATTATGTTTTATTCCATGAACCGGTTTTCAAACCTTTTCAGGTTCATCTTCAGATCGTTTCAGAAAGTTACATAATTATTGCTAGCATAATGCTGGGTGCTGACTTGCGGCAGTGCTTGTCACAAGCAACAGTTGTAAAGCGCATGCTGGATGCTGGAAAAGTCTCGCTGTCAGAGTGTAATTAATATAGTTTGTGTGGAAGTGTGTGTAGTAATACAATAAATGGACATCAAAATGAAGTCAGACAGATGGACACTAACCGAAAAAAGCCGCCTATACTGTCACAAGCCAGCACCCAGCATTATGCTAGCAATAATGATGTAACTTCCTGAAACCATCTGAAGATGATCCTGAAAAGGTTCGAAAACCGGTTCATGGAATAAAACATAATTATTCAAAAAAGTGACTAGTTGCAGTTTTGTATAACTTATTTATATTCAATATACAGTCACAGTTCTAAAATGTCCATAGTGGATCAGCATAATCTGTTATAATTGTGATTATCACTCCTTTTTCTGAATGTATCATGTATTTCCTTCATGTACATGAGAGAGTTGAAGATACATTGACTGAAAATTGACATCAATCCTAGGTGTGAAGAAGGGTTTACAGTAGTCCAGCTTCCTACTAAAGTGGTTTTTAAGACAGTCATACATAACGAAAGTAGGAATGCAAATCACTTTCAATGCTTTGAATCTGCCTCAGCATATTTTTTTTGTTTCAAACTTAAAACCTTTAGCTATTATTAATTTTTAATTTGGGAGCAAATCTTATTGTACTCAGTGGCTTGATAGTATCACCTGCAGTGCTATCCACAATGTGGATGGCTATTAGTCAGCAATAAGTTTTTTTGTACTGGAAAAATAATTATAACAAAATTTGAAGATGCAGGTCATGACACAACTGGCCACGAGCTGGCCACTAAAGCCACACCACAAAAGCTATCACAATTTGCAAAAAAAGAAAAAAAAGGATAGGTGTCTTACTTAAATAACTGAGAATAATCAGTACTTAATAAGGAACAAGCTCACCCATTCCATATTTATTAACTCAGTCTTCACAATTAGGAACTATAAGTGCATCACACATCTTGTAAATACAATTGAATCAATTTCAACAAAATAGCTGGTTCCTACCTTCAAAATTACATCGGGTTCTATCTAAAGCTGGAGTCCAGGTATTACAATATCACTTTATTTTATTGTTAAGAAGTTGTGGAACTGCTGAATCGTGGGAGAAGTAGAGATAACAACATGTGCAGTGTCCCACTAATGGAACAGCTTCTCTGATCTACACAAGTCATGAAATTCTTATTATGAGGCATTACAAAGCCCCCAATGGGAGCCAGAATCTTTAACATGTTATATGCTTCAGCTACCATTCAAAGTTCACAACTCTTTCGGCTGAAGGCCATTAGCTTTTTAAGCTGATAAATATTAATTTTTCCATAAGGATCAACATGGATGGAATTTCATTCGTAGAATAGGACAGTATTAACTACAGGTTGAAGTTAATTTGCCTTCTCACTAAGATACAAACATGGTTTGCAATACTGATGAGTCAATGCATCATTTTTGTGGTAAGTCAGAATTTAAACAATACATAATTCAACAGCACTGTTGCACAGTTAAGATTTCAATATTACAGGTACAACTATTCTGTCTTTGTTTGATACAGTTTTGATCAGAATAGCAAGATTTTTCTGATGAATTATGTGGTGTAATTAAAATATATACATTCTATACAACATTTTACAGTACTGTGTAGTCAAAACTTATGTGCCGTTACTCCTCAGTTTAAAATATGTAAAAAATACTCATAGACTTACCTGAAAGTCATATGTCACACTTGTAAAAAGTTCTTGATACTATTTCATTGCTCATGAAAATATCTCCTCAAAATCTTTATGAGGATATAAACCCTTAATCTTATGACTACCAGGATATGCAAGCACATACACTCCTTGATTAGGAATTCTAATAATACGAAATGGATCAGTACACAGAAGTTGCTCTTTTTTGTTCTTTCTCTATCTGCTGCTGGTCTCTTTGATCACAGAACGGCATATGAACTATGACAGAACGTCTTATGTGGCACTATATCAAAGTGACACAGACATCCATGGATCACTCAGGCCTTTCTAAGAACTCATTAGCGTATTTGAGCAATAGGTTAACAACTTTAAGCAATAGGATTCTGTCAAATTGTTTCATTCTACCATCTTAGACTTTATTTGTTTGTTGGTACCAAGAACTGTAGTAGACTCCGACTGCCGCTCCTTCCATACAAGTGTCATGAGCTACCCAGTAGACTTTTGTACTCTGGCAGTATTTCCCATGGCCACTATTCTTCTTAATTGAATCCACAGAAATCTAGACATCACCAATGGCAAAATAGCTCATTTTCAAGGAAAAGTCAGGTCTAGTGTCCTGTTCCCTTAGGAAGTTAAATCGAATTACACAGGCCAAGATCAACACATTGACATATAGGTATGTACAACTGAATACTAGATTTCCTAGCGCTATCTACAGGCATATCTGCACTCTGACATTTTTCAAACGGGTGCCAACGGTTCTAAGGATTCGATGATTACTCACAGGGTAGGTAAGTACTTGTATTCTTTCACACATTATTTTGAAAAAACTGTTTGAGGCAACACTGACAGCGGATCCTGTGTCCAAGATAATAGTGACAAGTAATTTCGCAACTTTTGTTCTTATTGTAGACTGAAACCATTGAATAATCAGTATTGCATGGATTAATATCAGAGCAAAGCTCTTGATGCATGTCCTTATCGTCATTGCACTGTGCATTTGGGAATTCCAATACAGTCCCTACGCATCCCAGGACAGACATTTCAGGATTAGATGCAGTCAGTGGTTAGTCATACAATTACCATCATCAACTAGCTCAGTAATTACCCGTAGCTGATTTTTCCTATTATTGTCACTTTGTGGCTGTTGTTGGTTTTTCTGCCAGTAATTATAATTACGTGTCATATACTCAAGACCGAACCGATGTTCTTGTCTTCTAGTTTCCGTCTATTGTTGTTGTAATTACACTACTGACCATTAAAATTGCTACACCACGAAGATGACGTGCTACAGACGCGAAATTTAACCGACAGGAAGAAGATGCTGTGATATGCAAATGATTAGCTTTTCAGAGCATTCGCACAAGGTTGGCGCCAGTGGCGACACCTACAACGTGCTGACATGAGGAAAGTTTCCAACCGATTTCTCATACACAAACAGCAGCTGACCGGCGTTGTTATGATGCCTCATGTACGGAGGAGAAATGCGTACCATCACGTTTCCGTCTTTGATAAAGGTCAGATTGTAGCCTATCGCGATTGCGGTTTATCGTATCGCGACATTGCTGCTCGCGGTGGTCGAGATCCAATGACTGTTAGCAGAATGTGGAATCGGTGTGTTCAGAAGGGTAATACGGAACGCCGTGCTGGATCCCAACGGCCTCGTATCACTAGCAGTCGAGATGACAGGTATCTTATGCGCTTGGCTGTAACGGATCGAGCAGCCACGTCTCGATCCCTGAGCCAACAGATGGGGACGTTTGCAAGACAACAACCATCTGCACTAACAGTTCGACGACGTTTGCAGCAGCATGGACTATCAGCTCGGAGACCATGGCAGCGGTTACCCTTGACACTGCATCACAGACAGGAGCGCATGCGATGGTGTACTCAACGACGAACCTGGGTGTACGAATGGCAAAACGTCATTTTTTCGGATGAATCCAAGTTGTGTTTACAGCATCATAATGGTCGCATCCGTGGTTGGTGACATTGCGGTGAACGCACACAGACCATGGCAGCGGTTACCCTTGACGCTGCATCACAGACAGGAGCGCATGCGATGGTGTACTCAACGACGAACCTGGGTGCATGAATGGCAAAACGTCATTTTTTCGGATAAATCCAAGGTGTGTTTACAGCATCATAATGGTCGCATCCGTGGTTGGTGACATTGCAGTGAACGCACATTGGAAGCGTGTATTCGTCATCGCCATACTGGCGTATCACCCAGCGTGATGGTATGGGGTGCCATTGGTTACACGTCTCGGTCACCTCTTGTTCGTATTGACGGCACTTTGAACAGTGGACGTTACATTTCAGATGTGTTACGACCTGTGGCTCTACCCTTCATTCGATCCCTGCGAAACCCTACATTTCAGCAGGATAATGCACGACCGCATGTTGCAGGTCCT
Organism: Schistocerca piceifrons; assembly: GCF_021461385.2. Classification (NCBI taxonomy): domain Eukaryota; kingdom Metazoa; phylum Arthropoda; class Insecta; order Orthoptera; family Acrididae; genus Schistocerca; species Schistocerca piceifrons. The sequence goes on from NC_060139.1 coordinate 187,281,908, forward strand.
GTACGGGCCTTTCTGGATACAGAAAATGTTCGACTGCTGTCCTTGCCAGCACGTTCTCCAGATCTCTCACCAACTGAAAACATTTAGTCAATGGTGGCCGAGTAACTGGCACGTCACAATACGCCAGTCACTACTCTTGATGAACTGTGGTATTGTGTTGAAGCTACATGGGCAGCTGTACCTGTACACGGCATCCAAGCTCTGTTTGAATCATTGCCCAGGCGTATGAATGCCGTTATTACGGCCAGAGGTGGATGTTCTGGGTACTGCTTTCTCAGGATCTATGCACCCAAATTGCGTGAAAATGTAACACATGTCAGTTCTAGTATAATATATTTGTCCAATGAATACCCGTTTTTCATCTGCATTTCTTCATGATGTAGCAATTTTAATGGCCAGCAGTGTATGATAATAGCCATTATACTGATACAGAGGACTGATCTGAGTTTTGTTGTGAACAGCATGATACTCATTGGATGCGTTATATCCACAAGTGTTGCCTGGGCTGGGTTCACCAACGTGATACCATATTTGGCCTGTTCTGTTCTGGACAGCTTCAAGTATCAAGTCTGTCAAGTCTAGGACCGACATGAACTCTTCCAGGTTAGTCTCTGATACATGAATCAGCTTCTAGCAAACCTCAATCGGTAAAACAGCTTTCAAAATTCGCAAAATATTGCGGTGTGACATGGGTTCATCCCAGTAGAGGGAGTTATTTATGTATTTTTCGAAGTAGCTTCACAAACTTTCGTTTCTAAAGTTGAATGGCTGCAGATTAAAAGTCTCTTTTTTAAGTCGTTCTTGCACGCCACTTCTCCAATATTCGGCCAGAAAAATCTTTTCTAATTTTGTATAAGTGCAGCAAGATCGACTGCTTCTGCTGCCTCAAAACACCATCACCATGAATATAACCACTGACGAAGCCCATCTTTTGTATGTCATTCCATGAAGAAGAGAGTACCCAACGAAATCCACGAATGAACACAACAGGGTGTAAGGTTTCTCATCCTGCGAGTATATCTGGAATGGTTCATGTTCATGCAACTTCTCCTCCACGAACACTTTCCATAACTGGACGCTGTCCTCAGCGCACTTCGCGTGTGAGGGGTCAAACTTGCAGCAGCAACAGATTGTTCCTTCTTTGTATGATCTGATTACGCATGTACCCATTCGGATTTTTGGGTTCCAGAGAGACAATCTAGTACCGCTATCCGAATCTCAGTCAATTTTTTATTTACCAAATCCAGTCATTCGATAATGCGGTACACCATTGCAACAAGTCATGGCCAATGTTGTCTTCATCTACATGGATACTCTGCAAATCACATTTAAGTGCCTGGCAGAGGGTTCATCGAACCACCTTCACAATTCTCTATTATTCCAATCTCGTATAGCGCCCGGAAAGAATGAACACCTATATCTTTCCGTAAGAGCTCTGATTTCCCTTATTTTATCGTGGTGATCGTTCCTCCCTATGTAGGTCGGTATCAACAAAATATTTTCACATTCGGAGGAGAAAGTTGGTGATTGGAATTTCGTGAGAAGATTCCGTCACAACGAAAAGCGCCTTAATGATGTCCAGCCGAAATCCTGTATCATTTCTGTGACACTCCCTCCCATATTTGGCAATAATACAAAATGTGCTGCCTTTCTTTGAACTTTTTCGATGTACTCAGTCTGTCCTATCTGGTATGGATCCCACACCGCACAGCAGTATTCAAAAAGAGGATGGACAAGCGTAGTGTAGGCAGTCTCCTTTCCTGTGGAAAGAAACGATGATGTAATGGATACAAGAAACATCTGCAGCAGTTAACCGAAAGTCGCGAACAGGGTAGTGGCATATAATTCACTGCTGCCAGTTTTCAAGACAGTTCCTGTAGCGCATGAGACATCTAAACCTACACACGAAGTAGTAAAGGAAATCCAGAAACCAGTAGCACAAAGTGAACAACACGACCATCAACAGAGAACCCATCTGTGGCCGCAAACAATATAGAAACTGACTCCAAAGACAGAATATGATGTAGCTTTGGTGCAAGAAGTTAGAAAAGAAGTAGTTAATCAAATTGTCGACTTCACAGTAATCTCTAATATCGTCCCAGAGGGTAAAACTGGTGCTGTAAGTAAAATACATCGTGACATTGACATAAAATAAGTAGAATTTTTACCGAATGGACGTGGAATCGTTTGTTCCATTTACAATGTAACGCTTATGAAGGTTTATGCTCCATCCGGTAGTGAAAACAAAGCCAATACAAGCCATTTGTTTGGTCTGCTTCGTAGAAATAACAATTAATTTGTCATCGATGGTGATTTTTAACTGTATAATTACAATTATTATCTGAATAATTTCTTTTTTCTCATCATACATTTCTCCAATCTCTTCGTCATCTGCAGAGCTGGTTGGCATACAAACTTGTACTACTGTGGTAGACGTGGGTTTTCTGTCGATTTGGCTACGATATTACGTTTACTATGCTGTTTACAGTAACTTACTTCCATTTCTATTTTCTTATTCATTATTAAACTCACTCCTGCATTACCCCTATTAGACTTCGTTCTTATAACCCTGAATTCACCTGATCAGAAGTCCTGTTCCCCCTGCCACCGAATTTTGCTCATTCGCACTATATCTGACTTTAACCGATCCACTTCCCTTTTTAAAATTTTCTAACCCACCTGCTCGATTAACGAATATATCATTCCACTCTCCGTTCCGTAGAACGCCAGTTTTGTTTCTCCTGATGACGACATCCTCCTGAGTAGTCCCTACCTGGACCAGCACAGCAAGGCCGTTTTGGTTGAGGTTACAGGGCCCGATCTGTCAGTCATCCAGACTGTTATCCCTACATCTGCTGGAAAAGGGGCTGCTCCTCTTCAGGAACCACCTGTTTGTTTGGCCTCTCAACAGGTATCCCTCCAGTGTGTTTGCACCTAAGGTATATATGTCTGTATCATTGAGGCAAGCAAGAAATGTATGATGAGATAAAAGAAATTATTCAGATAGTTAAAGAAGATGAAAATTTAAGAGTCATGGGGGACTGGGATTCGATAGTAGGACAAGGAAGAGAAGGAAATATAGTAGGGAATACGGACTGGGGGAAAGGAATGAAATGAAGCTGCTTGGTAGAAATTTGCACAGAGCATAATTTAATCATCGCTAACACTTGGTTTGAGAATCATAAAAGAAGGTTATATACATTGAAGAGGACTGGAGACACTGGAAGGTTTGAGATTGATAATATAATGGTAAGACAGAGATTTGGGAACCACATTTTAAACTGTAAGACATTTCCCAGGACCGATGTGGACTCTGACCACAATTCATTGGTTATGAACACTGAGTAAAACTGAAGAATTGGAAAAAAAGTAGGAAATTAAAGAGAGGGGACCTCTATTTGTTGAAAAAATCAGAGGTTCAGACGCAGCATTAGGCAAAAATTGACTGAAACAGGGGGAGGAATACGGTAGAAGATGAATGTGTAGCTTTAGGAGATGAAATAGTGAACGCAGTAGAGGATCAAATAGGTTAAATGAAAAGGTCGAATAGAAATCGATAGATAACGCAAGAGATATTGAATTTAATTGATGAAAGCAGAAAATTTAAAAATGCAGCAAATGAAGCAGGTGAAAGGGAATACAAGTGTTTAAAAAATAAGATTGACAGGAAGTGCAAAGTGGCTAAGCAGGAATGGCTAGAGGACAAACGCAAGCATTTAGGAGCATATTTTACCAGAGAAAAGATAGATGCCATCTACAGGAAAATTAAAGAAGCCTTCTGCGAAAAGAAAAGCAGCTGTCCGAGTATCAAGAACTCAAATGGAAAACCATTCCTAAACAGAGAAGGGAAATCTGTAAGGTGGAAGGAGTATACAGAGGGTCTATAAAAAGGAGATGAACTTGAAGGCAAATTATAGAATTGAAAGAGGAATGTAAATGAAGATGAGATGGTAGATATGATACTGCGAGAAGAAATTAATGGCTCTCTGAAACATGTAGTCTAAACAAGGCCCTAGGGGTAGACGATAATCCATCAGAGCTACTGATACCATTGGGAGAGCCAGTCATGACAAATATCATACCAAGATGTATGAGAGAAGCGAAACACCCTCAGACTTCAAGAAGAACGTACTAATTCCAATTCCAAAGAAAGCAGTTGCTGATAGATGTGAAAATTACCGAACTATCAGTTGAATAAGTCATGGTTGCAAAATACTAACACGAATTCCTTACAGAAGAATGGAAGAACTGGTGGAAGCTGACCCCAGGGAAAGTCAGTTTGATTGCAGAGAATAGTAGGAACACGTGAGGCAGTACTGACCATACGACTCATTTTAGAAGGTATGTTAATAAAAAACAAAGCTCCATTTATAGCACACTTAGAGAAACCGTTAGGCAATGAGGAGTGGAATACTGTCTTTGAAATTCTGAAAGTAGCAGGGGTAAAATACAGCATCTAAAGGCTATTTACGGCTTGTACAGAAACCAGACAGCAGTTATAAGAATTGATGGGAATGAAAGCAAAGCAGTGGTTGAGAAGGCAGTGAGGCAGGGTTGTAGTCTATCCTTGATGTTGTTCAATCTGTACACTGCACAGGCAGTAAAGGAAACCAAAGAAGAATTTGGAGTAGGGATTAATGTTCAGGGAGAAGAAATAAAAACTTTTAGGTTTGCCAATGACATTGTAATTCTGTCAGAGACAGGAAAGGACTGGGAAAATCAGTTGAATGGGATCGACAGTGTCTTGAAAGTAAGATAAAACATGCACATTAACAAAAGCAAAACAAGGATAACGGAATATAATCAAATTAAAATAGGCGATGCTACAGGAATTCTATTAGGAAGAGAGACACTTAAAATAGTAGAAGAGTTTTGTTCTACTTGGCCAAAAAAATAACTGATGACAGCCAAAGTAGAGAGAATATAAAATGTAGACTGGCAATGGCAAGAAAAGCATTTCTGAAGAAGATAAATTTGTTAACATCGAATATAGATTTAAGTGTTAGGAAGTCTTTTCTGGAGATATTTTCCTCGAGTGTAGCCATATATGGAAGTGAAACATGGGCGATAAGTAGTTTAGACAAAAAGAGAATATAAGCTTTCATAATGTGGTTCTACAGAAGAATGTTGGAGATTAAATGTTTCAATCACGTAACTAATGTGGAGGTACTGGGCAGAATTGGAGAGACAGAAATTTGTGGCACAACTTAACCAAAAGAAGGGATCAGTTGATAGAACACATTCTGAGACACCAAGGGATCACGAATTTAGTTTTAGAGGGAAGTGTGTGGGAGTAAAAATCATAGAGGGAGACCAAGAGATGAATACATTAAGTTAAGCAGGACATGCATTGCAGTAGTTATTAGGAAATGAAGAGGCTGATGCAGGATAGAGTAGTATGGAGGGCTGCATGAAACCTGTCTTCAGACTGAAGACCACAACAACAACAATTATAATTAGAAATGATGATCAGAAGTCTGTTCCAAACAGGTATAATGAACTTAAGGCACTGGTTGTCAGTCCCAATCTTGAAGACACTTGGCGAATTTTGAACTGCAACAAAATCAAGTACACTTATTTTGATACTAATGGAAATAGCAGATTTCAAACCTAGCTCAAATAGTTAAAACTGAAACAAAGTCAGTGATATCCTCAGAACAGTGCAGCTACATCTTCCAAATTAAACTCCCAGAAACTCATTTTCATTATAAGAAGGGCACCTGCAAGTTTAACATTAGCCATTTGGATGATCACATATTGACACAAGACCTATTAGTCACATGGCAAGAGGTATTCAAAAAGTGGTGCCAAGCTAAAAACACATTGGAGTGGTGGCTCTTGCAAGCTAAGCCTGCTATTCGAAATTTATTAACCAACAGCAATGCCAAGAAAGCCTGCTGGAACCAGTCAACCTGACAATTCTGTCAGAGCTGTCTACAAGATCTCGTTAGTAAACTAACAGTTCAGCTGATCTTACTATCGACATTGAGATAAATCAAGGCAAAACTTTTTTGTGACCTCCAAAAGAAAACTGTGGGTACCTTTATAAGGAATCAGTAGTAGATGGCAATTGAGAAGGCCTGTATCAGTCTTTCACTTACACAGGGAACTGAAGAGAGACAGGAATTGCTTTGTAAGAGAATGCAAAGAAACAAATCAGCTGGAAAACTACCAATGAAAATGAACATAAAACGGAAATCATCCCCCACTTTACCAACCTGTTCAAAGAACGCGACAAGAAATCTGCAATAAACTGTTTTCTTCAGGAAATACTTCATATGGTTATGGAAAATGACTGGATGCATCTTAATGAGGCTCGCACTTTAGACAAAATCGAGGAAGCAATCCAAAAGAGTTCTAAGGGAAAATCTCCAGGAGTGGATAGAGTTCTTGTTGAAATTTATTTGAAATACTTTAATAATTTAGGAGAACTTTTACTACATATCGCTAATGAAATCTGCAATGGTGCCGACATGTCAGAAGAATTTCTAAGAGGTTACATCACATTGTTACCAGAAACTAAAGAAACGACAAATTTATAGAATCTACACCTGATCACATTATTCAATGTTGATTATAAACTAATCATTTATATCAAATATGTGCCATTCCTGACAAAAACACAATTATATGTCGCCTTACTAGCATATAGAGATTTTATTTCATACGCAAAAACCGACATATCAAAGAAAGCAGTGATTTTTATCAATAGACTTTGAAAATGCATCCCTCAGGGTAAGTCATAAATATCTGGGAAAAGACATGATAAAAATGAGCACGTTCAAAAACGCAATTCAGAATGTTTTGGGCAATGCTGTGTCACGAGTAATTATTAATGGCAGTGGCTTAGATCCTCTCCTGTGTATTGTGTGTTGTGTCAAGGATATTTATTGGAAATGAATGGCTTACATGTAGAGTTTTACCCCAGTGACGTGTGTGTTTTCATGGGACACTCAAGAAATCTTGATATCTTTCATAGCATCCCTTGACGATACAAAAAGGTCGTGATGTTGCTGATGGCAAATAATTAGTGGAATATACAGCAGAATTAGTTTACTGTCCAAGTTCAACACCAAGTGTTACTTATCATTATGAGAAATAACCCACAAAGAATGGAGGCTCTTAACTGGCGCACGACACCACATCAAATAAGAGCGGTAGTAAAAATCCATGCAGGTAGAAAAGTCAAGCTGAGCAACACACAAATACTCGCAAAACCGTGGCACTTAGCTAAGGTCCCCCCCCCCCCGGTGCCCAGAGAATAAGGTAAGGCTATACAGCAAGCGCTATATTGATTTAAATGGAAGGGGCAAAATCTTCAAGGTTTCTCTGCACCCTCGACTTAAACGAGTGTGAACTGGGACTCACATCGCCTGACACCAGAGCTAGCGCCAGTTAATATTGTCAGCATCTCACACTCATTAAACTTTGTCTGAAATTATTATCTCAATAAAAGTTACATACCAATAGATGTCCTACAGGAAGGAAAAGATCGTAAAATGGCCATAGCTCTCAAAATAATACCAGTTCCTTGTAAACGGGCCCTGCAGCTAGCCAGTACTGCAGCTCAATTGGAGAATAGTGTAGTAAAATTTAGTGAAGAAACTAATACCAGAGGGCGGCAGATCGACTTGGTACAAAATGATTCACCAGACGATAGGGACCAACTCCAAGCTTTACTTCTTCCAGTTAAAACCGTCAGCTAGATGTGTAATGTAGTTCAGAAGATACAATCGAATATCGGTTTGAGTGCCCAAAATTTGTTACGATATGGCACACAGCAAGGGGCATGATTCGACTGATGAATTGAACAAATATATGCAAATACAAGTATCTAACGCTATTATAAGCAGATGGAAACTGTTTCCCAAAGCAAAGCGACACGCAACAACTTGTATTACAGGCACACACAATTCATATCGTTTTTGGACTTAAATTAATAGACAACTCTCAGTAGCTGACAAACTTATGGGAATAACTAGTCATCCTAAAAATTCGTTAATGTACGTGAATTTTCTCAAGATTCCAGTATGTAGAGCTTATGACGTATTTTGAAATAAAATCTTATGTTAAAAAAATGAAATGTGAATTCTACAAAAACGTCCTCTAAGAAATAACTCAGTGAACAATTTCTTGGAGATTTCCGTACTGAAGACTGAAATGGGAACGTGTGGTAGAGTATACTACAATTTTTAAAATGAGTTTGTTTCCGGGTATATGTTGATACTATGGGCAAATAAATGTTTTTAAAAAATTCTGATTTTTTTTTTGTTCACCTTCACATTTTGCAAGGTTCTGGGACAGGCTTATGTTCTGTAATATTCTATATTATGTCAATATAGGAGTGCTTTCTCTCTCTCTCTCTCTCTCTCTCTCTCTCTCTCTCTCTCTTTCTTTAGCAGAGAAATGTCATTCTGAATACCTAATTTACAAATTAAGTATGGAACACGTAAATGCGACTAAATATTCAAAACAAGTTGATCATCTGAAAAACAAACATTCACTCAGAATAAAAAGCACAGAATAGAAGGACACATTTGCAAAAGAATTAAAATGCAACTTAGTCTCAGCCATCTACAATTAGAGGAGGAAATTTACAAGCAAGTTTTTCTAGGACACTTCTTTACCAAACAAAAATGTTTTCAGCTAAATAACACCCTTAACCATCAGTATGACGGTATTCGTAATTTTGTTACAACAAATTTTACCTATACCGATGCGGTTTCGAGGGATCTTTATCCTTCTGAAACAGCATTTATTTATTAGACGTAAGATGATTCTCTGCTAGAATGGCTATCTGTCCTTTCTAATTACAGAGCAGCTCGTGAAACTAATTTCCAGAGTTTCTAAAAATAAGCTTATTTTATTGAGAGGCCTTAATGACCTCTGTAAAATATATACGATATTGGATTCAGTTCTGGCTGGTTTCAGCTTTATTTTCTTGTAAATCAGAACGTCGTTTCACTTTCGGGGTTGATGAAGATATGTTAGGAAAACTAACACGACTCGTTCAGGCAAGTTTTGAAGTTAATAGTTGTCAACACTTTAATTTCTCTCACATCCACGGGCCAGCCCCGCGAACTCAGAAATTTTATTTGTAAAAGACGTAACTTCGAGGCTAAAGTACCGTGAAGGAAAGGAAAAGAGTAACTACCAGTTGTTTCTACTTAAGATGAATGTTAATATTTGCCTCGTGTGTTGTGAACCGAACGATCACCAAAGTCGATAGACATCTCATTCGCCTTCGAACCAGCGCGTGACCTTATCCCTCTCGGTGCTCAGACTCGATACGACCATGAAAATCGATAGACATATCCTATGGTTGAAACTGAGCATGCGCACGTCTTAACCCTTTCTTTACCGAATTTCGAAGTTTTGAGAAAAAAAAATATCTGCATTCGTTTTTACACTTATTTAGGTGCATAAATGTAAAATATGATATAATCTTTTTTTAAATATGTTTTATTTCAAAAAAATTTTTAATGTTGCTTTTAAGCAACAGTGGTTCTTACAGGTAGTGACATCATAGAAACAAAATTCAATAAACATGGATTCATGTAAGGAAAATATTGGTTTATACATCACATTTTATAGCTTAGAAGTCTATGCACAGCATTTTTATTATTGACAATGTGGTGATGACTAATTTTCGTTCGAGTAATTAACAAATTCAGCTCTGTGTATTAGTAAAAATTTGAAATTTTTGCACTGCAAACATTTCACTCTTTCACGCATCTCATCAGACATCAGTGTGTGTTGTATCTTTGCCTTATGAAGTAATTATATTCCATGAAAGATGTGGAAACACTTCTTATTTACTGTGAGACACAGATGCACTTTACACTTGGTGCAAAAAATTTGTGTAGTAGACTTAATGCAAACTTTACATCGACCTTTCTTCTCTACCATATCTGCAAAGTGTTCGAACCCATCAAAACGCACATCCTTAACTGGAGCTGCACATACAGTCCTTTTTGTTGCAGGAGTCCTTGTCAACATTTCAGAACTTGGTCTTCCTCTCTTCTTTTGGGAACCTGATTTCCCCACAAGCAGTAGACTTGCAGCAATATTAGCTTGGAACTGCAGGAGTGACATCTTTGAGGTTTTGCCACGTTGGACCATATGACGACGGTGGAGTAGCCATCCATTGACAACTGCTACAGACAAACACCAGTACACAAGGCGCATATACCACTTCCGTGACCTCAAGTTGATACGGTATAGTTCTATCAACATGTCAGCAAGGTCCACGCCCCCCATATGTTTGTTGTACTTTTCCACTATGTAAGGTCTAGGTACATCAATGAATTTCTTTTCAGATGCAGAATAGCGTCTACATGTTGCCAAGGGCTCAACACAAGCGTATGTTGACACGAAATTTATGCATTTTCTGTCAAACCAGCGTACTAAAGCTACATTGTTTGTTGTTTCCACTCTCCAGTCACAGGAGCCACGTCCAGTTTTCTTGATCTCCGCTTCAGTTTTCAAGGGACATTTTCCCATCCTGTCTGTCCTGATAGTGCCACAGAATTCAATGCCCCTTTCTTTCAGGGCAATTGCTAATGGTATAGAAGAAAACCAACTATCAGCAAACACTTTGAAATGCTGTTTCTCTGGCAATGTTTCCGTCAATGCCAAAACAATATCCCCAGACAAACCTAATCCTCTATCACTGCAGGTGTTTTTGCCAACATAAATTTCAAAATCATACATCATGCCTGAAGCACCAGCTCTCGTAAAAGATTTGTAGCCCCACTTGTGAGGCTTATTTCTTATGTACTGTTTCAAACCGCTTCTACCCTTGAATGGTATTATCTGTTCATCAACAGCTTGGTATTCTTCTGGAGGGAGTGTCTTCAATGATGACTGCAATGCAGATAAAAGTGGGCGAATCTTGAAGAGTTTGTCACGATTACAATTAGCTTCAGGCAAGTCTTGATTATTGACAACATGAAAATACCGCAGTAGCTGGAAGAAGCGAGTTCTGCTCATCACATCAGCTATTGGTGAATACCTACACTCATTCGACCAGTATAAATGAATGGAAGGCATTTTGATTATGCCCATGTGCAGTAAAATACCAACAAACTGCTCCATTTCATTTTTGCTCGTCCGCAAAGAAACTGAAACTTTCTGCAAAGCATAGATATTGGATTGCTCAGCAATGAGTTCAAATACGTCATCATTCATAAATATTTTATAATATTGCAAAGGTGTCATTTCCTCTACTGGTGGTGGTGGAAGTGATCCTTTCTATTCTGTGTCTTGTACCACAAAATCTCTTTTTCTAAATTTATAATCACTACGCATACATCTATGTTTTACTTGCTGCTGCTGCTCCTGCTCACGTGTAAATGGTGCTTCTTCATTTGTATTGTTGTCGCTTACATCTGATTTTGGCTGAGAATCAATAACTTCACCACTCCTGACTGCATCAGCCTGAAATTTAAAGACATTGACGTCTAAAATACGTAATTATACTTATAATTATGTACTTTCTCAATATTGTTACTTCTGTTAGTGGTCCCTACCTTTGGAAATTCATATTCTGTCTCTTGCTCCTCTCTAATTGCCGAAATTTCGGCTCCATCCTCCTTTTCCACCATCTGAATGAAATTCATGACAGCTGCTTCGGAAATAGCTTGAGAACTTTCATCAATTTCGACAGTTTCATCTTTATCTTCGTCCCCAACATCTGATATATCCCCATCAGGGACATCAATGTATGCATTGAACTCATTATCGGGTAAATTCATAATATATTCTAGGTCAGCATCAGTCAAAAAGCCAGACATAGTGACGCAATATTTAAAAAGTGTCTAGAATGTGATTTTATACCTGCAAAGCAAAATTTCAAAGACCTACATCAATAGATTTGTAAAGCGAGGCATTAAATTACGGAATTTCCACTCAATTCCACTGTTGCTTTGAAGCAACATAAGGTTTTTCGCAGTTTATCTTATCTGGAAATCATTATGCAAGTCAAATGAATGATGTACTTATGCAGGAAGGATTGTCACAACACACGATAATTATTTGACTGTTAACGAAAGTGCAAAACTTACGTATTTTACACGTTTTTTTATCATCAATTCTTCACGATGAAGACTCCAGCAACTAGTCACGCCCAACAATTGTTTCCTTCTTCCCGCGCGTTAGTTCCTGCCATCTGTTGTCAGGAAAAGTCACTACTGGCATGGAGCTTCAAGTAAACAATGGCAAAGTGTAGTTAAAATCGGTTTGATGCAAAATACATCTATGGAAAGACGATGTTTCTTATAAGCTACGCTGGTTAAGAAAGGGTTAAAGGGACATCACGGAGCATGGAGGTAAAAATTCTACCTCCATTTCACGGTGAAGTGTTGACTTGGTGAATCTAGGATCTCTGATTTTGTTGTGACTGACATGGCAAGTGTGTAGTGATCTTCGGTGTTTACAACTTTCGTGTGAGAGGAATACAACTACTCTGAAAATACTTGGTCCTTTCGCTGATAATTATACGACTTTTATAGGAAACCTGTTATGATATTACATCTAGAGAATTTTTAACTTTGTCAGGGCAGAATAATTTTGATGGTTGGCAGCGTTGCTGGCGACTGTCAAGTGTCACAAATTCGAGTTTAAAGAGTTAAGTTTTGCATGGTGTCTGGTGAGTCGTGTCGTGTCGTGTTAGAGTGTTTGATGTATAACATAAGATTCTTAAATTGTGTAGTGCTTTACACCAGAGCCAGACTGTAGGTGAGGTGTATAGTTGGATCCATAGTTATTAGTAATAAAATAAAATTTACGAAACTGGGGAGAAGAAATTCTTTCTAAAATTCCTTAAATTTTTGAACACTTATTTAGGTGGCACTGCTAATTTCTACTTGCAGCAAAATGTCAGTTTACGTCAGCTTTCTTAGCCAAGGTTTCTCAGATTTTGATTATGACCTAATATTCCCTAAATCAGCTCTACAGCCAGAAATCTGCGTGGGGAAGCGAACGAAAGGCTGCGTTACATTGGCAGAATGTTAAGAAGATGCGACAGATTTGCTAAAGAGGTTGTCTACTACGCTTGTGCGCCCTCTTTTGGAATACTACTGTACGGTGTGGGGGTCTTTACCAGATAGCATTAACGGAGCACATCTACAAAGTTGAAAGAACAGCAGCACGTTTTGTATTATCGAGAAGTAGGGGAGAGTGTGTCATGGGTGGACATCAGTAGATTAGTCATTTCTGGAATCTTCTCACGATATTTCAACCACCAGTTTTCTCCTACGAATCCGAAACTATTTTGTTGACGCTGACATTACGAGAAGTAACCATCACAATAAAATAAGGGAAATCAGAGCTCGCACGGAAAGACATAGGTGTTCGTTTTTTTCCGTGCGCTGTTCGAGATTGGATTAATAGAGAATTATTGTAAAGGTGGTTCGATGAGCCCTCTGTCAGAGTATCCCTGCAGATGTAGAAACCTGGTGAATATCAAATCTTGTTCCACGAGGAACAGTCCATGTGCTGTATTTACTTCCTTGCAGTAGATTTGCAACTGGATTTTGCTGTCGATTTGGTTTTGATACCTGTAACACAAAATGTTGAATCCTTGTGTGCTACCTTGATACTTAATGTGCCTTTCACCTAAAACGTTTGTGTCCTAATCCTCAGTATTTTTTTCAAAAACGGAAAAACCAGGACAGCTTAGTTATGAATCAGTAGATCTAAAGATTTTGAGCTGCAGATGTCCTGTGTTTGGACACTACCAGCCGTAGTAGTCAAACAATACTGTCTGCTGTAGTATTATAACAGACACTGCTGAATCCTGCCTCATTTTACTTTATCATTTTCAGGAAATTGTCATATAATTCTTAGTTCCACCCCAGTGTTAATTTAACTATACTGTGGTAAAGCAAGCTCAATAACCACATTCAGAATAGATACATTACTTGGTACTAAGGACAGATTGTAGATACAGTAGCAAAAATATCAGAGAAAATTTGGTTCTGCTCTTTTTTGCACTTGCGTCATCTCCCCACAGTAGTTCGTGAAGAATGGGGTTTAGCTTTTTTTCCTTTGCTCTCCATAGCTTCCTATAAAATCAACCAAGAAATAGTGTACTGTGCCACCTTCATCAAGTATTTCAAATACAATGCAGCATGTCATTTTAGCAGTTTGTAACACTTGCATTCCTTTTGATGGACAGGGAAACATTCATGGTATTTGTGTGCTGCCACAAACTAAAAGTATGCCATTGAATTACACATCAGGCTTTTCACATTGCGTACTGTTGAATGTAGAACACACTTATCTTTCATTTTGTCACACAGAGGTATGCAACTTTCCTAGTAAGTGTTGTCGGTAATAATGATCTTGGTTGGCTATTCACTACTATGATCATGATACTACCTTCTCAAATAACGTAAACAGAATCAAGAAAATTGTATGCATGGGGTCACTCTGTCCATTTTAATCACCCCAGTTAAGTGTACGGTGACATGTCCCAGTAAGCAGTGAAGTTGATTTATGCAAGTTTACTTTGAATATTAGAAATAAGAACACACACTTTACATGCTTAGGGCAATTACATACTGAATGTGAGACATATCTATGAGATAGTACTGTTCTTGACTAACACTTTCCTTTTATTGTAATTCTTCTTCTGTCCTAGTTTTTTGGGACATGTACTGTCAAAGTGAGATATACTAAAGCAAAATAATTAATATTCCGATGTCCCAGGTTACTTACAAAGCAAAACTATGATCCGAAGGGCTCCAACACGTATTGAGCTGAAGCTCGAAGACTTACAAGAATTTGAAGCTGCGCGACGGGAGATGGAAGTTCGACGCCAGGAGCAAGGTGCCTCCTCATCGTCTTCAGTGGATGCTACCACACCACTTGGCTCCAGCCCACCTGGTGGACTTTGGGCACCAGCCGCACCTAATGCCAAAAGGACATATCGAACAACGAGGGTTGTCGGCTTCCTGCCACAGCCACATTTTACATAATACTGACACATTTGTGATGTTTGGATCTAGTTCCACTGTTGGGCCTTTTCACTTCATCACAAGTTTAACATCAGATAACTCTTTGGAAGAGCTCTGTATCATATGTAATTGTTTCCATATATCCAGTACACCACAATGTTATTTATCTTTAAATAAAATTTCTATATTGTGATTATTGTATTGTTCAGAAAAATACAGCAGTTTTAGAGTTTTGTTTGTGCTCGTCACCCTGTCAGAATGTGTCTTACAAAAGCAGAAAATATGCAGAGGTACTAAGATATGTCTTGAATAGAAATAATGGAGAGAGTGAAGGTAACCACTCAGTGTTTTTTAGGACAGTGTCCTCTTTCAGAACTAACTAATAAAACACACACACACACACACACACACACACACACACACACACACACACACACACACACACTCAGCACTGCAGAACCACTGGGATAATGGGTGCTGAGTAAAGGAATATAGGTAGCTGAGGGCTAGGAAGGAGAGGCAGTAGATCTTCATTATTATCCTTAACGCACCAGTGTTCATTGCATGTTAGAGATTTTTGAAAGTTGTGGTATGCGATACATTAGTTGCACTAGTTTCCCCAGTACTTTAATTGGCACATTACATTTAGCTGGTGGTTTGCCACTTAACTCAAGTTATAGATGGTTTGAATGTTGTTGACAGAATTAATTTTCGCCATTAATTAATTTTCACTAAGTTAAAGAAAGGATCTTGGTTAATATTCCAAAATCACATACAAATAGTGTGTGTTAAATCCAGAATCCTTTTTGCAGTGTTACCACATGAGAGCATAGGAAGCTGTTGGTTATTAACACCTGTTTAAATGTTTTTGAAGCAGCACTATCAGCTGTGGACTTTACCTTTGCCCTCTTTGTTTTGTCTTTTTTATGTATAAGAACTCAGATATGTCACAATACATTAAATTCTCTAATTTTAACAATCTGCACTATGCAGCTTAACAATTCACACAGTTACTGCGGAAAGACATTGGTAGCCAAAACACTGTGGAACCTCTGTCTGAACAGTGATGCAGTACAGTATTTCTACCTACTTTTAAGTGCTTTCAAATGAATGTAGTTTTTTTGTGAAGTTCTTAATTTTGTGTAATTTTCTAAGAGGAGCAGCAAATTCCATAGGAGCCTTTATCTACATCTATGTTGGTACTCCGCAAGCCATGGTATGGTGCATGGCAGAGGGTACACTGTACCACTACTTGTCATTTCCCCTCCTGTTCCACTTGCAAATAGAGCGAGGGGAAAATAACTGCCTGTATGCCTACATAAGCACCCTAATTTCTCGTATCTTATCTTCGTGGTCCTTATGCACGGTATGTTGGCGGCAGTAGTCATTCAGCAGTCAGCTTCAAATACTGGTTCTCTGAATTTTCTCAATAGTGTTTCTCAAAAAGGAACAGTTGTACTGTGATCACTTTAGGGCATAAACATAATTGTACAGACAGTCACTTTCCATGCACAACATCTGCAAGTGGAATAATGAAGTGAAAAAATAATACTGGTTCCGTGATTCTCATGGATTATAGTAGAGTACAATAAATAGACAAAAATGTACTGTATAGTTTTAATCTTAAATAGACTAGATTTTCTGTAACAGTGCATGTTGTTTGCTTGATAACCCTCCCCTCCATGTCCTTTTATTTCTATTTTATACTATACTTGAAGGAAATAGAAGACACACGCTGTTCTTATATTTGTGGGATTCATATTACAGGGATTTCAGTCCAGCACAATAGCCTGGCGTGTGGAAGTGGAGTGTAATGGACCTATCCTAGAGCAGTTCCGTCTGGACTATAATTCATGATGTTATATTTTGTTTTTAAATAAATTTAATGAAATAGCCTTAAAGGAAACGGAAAGAAAAAATATCTGCAGCAAAGAAAAAAAATATGTATACAAAGTAAATTAAAAACAGTTCTGGGTACATCTCAACTCATATTGGTTTGTTTAATGTTACTCCTTTGAAAACAACATCGGAATTTTTGCAATTTTCAATTTGGCCTGGTATGGCACACTGCAACTTTCCTTGCAGAGAGATAAATACCTAACAAATATCAGTGATGGACTAGGTTGGTTAGTCATTAAGTAAAGGACAGCATGTTTGTCATGAAATTCTAATGTTTGCGTTAGTTGATCCAGCAAATAAGAGAAAAATTGTCGTTTCATTTGATCTGCAGCATTAGATTTTCATGAGTAGGAATGAACTTTTAGTGCATGTTGATAGCAATGAAGAGGAAGTCATGGGCCTGAGAATATCTCACTGATGTTCCAGAAAAAGTGCAATGTCATTTGTTTCCAGTATTTTATTTTTGAAAGCTAAAATACAGGACCATAAAATATATCAAGGATGTCAAATATCAAATAGTAGCTCTTCATTGCAGATTGCTAGGCAGAAATGAATCAGAACTATTTTGCTGATTTTTATGGGGCAAAGAGAAGGTTTTGTTTCCTTCATGTGTATGTTACATCTAAATTGTTTCTATGACATCCAGTGCACTTAATTTTCTTTTTTTTTTTACGAAAAGGTATTGTTGTGTTATTACCTACTTGCTCAGTCTTTCAGCTACACTAATACACAGGATGATTCCAAACTCCACTGAGAACATTCAAGAGATATTTTGGGAATATGCTGATATACGGGACCCATGTCTGCCTGAGGGTAATTTGATTTCCCACTCCCATTATCTTTGTTTACATATCACACTGAAAAATATCTGCACAACAGAGTAATTGTTGATAGTATGCACTGTGTGTCTTGTTTGGAAACAAGCTTGTTCAATTAGTCACAGTACTTGCAGTTATCAATAGTGTTGTCCACTTTACTCTTCACACTCAAGCTTGCTTTTGGTACTGTTCAGTTCTATCTTCGGTTTTTGTCTGATAGTGTTAGTTGTACTGTAACAGTGATTCACAACAGTATGGACAAGTTCACGAATGAAGAGATGACAAATATACACAATTGTATGGGTTCACTAAATGCAATGGAAGTGCGGATCAACAATGCTATGCTAAGCTGCTCCCATTCACAGTACTTTTGCATCATGCAGTTTGTGTGTTACTCGTTTATGTTGTAAGTTTTGGTGATTGCTTGTAAAAGGCGTTTTCATTGTTGTGAACGTTTAGTTAGTTACATATTCCACAGATCATTTGAATATATATATATATTTTTTTTTTCCCGAAGTGATGGGGAACAATTCAGTTTACGGGATATGTGTACGTGATTAGTATTAACATTAATTAAGACATCATTTTAGTCTTACTTTATTTAAAAGACAGCTTCCTCCCCCACCCCTTTCCTGGCTACTGGTTTTTAAGTAGAAATTTGTCACAAAAGCAAACATGATTGCATTAACAAACTGATTAAATCATGTTATTATTCTGTAATGAGACCATGGATCCCTTGTACCAGAATACTCAGGACATATCCCTGGACAAGGCCCAAAATTTTATCGTCCTTAGGATTCACCTTGTGTGCCATGAACATAAAGGCTTCGTAACACTCCCTTGGGATACACCGTGTATTACTTTTTGATTTGATGATTGGATCCTATTAGGAATCAATGAGATGTGTTCTGTATGATAGGAAACCCAGAAATTCATCACTAATGAATTGGGAGGGGGGGCAGGATAACAGTATGCCGAGATGTTCTTGCAGTGACGGCAGCCACTCTGTGATGAAAGTGTAATAATATTATAAAAAGGAAAGTTACTACTTCCCATATGGCGAAGATGCTGAGTCGCAGATAGGCACAACAAAAAGACTGTCACAAATAAGCTTTCAGCCAGCAAGGCATTCGTCAAAAATAGACAGACAGACACCCATGCTCAAGCAAATGCAACTCACATTCACATTTTTGACGAAGGTCTTGCTGGCTGGAAGCTTACGTGTGACAATCTTTTTGTTGTGCCTATCTGCGACTCAGCGTCTCTGCTCTATGGTGAGTAGGCACTTTCCTGTTCATAATATTGTTACATTCCATCCTGGATTTTCCATTGTGTAATAAAAGTGTATGTGTGTTTCATCTGAGGGTTGTTGTATTTGTATGTTTTTTGTTGTATGCTTTGGTGATACTGTATTACAGTTGTTTTCACCGTGTTGGAGGTATTCTCACAGAAACATTGAGTAACAAACTGAAAAAATCATTAAATTATCACTCTGTAATGAGCTACCAGAGTAAAAAGTACTTTTGTACCAAGATGCTCAGAAAACATCTCTGAACAGCCTCCAAAATTTAGTCAATGGAGCTCAGGTTCGTACTGTATAAGAACACGTAGATATTTCAGCTTTGGATCTTATGCAAGAGATGGATCATTGCGTTAACAAGAATGTGAGCAACTGTTTTTATTTTGCATGTGAAGTATACAAAAAAATGAAGTATTACATCAAATAAAATACAATTTAAGATATAGTGTATCATGTAACAAATATTCAGACAGAGGGCTATTATATGGTGTGTCACTAAGGCAATTTGCCATGTAAAATTTTGATGTTATGAATTACTCTGACTTACGTAGTAAGCTGAAAATTCAAAGTTGTGACTTATTTTTTAACAAAGAAAAGGCATTCACAAAGTATTCAATGTGTGTCACCAAGTACCATTGTAAACATGTCAACATTGCCAATATGTAGCCCCAGACCTCTGGAAGTAACTTTATCATATTGCTTTTTATTTGCAGTGTAATTACTTTTAGAGTAAGATTCTAAAATGTTCCACAAAGTTTAAAGGTATGTAAATCAGGAGACTGGAGTGTCTTAAACTATTTTGTAGTGTTGTAGAGGGATGAAAGAACAATAGTTTTACCATTATATTTAGTGCAGCTGTGACATTGGAAAACAATTTTATCTACAAATGGCTCTAAGCACTATGGGACTTAACTTCTGAGGTCATCAGTCCCCTAGAACTTAGAACTACTTAAACCTAACTAACCTAAGGACATCTCACACATCCATGCCCGAGGCAGGATTCGAACCTGTGACCGTAGCAGCAGTGCGGTTCCGGACTGAGGCGCCTAGAACCGCTCAGCCACAGTGGCCGGCTTTTATCTACATCTATCCTCTGCAAGGCATCATACAGAGACAGTGAATATAGGAGTTGCAATCCAAATCTCGGTTTTTCTCAGTCACCCTAGTACAAAAATACTGCAATTCACACACAGAGGAAAATTTTTTAGGAATGATAAGCTTTGTTTGCTATTTAACATACCATCATACTTATGTAAAGTAGTTATGTGCCTAAAAATTGTTGTGAAATGAATTGTGCCACAGTGCTATTCCTGCACACTAAAAGACATTCTCATATCTCAGATAAATATTGATTGGGTTTCTTGCCGCCTCAGAGTTGTCAGTAAACCCAACCTTTCGATGACTTCTTCTGGCCGCAGTGGCATCTGGAATTTTCGCATAGTAACAGACTGTCTGGTACTTAAAGATTTTATACAAAAGTGCCACTATAGAAACCTACATTCTTGCAGTTTATCCCTGCAATTAATGTATTTTTCACAGAAATAGAAATGTAAGGTACAAAGAAATGGAAATAACACAAAGCATGAATTGAAAATAGTTGTCTAACAGTTAAAAGTGTGCAAAAATGAGGTTCCTTTCACCCTATTCTTATGAACAATAAGAATTTTCTAATGTTGTGTTAAAGTTTATATGCGGGACACTCATTCCTCGCAAAAATAGGTTCTCCAGGTAAGAAAGTATGAGGACATTTCTTTCACTTGATGTCAAAAACATTGAAAGTTTATCTGCTGCTTGCTTCTAAATGGGTCAAGCCAGCATTCACCATGCCGTGTGCCATATTTCCTTATTGGTACTCTGACTATACACCTCGGACCAGACGCAACTTGATACCAATTAGGCTGTGTCAAGTCATTTGTGTTGCATAGCTAAGCACTTCCTGCAATTGGGACCAAATAGATACATGCACATACTGTCATCTGGGCTCTATTAATAAGCAGCTTTCTATAAACACAGAAAAATGTAAGCAACAGCAGATTAGTAGTCTAAAGTGCTGTGCTGCTTGAAACAGTCACTTTGGTTAAATATCATGGTGTAATATTACAAAGCGAAATTAAATGGAATGAGCATGTGAGGTCAGTTCTGCAGAAGGCAAATGATTGATTTTGTTTCATTGGGGTTGTTCTAGGAAACTGTAGCCGATTATTAACACTTATGCAACCCATTCGCGAGTATTGTTTGAGTGGTTTGGGATTCCCTCTAGGTTGGTCTAAAGAAAGACAATTAAGCACTTCCGAGGCAGGCCGCTAAATTTGTTACTGGTAGGTTTGATCCCAAGTATTAGGGAAATGCGTCATGAACTCAAATTGGAATCCCAGAAGGGAGGGAGTCTTGCCTTTCTCTCTCTCTCTCTCTCTCTCTCTCTCTCTCTTTTTCCCAAAACACTATGCTGAATTTTAGAAAACCAGCATTTGTTATAGACTGCACAGTGATTTTGCTGCCGCCAGCATACTTCCCTTGTGAAGACCACAAAATCAAGGTAAGAGAAATAAGGGCTCTTACAGGGGCATTCATTTTTCCCTTTGCTCCATTTGTGAGTAGAACAGGAGACGGAGCGGCTAAAAGTGGTACAAGGTTCCTCTACCATTCACCATACGGTGGCTTGTGGAAAATTGTGTGTGATAAACAAGATGGCAAAAATGAGGAATTTCAGAACTCAATGAAGTTCATGGATTTAGGAAATGCCTCATTTTTTCCATGTGAAAGTACTATGTGAAAATTTACGATGGGGTGCCCATCATGTGATATTTAAGGGATATGTCTGGTAAACACAGCATGTAATTGATCACCCCAACACCAGGCGTTAATATCCTGATTGAGTACGCTTATTCACACTTTTCTCACGACATACTGAAAGCTCGGAACCAAGACAATCAGTTAGATGCTATATTTCTTGATTTACAGAAAGCATTTGACTCAGTACCACAGCTAAGCTTATTGTCAAATGGACAATCATATGGGGTATCAACTGAAATTTGTGACTGGATTGAGGACTTTTTGGTAAGGAGGACACAGCGTCTTGGATGGAGAGTCATCATCAGATGTAGAAGTAACTTCAGGTGTGCCACAGGGAAGTGTGCTGGGACCCTTGCCGTTCATGTTGTATACTAATGACTTTGCAGACTATATTGATAGTGAAATAAGGCTTTTTGCAGATGATGCAGTTATCTGCAATGAAGTACCATCCGAAAGTGGCTGCATAAATATTCAGTCAGATCTTGATAAGATTTCAAAGTGGTGCAAAGATTGGAAACCTGCTTTAAATGTTCAGAAATGTAAAACTGTGCACTCTACAAATCAGAAAAAAACATTGTATCTCACAATATCAATGAGTCATGGTAGGAATCGGACAACTCATATGAATTCCTGAATGTAACACACTGCAGGGATATGAACTGGAATGCATACATAGGCTCAGTCATGGGTAAAGTAGGTGGTAGACTTCAGTTTATTGGTAGAATACTGGGGAGTGCAATCAGTCTACAAAGGAGATTGCTTACAAATAACTTGTGCAACCAGTTTTAGAATATGGCTCAAGTGTGTAAGACCCCTACCAGATAGGACTAACAGGAGATATTGAACACATACAGAGAAGGGCAGCACAAATAATGTTTAAAGAACCAGCTTTAAATGATTACTCTAGGAATACACTACAACATCCTACATATTGCTCACATAGCAATTGTGAGGATAAGATTAGAATAATTACTGCATGCACAGAGGCATTCTGTCAATCATTCTTCCCACACTCCACATGTGAATGGAATGGGAAGCACCCTAACTGGTACAATGGGATGTTACACACTGCCATGCACCTCACGATGTTTTGCAGATTAGAGCACCCTTTATTGCTGTAATCAGTCACCTCTGCAGTTTGTCGTACTTGTGAAACCAGTTTTAAAATGGATTAAAACACTCACAAGTAAAACCACTTTACAGAGAGGCAGAAAACACATTGTTCTTTCTACTGATGGTTTTGCATAATACAAAATGGTGGTAACATTTTCTGCATGCTTCTAGTGACTGAAAAATAAGTCTGATAAACCACTGATTTTCGAAACTATGTTGAAAGACTTTTCACACACTTTTTATTCTGTATGTACATCATACCTGTAATATGTGACAGACCATAAAATTTACGTGGATGCAGCCACTTCTGTGAAAAACAAATTTCCTATGCAGTAGGAACTTTATTTAAGGGCAGGTAAGTGGGTTAAGGAAAGAAATGTAATGTGTGTTGTGGAGAATTTAGTTTAGGTAAAGACAATAATGAGAAAATGGACTACAAGATTAAAACAAATAATTTGGACCATAAACCATTCATTCCACACACAAAGGGACCAAAAATTTCATTTGAGAAGGTGCTTACCTGTTTAAGTGCAAGTTATAGCCCACACCAATAATTGTGGCAAGCAAATTAGAATTAAAATAACTTTCTTTTGGATTTTTTTAAATGCCCACTGAAACTATTAAGTTTCTTGTACCTGAAGACATCCCCCACTCCCATCCCCAAGCTACAACAGGGTAACGCAAAATGACACTTTTCATGTTAATTACTTACTGTTTGAAGAATTTCTTTTAGATAAGCAAGAGCATTGTCATCCAAAAGATAGAAGATATTGAGAAGCATATAGTAAGTCACATCAAAATGATGGGTGAGGCAGAGAGATGTGGAATCAGATACATTCTTCTTCAATGATGGGATTTTATTATGGCAATGGACAATTCCAATAAACAAAAATGGGAAAAGGCAGCCACTCACCTACAGCTGTTGATGGGTCATGCTGGGACACTGCTAACAGCTTCAAAAACGTTGCAGACTTCCTAATGAGATAATACTCTTTTTTTCCAATTTAGATACATGGCTGTAAGTGTAAAGGGGATGCGACTCATTGGGTAAGTGTCAAGATAACTATTTTAAAGGTTTGAGTTGTGTTTTGTCCTAAACAATTTTCTCCATTGAAAATGTGTAGTCTATTTTTTTTATTTAACTATCTATCAGAGGCCAAAGAACACTAAAATACAATATAATAAAATCTGCAATCTAATTTTAGTTAGAGAGTGTTTCAGTAACCAGAAAGGCACAGTTACTCACTTCAAGTCAGTCTTCCCTGTCACAGGGTTCACTCAGGCTACTGCAGACCAATAAGTGTTCCTGCTTTGCTCCGCATTCACAACATTCATTTCCACATATTGAGACTTTTTCCATGTCACATACCGGAGATGGCACGCTGCCCATAACTATCCACAGCTCAGTTGGGAGGGCTTCTGCTGAATTTTCAGTTGTGCAGTTTTAAGTAGGAAGCTGCTTCTGGATCTCGGACATGATGAGAGTTCCAAATAATGGATACCTTGGATGTGTTTCTCGAGTCTCCTTTTCACACTCTGCTGATGCCTGTCTTCTTACATCTGGAGGTGCTAATACCATGAGTGGAAATATCTTGGTGACCGGGGTTGGTGTTAAGCACCCTGTGACTACGTGGCCTGTTTCATCAACTTGGTTAGCATGTGAAGAGTTCCTCCTGACTGGTGAGGCGTACTCATAGCAGAGAAATGGAGAGCAAGTGCAGAGGATGCTGAGCTGTGTTCCCTGTGTGTGTGTCAGCTGGCAGATATGGTTGTCCCTGGTACATGCCTTCTGTCTAATGTCTATACATTATTTGTAGCTTAAGGCACAATCCAACTTTAACCCTAGATATTGTCGTGAGCACAGTGATTTCGATTGCATACTTTCCAGTTGATGTTTAACTTTTTTATCCAGGTTGTGTTTCAAGTGGTTCTCATAACAGTAAACGGCAAGTTCTTCGAGAGTAGATGTTACTTGTGTGCTGCCGCTTCAAATATCACTCCCTGAGCAGCAACAGTTGTGTCATCTGTGTAGATGAAGGACCAGTTTCCTGTGTCGAGTGACTGATCATAGATGATGTGACTTACCGAACGAAAGTGCTGGCAGGTTGATAGACACACAAACAAACACAAACATACACACAAAATTCTAGCTTTCGCAACAAACGGTTGCTTCGTCAGGAAAGAGGGAAGGAGAGGGAAAGACGAAAGGAAGTGGGTTTTAAGGGAGAGGGTAAGGAGTCATTCCAATCCCGGGAGCGGAAAGACTTACCTTAGGGGGAAAAAAGGACAGGTATACACTCGCGCACACACACATATCCATCCACACATTTACAGACACAAGCAGACATAAATATATCTGCTTGTGTCTGTAAATGTGTGTGTGTGTGTGTGTGTGTGTGTGTGTGTGTGTGTGTGTGTGTGTGTGTGTGTGTGTGTGTGTGTGTGTGTGTGTACGCGTGCGAGCGCGCGCGAGTGTATACCTGTCCTTTTTTCCCCCTAAGGTAAGTCTTTCCGCTCCCGGGATTGGAATGACTCCTTACCCTCTCCCTTAAAACCCACTTCCTTTCGTCTTTCCCTCTCCTTCCCTCTTTCCTGACGAAGCAACCGTTTGTTGCGAAAGCTAGAATTTTGTGTGTATGTTTGTGTGTCTATCGACCTGCCAGCGCTTTCGTTCGGTAAGTCACATCATCTTTGTTTTAAGATATATTTTTCCCACGTGGAATGTTTCCCTGTAATATATATTAGGGAAAACCATTCTTCTGCATTCCCTATTGACTGTCATTTAGAGCAACAAAAAACATCATCTGTTCTCCAACATGCACTCAATGAATTGTGTTAGTCCATAGTTCTTTGTTATTAGTATGCAATACTGGACTGTAATTCAAATTCCACATTTTAACTGTAGGCTGAGTGATGGTTTACTAGTTGCAGCAAGGCAAAGGCCTACTGTGTAACTGTTTTGTGGAATACTGTTCCCTCTTTGGTCCAATCTGTCTATCCACAATATATTTTACTTTTGCACCAGAGAACATAACTCCACTCTGGACCCTAAATAAGGAGGCAAAGTATACAAGACAATTATTACTGTAATTTGTATTGTCATTGTGAAAGTCATGGTACTGCTGAAACTGATTTTTATTATCGGCAATGAAGCCTATTAAGGAGTAAATACACTGGGAAGTGAGC
Source organism: Schistocerca piceifrons (assembly GCF_021461385.2). Lineage (NCBI taxonomy): Eukaryota > Metazoa > Arthropoda > Insecta > Orthoptera > Acrididae > Schistocerca > Schistocerca piceifrons. The sequence goes on from NC_060139.1 coordinate 187,307,977, forward strand.
AACAATTTCGTGAGAGGTGCATTATGTTTATCTACTTTTCACAATATTCTTCCTACTCACTCCTGCTGAATAATGTATTTACATTAGGTGCATTGCACTAGAACATAATTCTGTAAGACAACATGGAGTGAGTGTGCAGAACAAACTTTTCTTTCCTTGACTTTAGAACAGACACAGTGTGAGCTACTTCCCAGTCAAAAACATACCGGGTGGACTATTCTCGGTTACATTACTGTGTATTCTCCACATTTTGACTTTGCCTGTATGTCCAGTTGGATTTTATGTATGATGATCAAAGTGTACTTCTGATGCTAGGCAGTCATTTTTGGTTGTTTGGATCTGAATTATGAGACTTTTTGAGATTGTTGTGAGCCAATTGTAAGCCTGCTCAGCTGTAATCTGAGCTGAGTCTGCCAATGTTGAGTTCAGACCTTTTCAGTAATATTATCTGTCTTTTAATATGTCTGTTTCCATTCACATTGAAGCATACTGAAAATCACTCTGAAAAGAAAAAAAAAATTACAAGCAGCCTGTGAAAAAAGACTGTTTCTCACCATATGTGAAAAAAAAGACAAGCTATTTGCAGCCAACCACGTATCATCTTTAAGCAGCCACTTTTATGGCCGGCCGGTGTGGCCGCGCAGTTCTAGGCGCTTCATTCCGGAATCATGCGACCGCTACGGTCACATGTTCAAATCCTGCATCACGCATGGATGTGTGGGATGTCCTTCGGTTAGTTAGGTTTAAGTAGTTGCAAGTTCTAGGGGACTGGTGACCTCAGATGGTAAGTCCCATAGTGCTCAGAGCCATTTGAACCACTTGTGTGTGTCAAGCATTTTTTCTTTGACAGTAACATGAATCCTCACAGTAAGATATCATGGGAACCCTACATCTCTGAAGATTTTACATCTAGCTTTCTGGGTCTAATCTTTTTGCCCTGCCCACAATGTTTCCTTTCTGTGGAAGAAAATAGGGTTATAGTTCAATATCCCATAAACAGGAGTACCAGGTAGGATCAGACTGTGATTGGACGGGGGGGGGGGGGGGGGGGGGAGGCTGGTCTTTATTGATTTAGGGAGACATGGATGGGAATTATTTCCCATTCCTCCCAAATACAATGGTTGTCTTAATGGGGAATGCCCCACCGTACTCTGTCCTTTGATGGAATGGAAGATGTAGGTGTATCTTAACATTTGTCTTCACAGCTGGTTCACAATATTTAGCAACTACAACTTTAGTGGTAACTTGACATATAGTTACAGGTGCAGATTGATGTACTAGTATAAACATGGTGCATTTGCATCAAGGTCTAAGACTTACCTTTTTTTATATAGGTCACTGGAAGATTGGTCTTTTATAGCATATGAAGACCTTTCTTGTTTCCATCTCAGGTGATCAGCTTTGTACCTGCAGCTCTTGTATGTACTGATCACCAAATTAGACAGTGCTTTTCTTAGACCACATGGTACACGACGGTGGTGATGTGCATTCTACGCTTGGATCACAGTCATCCAGGCCACATTTGACACTGGTAGGCTTCCTCTTACTTAAAAGCACTGTGTATCCAAATCTTTGACATGGCACATTGGCTTTGGAACATAAGGATTGACTTTTAAAGTATTTTGATTGTGTAGCTCAGACAAAAAAAATTTATTCCTTACGCAATTATACAGATCCAGGGTGACAAACTAGTCACACTGCAAAAGCCGTGCAACTGAGACTGAAAAAATGAACACTATATAAGAAAGTTTTGAACTCAAATATATGAACCCAGATTCTCAGTATTTTGGTTGCAAACAATGTGACAAAGTCTATCAACCAAAATCTTCTTAAGTAATTTTCATGATCTCTGTTCAAGTTGGCTCAGAGTCACCCATAATCTAAGTGTGCTGTATATTTAAATGATAGAGCACAGCAGCTGATGCTGTGTGTGGTTACCCAACAAGCCATGGTGGAATATTGAGTATGACATACATGTGCCTGGAATTTGTGTTTAACACACAAAAAAACTGTATATTAGTGCATGCAGTATCCTAACGGTTGTTGACCAATAGTTTCAACAGGAAAGAAGCAAGTGCAGGCATTTATCTGTCTTGCATAGTTTTTAAAGAAAGCCTTCAGGCTGTTTCTTAAGATGTTTTGGCCCAACTGTTACTTATGGAAGACTAATGTTGTAGTATGTTAAAACTGCCTCTAGGTTTTACAGTATAACAGTGTTTGTTATTACATGAAATGATTGTCACTGCTCATGAACACTGGCTCAGTCCCTCCAGTCATTTTACAACCAGCCCCAGAAGTACTGGCTTGTCCTTGCATTTTGCACCATCATGGTCTTGTGAGAGACTACAATACTATACCCTTTTGAACAGATGCTAGCCATGTGATGTCGCTTCAGAAGTGTATCAAGAGAACAGTTACACAGAGATTTAATTTTGTGATAGTGACAAAATATTCATTCCTAAATAGCTGGCAATTTTTTTGTAGCCTTATAACATCTGCTGGTCCTGGGTACCAAAAAACATTCTCTCTCAGGATTCAATGACAGTATTACTACTACTTCTGTGATAGTAATTTGGTGTACAGCAAACAAAATAGCTACAGGGAAATGAATTCATGGTGAAATAGTTTAAAGCTGAGTAGATGACACATTATGGGTAAGCAGTGTGCAAATGATGAACTGCACATGATCCAGACTTCCTGTCTGTTGAACTAGTCCATAGCTTAACTGTTTACATGTTTGACATCTACAACTGTGTAGATCAGTTTCATCTGCAATTCTACAAGTCCGATCCTATTGCTGCACTGCCACACATTCCATTCTGTGTATTGAAGGTACAGGCATTGTGTGTTCTTGACATTTGCTTATTTCACGACTTAACAGCAAACAGAATCTGACGATGCCCTAAAAATTCGAAACACATCATTAAACAATTTTTGCAAAAGTCTGTTTTTCTTCAAACAGTTTCTATATGAGCCAGCATGACGTAGTGGGAAAAAGTTTTATTAAAAAGCATTGTTAACTGAAGCAATGATACTGGTGGAATTGTTGCTGCTTATCTTCCACAAACATTTTTCAGGTTCAAACCTTATTTATTGAGCTCGATATTTTATTTATGATCCCTGAGGTATTGGGCTTTCCAAAATTCTGCTAACTCCTTTCACAATGCCATTTACAGAATGTAAGAGAATTCTATTTTTGAGTGATTGACTGGGCCACATTTCCACTTGTGTACATGAAGCCTCCTGTAAAATTTCATTAGTCAGGTGTAAAGATGAAAAGAAATGTATACACAAATAAATGATGTATTTATTCAGATATAATCAAAAATATATGAGATAGGAATAGGTAGAAAACAAACATGAACAATGTGTTTCATAATTTCTATAACAGATTTATTGAATATAAATAGTATTTTATATTGGACTAGGTTTATCATCTGGTTCACTATCCACCTCTTTCCTCATTATTTTGCTGCACACATTTTTAACATGTCAGTCTCCCTCTCTCTCTCACACACACATTCACACTCGAGCTCATTCTCTCTGTTTGCTGAGAAGCACGGAATGTCCTCGGGTAGTTTCTATCCATCGTGCACACACTTAACACTATCTGGCACACAGTAAAATCTGGATAAAATGGAACTTTCTACAACGGTGTGTCAGCAGCACCTTACTCATGCATATCTGTTGTGGCCTCCACCCAAGTGTTCCATTCACAGTTTACACAATCACCCATTCCTTCACCGCAGACGCTTCCGACGCGTAACCCGTGGCAACATTCTCCAACGAACACAATTCTTTCGAATATGATACATTATCACATTTACACGTGTAATAACTGCAGTGCCAGAATTACACAGGTAACAGTAAGACTTCAGCGTATCGTATAATATGTGTATGTGTACATTTACAAATGTCAGTGAGTTTCAATGGTAACGTGACGTGGGGCAGTACTCGAGTTTGCCGCAGGGCACGTCACTTGGGTCGGCGGAAGTACCGCAGCACGACATAGCCGAGGGTACGGAAGAGCACCAGGAAGAAAAGCAGCACCAGTGTGTTGCCCCAAAGAGACGCCAGGCCCGCACCTTGCGACTCCAGGATGTCGTCCACAGAGACAGTCGACGAACCAGCTGCACACGACGGAAATTTGCTCTTTTCTTCAGCACACCTACGGCAACAAAATACAAACTGTTATTTCTGTGCCTCCAAGAAGTTCTACTTCACTTTCCATTCAACAGAGTATTGCAAATTTAATCACACAATGAGAGTTACCTATACGAATATAAATCATTCATTAAGCCTGAGACTGCCTACGCACCCATTGTAAAAAAACACGTTTTTCATGTATTCTGTAAAAAATATTATACATTACCAATACTGAGAAGTAATCTTATTTTGTTCACTTTGGGCTGTGGTTTGAAAACCATGATTGTTTATGATGTAAAAGACAATTTTTTAAAAATAGGATTATCTTTGCCTATTACTCATTTCCTTCCACAATGTATTAAACAACCCATACATGGTGCAAGTGTAGAAATACGGTTTACATTTGTATGAGCTATGAACTCCACTCCAAATATTGGTTTGGTACAGTTCTCCACACCAGTCTGTTTTGGGTGAGATTTTCTTCCAGCAGTATTGATCTGAATAGTCTCCACACAGAGATCCAAATGGGGAACTACTTTACCCCTGGAATACATCAAGCAAGAGGATGCCATCTTAAAATACACATAGAACTCCATGTCCTGTAATTTCCCCTTACTTTCAGCTGTGACACAGCACCTTGTGACACACACTATTTGTTGTCTCTGTCTTTCCCTATATTTTTTTCCCTCTCTGCAGTTCCCTCTTGTACAACGGAAGTGATTCTCTGATGTCTTAACATGTGCCTCATCATCTTGTCCCTTCTTGTCAGTGTTTTCCATGCTTCTTTCATCACCGATTCTGCCTCATTTCTTGTTTTAAGATTCCACCTGATTTTCAACATCTTTCTATAGTACCACATCTCACAAGGGAACCTCCCAATCGCACCCCCCTCAGAATTAGTTATAAGTTGGTACAGTGGATAGGCCTTGAAAAACTGAACACAGATCAATCGAGAAAACAGGAAGAAGTTGTGTGGAACTATGAAAAAATAAGCAAAATATACAAACTGAGTAGTCTCTGTGGAAGATAGGCAATATCAGTGTTATTGTGAACCAAAGAGCGCTTTGGTCCCGTGATTAGCGTGTGCAATTGCGAGATGAGAGATCCTTGGTTCAAGTCTTCTCTTGGGTGAAAAGTTTAATTTTTTATTTTCAGACAATTATCAAAGTTCAGGCACTCACACATAATCAACTTCGCTCTCCAAAATTCCAGGACATGTTCAGATTTGCTTGGGCATATGCAGGATTTGATGGTCTACACACAGAAAAATTTGAAAACGTTAAAAACCTATGTTTTGACAGCACAGGCAGAACTGTGCGACTGTGAAACTGTTGCATTCATTTGTTGCAGTTTATGTGATGAACTCTTATGTTTTCTCACTTTTTTGGGAGTGATTATCACATCCACAAGAAAACCTATATCGGGCAAGGTAGAAGAATCTTTTTACCCATTCGCCAAGTGTACAAGTTAGGTGGGCCGACAACATATTCCTGTCATGTGACGCACATGCCGTCGCCGTGTCATATAGAATACATCAGACGTATTTTCTTGTGGAGGAATCGGTTGACCTATGACCTTGCAATCAAATGTTTTCAGTTTCCATTGGAGAGGCACGTCCTTTCGGCTACTAATCGCACGGTTTTGCGGTGTGGTCGCAAAACACAGACACTAAACTTATTACAGTGAACAGAGACGTCAATGAACGAACGGACAGATCATAACTTTGCAAAAATAAAGAAAGTACACTTTTCACTCGAGGCAAGACTTGAACCAAGGACCGCCTCGCTCCTAACCTCGGACCTTCCTTGATGTTGCCTATCTTGCACATGGACTACTCAGTTTGTATATTTTGCTCATTTTTTCGTAGTTCCACACAACTTCTTCCTGTTTTCTCGATTGATCTGCGTTCAGTTTTTCAGGGCCTATCCACTGTGCCAACTTATAACTAAATCTGAGGGGGGTGCGATGGGGAGGTTCCCTCGTCAGACTCCAGTTATATCATTTTACAGTTTTCCCACAGCCCACAATTCACTTCCATACAATGCTGTGCTCCAGGTGTACATTCTCAGAAATTTCTTCCTCAAATTAAGGATGATATTTTATACTAGTAGACCTATCTTGGACAGTAACACCCTCTCCACAGGTGCTAGTCTCCTTTTTATGTCCTCCTTGCTATGTCAGTCATGTGTTATTCTGCTCACA